>NC_081409.1:308502628-308850037 GCF_030272615.1 Cryptomeria japonica | reverse complement strand
GTTTGAGAGTATTACTCTGTTTTGTTGCAGAGTACATGAGGCTATAATGGTTGAAATTATTTTGTTCAGAGATTGAGTTTTTCTCTCTGATAGTGTTTAATTCCTTGAAAAGAATGTTATTATTTTATATCTATGATTCAAAGCCTTGAAGAATATTGTTGCAAAAATCTTTTAGAGAGAATCATTTGTACAGATTGGTAAAATATACTCGCTCCAAGACTGATGGTTTTGTGACTGCAGAATTAAGTGCATTCATAAAATTACCAGTGACTGTAGCTTGAGTTGGAATGTTTTTATTGGATAAGAAAGAGGGGTTGGTGCTCCTTGAGGCCTTGTGGTTTCTAAATCTTGTGTACTGAGTTGGTGCTCTTTGAAATAATATAAGGGATCTTACCGAGTGGTTTTTCTACCCCAGGAGGGTTTTCCACTCATGAAAATTATGGTGTTATGTGCATTGTCTTGTCTCAGTTTGTCTTACTGGTTTATGCTTTGATACTTCATGTCTTTAGCTCTTTTCATTTCATACTCTGTTTTGTTGAATTTATGTGATGCAACCTTTGAAATACTCGTTTAGATGTTTCATGTTTTTGTAAAAGACTCAATAACATTTTATTTTCTGAAAAGCATGAATCAAGTTTTTCAGTTGGTTCTATTGTATAATTCATGCTTCGTTAAAAGTATTATATCAAGGTGTTAAGTCTCATTTGTTCAGTCTTTTCAACTTTCATTCATCTGTGCTTATTGTGAATCAAAATTGTCAAGTTTATAAGGAGTTCTTGTTAAAATTATTACACTTTGATTCACCCCCCCCCTCTCAGAGTGTCTCCACTTCCAACAAGTGGTATCAGAGCATAGGGTCCCTCATATAGGTCTGTCCTGGGGATTGTTCCTGGTCATTTGGAAGTTTTTTTTATGGCTCATTCTCAAGAAGGTGCATCTTTATCAAGAGCTCCTCTTTTTGATGGCACAGATTATGTGTTTTGGAAGATCAGGATGGAAACATACTTGATCTCTGTTGATGTAAATGTGTGGAACATTGTTACTACAAAATATGTTGTTCCTACTTCCATTCCTTCAGATCCTGATGCTAAAACTCAATATGAGTTAAATGCGAGAGCTAAGCATGCTTTGTTATGTGGTCTCACCAAGGATGTGTTTGTTAAAGTTATGCATTGTGCATCTGCTAATGAAATATGGAGTAAGCTAGAAACCATTTATCAAGGTGATGCAAAGGTCAAGGAATCTAAAATTCTCACACTCAAGAATCAGTTTGAGTCATTGAGAATGAAAGAAGATGAGACTATTGCAAATTATTTTCTTAGAATTGATGAA
This sequence comes from Cryptomeria japonica, assembly GCF_030272615.1. Taxonomy (NCBI): domain Eukaryota; kingdom Viridiplantae; phylum Streptophyta; class Pinopsida; order Cupressales; family Cupressaceae; genus Cryptomeria; species Cryptomeria japonica. The sequence continues at coordinate 308,848,705 of NC_081409.1, read as the reverse complement.
GTTGTGAATTCAAGAAGGGGTCTTGGTGAAAATGTTGATGAAAAAGATGTTGTCAGAAAAGTTATTAGAACATTACTTCCTAAATATGAAACTAAGGTGTCCACTTTAGAAGAAAAGAAAAGTTTTTCTACTATGTCTCTTGACAGCCTTCAAAGCATACTTACAACTTATGAAATGAGAATTGGTAGTAATTCATCTAATTCTAAAGAAACTGCTTTTAAGGTAGAAAAGAAAGAGGAACCAGATAGTGAGTCTGAACTTTCAGATGCTATAGAAGCCCTGCTAGTAAGAAAGTTAAAAAAGAAATATAAGGGAAAACTACCCTTCAAATGCTTTAATTGCGGTAAAGCCGGACACTTTGCTGCTAAATGTCCCCTGAGTGATCAAAACAGTGAAGAAGAAAAATCAGAAAAAGTTTTTAGAAAGAAAAAATGGAACCCTAAAAAGAAATTCAATCCATTTCAGAAAAAGAAGAGTCTTTTTATAAAAGAAGATTCTAAAAATGATTCAGATGACTCACCTTGTGAAGGTGATGAAACTTTGTTTATGGCTGAAATAGAAACTTCCTCAAAGGAAGATATAATGAACATATCAGAAGATAAATCTGATGACTTAGAACAAGGTGAAATTGATCTTGAAGGAGAATTGCTTTGTGCTCTTAAGGAAATCAAAAGACTAAAGAAGCTTGTAGTTTCTCATGAAAGTGAAATTCAAATTTTGCAAATTGAATTGAAAGATTCAAAGCAAACAGTTGAAGATTTAAAAGTTTTACTTGCTGATAGTGAATTGAAAGTTAATACTTTGAAACAACAAACTAATTATTTGCATAAGCAGATTGAGCAGTATGAAAGTACCTTGCATTTAAATGAAATTTTAAACAAACAAAAACTATGCAAGAATATGACAGGTGTAGGCTTTGAGAGTGCTAAATCAGCAATACAGATTACTAAACCTACAAATAGAAACCAATTTCAGGCTTATAACAGAATGACACCTTTTAGGTTTGGATTCTTTCATGGTTACTGTTTTTACTGCAACAAGTTTGGCCATAAGGTTAACACTTGCAGATTTTTACAACATAGAACTTCTATGATTGGATACAATCAAACCTATGGCTTTCCAAACACCGTGAAGTGCATTAAGTGTAACACCTTTGGACATACTTCTTCTCAATGCAAATCAAAGGCAAATATTCATAAGGTATGGAAACCAAAGTTTGTCCCTAGTATTGAACAGTCTATGATAGTGCAATCTGCATTCTTTTCAAGTAAGAAGTCACTGTGGTTGTTGGACAGTGGTTGTTCACATCATATGACAGGAGACAAAAATAAATTTATTCATTTTGAAGACTTTGATGGAGGTTTTGTAAGATTTGGTGATAATTCAGGAGCTTTCGTCAGAGGTAAGGGTACATTATTACTGAATGATGATACTCCAATACGTGATGTGTATTTTGTTGAAGGATTGAAACACAACCTACTTAGTGTTAGTCAGATTTGTGATAGTGGTTATAATGTGTCCTTCACTTCTCATGGTTGTACTATAAAAACTAAGTCTGGTAAAATTGTAGTTGCTGGGTTGAGAACAATTGGCAATGTTTACAACCTGCTTGACTCCACAAACTATGAAATCAATGAAGGCATGTGTCTTATGGGTCAAGTTGAGGAAAATTGGTTGTGGCACAAACGTTTGGGACATGTGAACTTTGATAATCTGGTTCGAATCAGCAAGAATCAGAATGTTAGAGGCTTACCTATCTTGAGTAAACTAGAAAACTCTGTGTGCAAAGAGTGTCTTAAAGGTAAACAAACAAAAACAACTTTTAAATCTAAAGAACACTCTTCTACTAGACCATTACAACTTGTTCACACAGATTTATGTGGTCCAACCAGGACACAATCCATCAACGGTGAAAAATACTTCATGCTTTTTGTGGATGATTATACAAGAATGATATGGGTTACTTTTCTCAAACATAAATCTGAAGCATTTGTCAGATTTAAAATTTTCAGGAAAATGGTTGAGCGTGAAACTGATTTAAAGTTCAAATGTTTCAGATCAGACAAAGGTGGTGAGTTTACATCACAAGAGTTTATAAATTATTGTGAGAAACATGGCATTAAAAGACAATATGCTGCTATTCGAACACCTCAACAGAACGGGGTGGTTGAAAGAAAAAATAGAACAGTTAAAGAGATGGCTCGCACAATGCTGAATGAAGCAAATCTGCCTGACAAATATTGGAAAGAAGCTGTACACACAACAGTTTACATTTTGAATCGTGTGCAAATCAGGGTAAAATCCACTTTTACTCCTTATGAACTTTGGTCATAGGTAAAGCTGCATCAATTAAATACTTCAAAATTTTTGGTTGCAAATGTTATATAAAAAGAGATGAAGAAAATCTAGGTAGTTTTGATGCTAAGACTGATGAGGGTATCTTTCTTGGATACTCTACTCATAGCAAAGCTTATAGATGTTTCAATAATAGATTGAACAAGATTGTTGAAACTATTAATGTAAGATTCGATGAGCAATTTCTTCTAAGTGATGGTATGCAGGATGTTGAAGAGGATATTTCAATAAGACTGGAACAAGTTCCTAAATCCGCTGAAGCAGAAATTTCAAATGAAAAGAGTCCTCCACCAAGTCCTAAAACTGAAATTCCTTTACATACACCCTCTAGAATCATTACTAAAAGACATCCTCAAAGTCAGATTATTGGTGAAATGGATGCTGGAATCTTGACTAGGAGAAGAGCAAAAACTGGTGAACAAGCTCAAATGGCTGAGCATTACTGTCTGGTAACTGATTCTGAACCTAAGTCTGTTTCTGAAGCTCTTGTTGATGATTGTTGGCTGCATGCTATGCAAGATGAAATCAGTCAAATAGAAAAGAATTAAACCTGGGAACTTGTGCCTAGACCAGATGATAAAAATGTTATAGGGGGTAAATGGATTTTTAGAAATAAACTTGATGAATCTGGTAAAGTTGTTAGGAATAAAGCACGCTTTGTGTGTAAAGGCTATGCACAGCAAGAAGGTGTAGATTTTGGTGAAACATTTGCACCTGTTGCTAGGCTAGAGTCAATACGAATATTTCTGGCATATTCATGTTATAAAAACTTTAAAGTGTATCAAATGGATGTTAAAACAACATTCCTTAATGGTTATCTTGATGAAGAGGTATATATGGAACAACCAGAAGGGTTTATCTCTGCAGATAAACCTGATTATGTATACAAGTTGAAAAAGGCTCTTTATGGCCTTAAACAAGCTCCAAGAGCTTGGTACTCCAGGTTAGATGCCCATCTTACAACAAAAGGATATTCAAGTATATTCAAGGTACTTTAGACTTTGGCTTGTGGTATTCACGAAATAATGATTTTACTCTTGTTGGTTTTACGGATGCTGACTGGGCTGGTTGTATAGATGATAGAAAAAACACCCGTGGTGCAGCTTTCTTCTTAGGAGATCGTCTTGTTGCCTGGCACAGCAAAAAGCAAGAATGTGTCACTTTATCAACTGCAGAATCTGAATATATTGCAGCAACAACTTGTTGTACGCAATTAATCTGGATGTCTCATCAACTTGCTGATATGGGTATTATAGTTGACAAACCCATCTCCATCTTCTGTGATAATACTAGTGCCATCAGTCTTTCAAAGAATCCTGTGATGCATTCTCGCACTAAACATGTTGCTATTAAATTGCTATTTCTACGAGAACAAGTGTTGGCTAATGAATTTCAAGTTTTATATGTACCTTCTCAGGCACAAGTAGCGGATATTTTTACAAAAGCTTTGTCTAAAGAAGTCTTTGAACGGTTAAGGGATAGATTGGGAGTGTTTTCTCAATCTGCTCTTGTCTCCACCTAATGCATAATTTGAGGGGGAGTGTTGCTCTGTTGATTTACTTTCCTTTTGTCCTTGTGTTTTTAAAAAAAAAAAGTAAAAAAAAAGGGGGAGAAATTGGTATTTCATATTGGCATTTCACAGTGACAACAGTGAATAGTGACATTGGTATTGGCATATATTGGCATTTCATAGTGACAACAGGGAACAGTGACATTGGTATTGGCATTTCACAGTGACAACAGTGAACAGTGACATTGGTATTTCATATTGGCATTTCATTCTTTTCACAGTGACATTGGTATTTTTTTTGGCATTTCAAACTTGGCATTTCAGACTTGGCATTTCATTGGCATTGGCATTTTTGGTATTTCAGTTGATATTACAATGATATTACAGTGGTTTCAGTTGATATTATAGTGATATTACAGTGGTTTCAGTTGATCTTACAGTGATATTACAGTGGCATTGACATTTTTTATTTTGGTATTACAGTTTGGTATTCTTGTTTGATACAGATCAGATTGGGAGTTCATTATTCTGACAGTATTCATTCTTTTTACAGAATTGCATATTACAGGTTCAGAGGATGTTGTTTTCCTTACAGGTTTGCATATGACAAGGTTCAGTGTTGATTGTATATGTTGTATTTGTTGACAGTGAAATTCCTTACATTGATTTTGGTCCTTTCAGTTGACAACATATTTCATGGCAACGATGGTTTGAGTTTTTTTTTCCTTTTTAATTTTTTTTGCCATCAAGGACAAAGGGGGAGTTTGTTGCTCTTTTGATACTTTTGTCCTCGATGACAAGAAAAAAAAAAGAAAAAGGGGAAGTTGTGTTGTTTAAGTTTCATATTTTGAGGCAAGTGTATTAAGCATGTGGTTATATACTTAAAAAGCCTTTCTCACGGGCCAGACTAGTGACACGGATACATTGAATTTAGCTGACGTGTTATATGTTTAAAACGCCTTTCTCTCAGGCCAGGCTGGTGACACGGATACAGTGAATAACACTGACTTGGCATTTATTGAACGACATCTTTGGTTTATATTATGTTTAATTTGTCTACGGACTAATAGCATATTCTTCGGAATACACTTTGTGACCGACAGATTAAAAGTTTTTTGGAAGCATCGTTTTTGTGTTTCATTTTGTTTTTGAACAAGTTTGAAGTCCGTCTCAAACCCTAGACGCCATGAGAGATGCAGCCGCCGTTGTAGCTAAGGAGCTCGAGTTAGTTTGTTCAGTTGAAAAGAATGATGCAAAAGTGGACTTAACAGTGAGCTTAATGGATTTCTGGTTAGTTTGTTTTCAGTTATCAATGAGGTTGCGTTTCACAGGTATTATTCTTGTTCATATGCTTGAAAAGATTCAGATATTTCGAATCAGGTTTTTCAGTTATGAAAAATGGAAATAAGGAAACAGACTTTGCTTTATTTTTAGTTTTTCAAAATTGGGAAATCAAGCATCTTTAGTTTCTCTCAGCTTCTCTTTCCGTTGCACAGTTAATCGGTTATTTGTTTTCAGTTTGCAAATTCCCGTAAGGTTTTTGGTAACCCTATACGAGGGTTATTCTTGAAGATGTTTTTTTTTTGGGGACAAAAACGGTTTAAATACAGAACAGTATATACTGAAATGAGAGTGAGGAGTGTGAATAAGGGAAAGACAAAGAATTTGTTGAAAAAGAAAAGAAAGTGCTGTGTATAAAAAAAGACTATCAGAGATTTTAGATAGTCGAGGGTTTGAGAGTATTACTCTGTTTTGTTGCAGAGTACATGAGGCTATAATGGTTGAAATTATTTTGTTCAGAGATTGAGTTTTTCTCTCTGATAGTGTTTAATTCCTTGAAAAGAATGTTATTATTTTATATCTATGATTCAAAGCCTTGAAGAATATTGTTGCAAAAATCTTTTAGAGAGAATCATTTGTACAGATTGGTAAAATATACTCGCTCCAATCACTGATGGTTTTGTGACTGCAGAATTAAGTGCATTCATAAAATTACCAGTGACTGTAGCTTGAGTTGGAATGTTTTTATTGGATAAGAAAGAGGGGTTGGTGCTCCTTGAGGCCTTGTGGTTTCTAAATCTTGTGTACTGAGTTGGTGCTCTTTGAAATAATATAAGGGATCTTACCGAGTGGTTTTTCTACCCCAGGAGGGTTTTCCACTCATGAAAATTATGGTGTTATGTGCATTGTCTTGTCTCAGTTTGTCTTACTGGTTTATGCTTTGATACTTCATGTCTTTAGCTCTTTTCATTTCATACTCTGTTTTGTTGAATTTATGTGATGCAACCTTTGAAATACTCGTTTAGATGTTTCATGTTTTTGTAAAAGACTCAATAACATTTTATTTTCTGAAAAGCATGAATCAAGTTTTTCAGTTGGTTCTATTGTATAATTCATGCTTCGTTAAAAGTATTATATCAAGGTGTTAAGTCTCATTTGTTCAGTCTTTTCAACTTTCATTCATCTGTGCTTATTGTGAATCAAAATTGTCAAGTTTATAAGGAGTTCTTGTTAAAATTATTACACTCTGATTCACCCCCCCCCTGTCAGAGTGTCTCCACTTCCAACACTTAGTTGAAGAGGCAAGGGCTGAGGGATTGAGTCTCTTAGTCGAAGAGGTTTTAGCCTAAGGCTCATGCTTTCGTGCTCTTAGCCTAAGACTCGCACTCCAAAATAAGTATATGTCATTTTCTTCATTCATAAAATTTTATTTTTTCCCGTTATCAATTCAAAATTGTAAACTTAGTTAAAACAATTCCTTATTTTTAGTTTTTTTGTCTCTTCTTTATTTTCATCAAATTTGAAACCTTAAGTCTATTTATTGCAACTCTTTCTTTCCATTGAATGAGAAATTTCAGATTAATCTTTCAATATTAATATTTGTGTTCTACACTATGTGTACATTTGCTTTAATAATTTTCTACAATCACTTAGATTTAGGTTTGCTTTGTTGATATCTAACTGATTAATGTCTTTTGAAAAATAAAGATTTGAATTAAATTTTTAGAAGAAAGTAACTATATTAGATTGTTGTTTTTCTTTTTATTACAAATATTTATTTTAGAACTTAATGAATCAAATCTAATCTCACCTCAAATTTATAAGATTTGAGAAAATTAAAATTATTTACAAATAAGAATGTGATTGTCAAATCTAACATACAACTTAGTTTTGGAACATTTTTAGATTGAATAAACATTGCTATATAAATTTTTCCTAGATTTCGTGTTTGGAATTTGTTATCAATCATACGAGGGGTCCTAACATATGGACTTGAAGGAAAATAATTCAATGCGTTGCACAATCCATTGGGCTAATTCACTAGAGACTTTAGCCGATAGCACTTGCTACCCTACATTAACATTTGTGCTTTGAGCACATACATTGATGACACTCCTTTTACCTGCACCCACACAAAGAAATCCATTACTCTTCCCCAAAGTAGTTTTCTAACCAATGTGAGTAGTTTTTGGAGATCAAAGAGTGGTTTTTAACCACAAAGGTGATTTTTTTTTTGAGAAATAGAAAGTGGTTTGAAGAATATTCTAGCTTAAACGAATATTTTGAGGCATCTTAGAATATTTTTCTACTAACTTCATCATGACATCATTATCCACTTCCCTCTAGCTTAACCCCTCTCCAATTGAGTTTTGATTTTTAGTGTTGAATTTTAGAGGTTTTGTTCTTGGTCACTTTGTTCCCTTTTCAAACAATTTTGTTGATATGGATTAATTTTTCATGTGTTTTAAAGTGGTGCAAACAATTTCTAAATGTCTATATTTAAAAAAATATAGATTCTCATAGGTGATGTTATTTGATTCTTATTTTAGAAACTTTTGAGGTTTCATTTAAGTTTAGAGTATTAATTTTTTACGTTTTTTATTTGAAATATATAATTTTTGTAAGTTATTATTGGTGTATTCTAACTAATCTAATTCAATATAAAAATATAATTATTAAACTCTATGACCTATTTTTGACATTTAGCATGCATTGAGACCAAAACTAGTATGCTGGTTTAGCAAGTAGCAATTATAATCACACTAATTATAAAGTGTCATCATCATAGTTTGTTAGGGAGATCTCATAATTAAGCTATTTTGGGGGGTATTTATGTAAATGCACTTAATTTATAGAGTTTTATCCTATCATGAACTTGTATTTTGAGTAGTTAATACATGAGAATTTTGTAATCATGAGCTATATAATAAAGTTCCATCTTGGAGGGTTTGATGCATAGGATTTTAGTGTTTCTATGCAATAGGACATAATAAGGGATGAGAGTGTAGTCAAATGAATTGCATTATGATCGTACCTATATCCTGATGAAAGCTCATATGAATTGCATCTAAATCTTCGAGTTCTCTTCTCCACATCTTGCTTATAACTTTTTTTAATAAATAAAGACTCATTTTATTAATAATAAAAAATAGCTGAAATACCAAAAGATATCTCCAAGCCCATCAACCAGACCATTGCTCTGCAACAGAGTTGCATCCAACAGACCACCCATAGGAGAAAATACAGACAAAATCTCCACCCCTAGCCCTAACAATAAACAGTAAACTATCCATAGAGCCCACCCGAAACCCACCCATTACAATGCATCAAGGCAACCAAAAAAAGAAAGAGACCAAAAGAACATTCCTAACTCACAACGACCATACCAAAAATAGTGAGAACCAAAGCAGGCTTAAGCGTCATGGCCCAACAAGGAAGTCATTGCTCCAACCCCTCCGCAAGACAATGCACCCGCTCCCTACATATCCTGTGGACCCAACACTTCCTGTGAAACTGCCTTTGACTACTTTCTGCACGCACGATTCTCCACCATATGGAAAAAATTCTTGATCTCGCCAAAGCCCAATTTGGGCTGTCACTCTGCAAACCTCCTTGTCTTGGTCCACACCCCTTAAGAAAAAGGGACACAAAGGGGGAATAACCTCTCCAACATGAAGCCAATCACCCCTAGGAGCCATGAAACCTTCACCAAGGTCCACACCCCATAAGAAAAAGGGGCACAAAGGGGGAATAACCTCTCCAACATGAAGCCAATCACCCCTAGGAGCCATGAAACCTTCACCAAGCCGATCAAGCGTAAAAAATGACTCCAATCCCAAACACCATTCCTCCTGAACGTAAAGCGAGACTAGCCAAAAGACTTCATCCTTTGAACAGAGTTCTAAACACCAAGCAGTGAGCATAGACACAATGTTAGCATTGGTTTGATTATGATGGACCACATTCAAAAAGGACTCCCCAAGCATCACAGACACCCAATGCATGAATTCATCATCCTTAAATTTAAAAACTCTCTTCAACTTGTCCATCGTCACCTTGCCCCAAAAGGCCACCATGGGCTTAAGGGTCTACATGGAGAAATTGGCTTGCATTCTGCTGCCCTCCAACTCCACACCCCTCGTCGAACATGAAGAACCTAAAGCACACCACAATCTTCACTAGCATGCCAATCAAACTCCACAAAACACACCACCTAACATAACTACATACACTGCTCGAGGGAAAAAACGACGGCTTCCCATTTATGAACATAAATGTCCTACAATACTACTCAAGTACCATCCACCAAGGCCATCTCATCTTCCACCCTATCATCTAGGGAATGTATCCAAATCTTTTCTTCAATCTCCGCATTTAACTCCACTGTCTGCTTTGAAAGTAGGGGAAGAGCACTAGTAGCCGTCATAGCTAACTTCGCACACCCACAGATCTTAAATGATATATTGGATTTATTTATTTATTTTTAGTTGTCTTTGTATGCGACTTAACTGCTTATAGCTATTGATCTGGCTTCTGGGTAGTAACGATGCACGTTGTGGAATCAGTTATGCACACAAAGGTCAAAAAGTACACATTTCAAAGTGTCACCTAATACCTAACTAAAGATGTTCCAGTAACCGTCCACTCAAAATCGCCAGTACTTGTGGACAAATGTCCCAATAGTTTTGCACAAATGTTCCAATAGTGGTGCACAAATGGGCCAATTATGAACAAAAAATTATAAAAAATGACAAAAAATGATCGGCTATTGGTACAAAACAAATTTATTAATGGTGTTTTCACTATGACAACTATTGGGGGGTCACTATGACAATAAGATGGCAGCTATTGGAACTATGACAACTATTGGTACTCTTCCCCTATGTTTGCCTCTGTGTTACCCAATCAATGAAAGTGCAAAATTTTAAATTCCTTGAATAAATTTAGAAGCTCTTGAGTTGCCTTCACCACCTTGTCAATCTTCCAATTGCATAAGCCACCCTTAATGATTGTGTTGGTGATAACCTATGAGCCACCTTCCAAATGGATCGATATGATTGAAAGTTTTTTTGCTAAATTGGCCTCAAGGAGGGCCACGTTAGCTTCCACCACATTGCTAGTCACTAATCTGAGATGTTGTTTACACCATGCTAGAACACGTCCCCTCTAATCACAGGCTACACAAACGACACCAAAAGGGCCAAGATTCCCTTGCGAAGCACCATCAAAATTGATCTTGACCTAGCCAAATTTAGGCATCTTCCATTCAACCTTCTTTACTAAAGCTTGAATAGGATTAACCCTCCTAGGCCCATTAACAAGCCTACATCTTGCTTATAACTTAACACATCTTGAATTACATTGATTCACATCTCATATTGAGAGCCTATAAAAAATAATCTTGAATCTTATCTAATTCATATTGACTCACATTTCAAACTAAGAGCCATTCATTATAATTAATGCTCCCAAGTCTTCGTGGCACTTGATCATACAAATTAATTTTAATCATAATTAAACATCAACACTATGGTACATAAGCAACTTCTAGACTCATTCATCATTTTCTTTTTGGATTCAAGTATTTCCACTGTGTTTTCTTTTCTCATCTCTTTAAGGGTTTCTATCATTGTATATGGGTACCTAATTAAAGAAAGTTGTTGAGACACATTTCATATTTCACATTTCTCTTAAGTTGGACTTAAGGGAGGTTGTTGGTGTAATTATTTAGTTGCACCTTATTATTTAATGTTACGTAGGTAATTTATTTTTATTACTTAGGCATGGTAGGATAAATAAGCACATGTCATTTTCTTCCATATCATGGGATTGTTATATTTTTTATCCTCAAAAATTTGAAAATTTAGTTAAAGTAATCCCTTTAATTTTATTTTTTTCCCACGTCTTCCTCATTATCATAAAATTTGGAATCTTAAGGCTAAATATTGAATCCTTTTCCTTCAATTGAATTAACCATTTCATATTAACCTCTCCATATTCTTGATATTAGATTTTAAATGACATTTGTATTTTGCACAATTTGTATGTAGTTTTTATAATTTTCTATAGCCATCTAAATCTAGGTCCGTGTTCATATTTTCATTAAATCTTACAACTCATAAGGGTGAAGCATCACGACTTCCTAGGAGTTGACTCATCCTAATACTACTCCAACTCTAATATGCTTAAATATGGAGTTTCCCCAAAATTAAACCCACTTAGGTTACCCCAATTGCAAAACCTTTAGCAAGTATTATTTCTTATTAACTATTTGTTATAGAGTCCCTTTAGCTCATCGATTGCTAAATAAGAAGTATTTTTTGTAGTGTGTTAAATTATGATATTTCTATCATGATTCAATTATGTAGTTCTTTAGTCAAACTCATTTACCCATATTACATGAGTAATGGTTCTGTGATGGTGAAAAATAGGACCGGGTGGTTTAGAACCTAACCCCACTTTCCTCCATACATTAGAATACAGAAGAGCCTAAGGAAGTGATTCACTTTGACTACTTGTGAAAGAGAGTCAAGGAATACTTTTAGGGTTCCTATTCTTTTGCTGCTATGAAAGGGAAATGGGCTAAATGTGCATTTATGATAAACTAAGCCAGAAAGATGAAGGAAATGACTATATAAACTGCAATAACAGAAAGATACAAAACTGAAATTGAGATACAAAGTACAGAGTCAAAGGGGAAATTTTGGTGTGCACCTGATATGATAATCTGAGCCTGATTGAGTCAAACTAGGGCATTGGGTGCCTTAGTCCCTGTTGTTGAACTGACGTGTACTTCTAGAATCTACTGACTGTGACCCTAATCTGTTGAATTGCGAAAAGAAGCTAGAAAAATCAAAGGACCAAGGTGTTGGGCGCCTTGGTCCCAGAAGATTGAGGCCTTCCTTTGAGTTTGGGCCCGTGCCTACTAATTTTGTCTTCCCAAAATTCCTCAGCTCCTTCGGATTCTTGTATCTGCACCTACAACTTGAAAAATGATGTTTGGGTGGCTATATAGGGCTTTGCCTTAGTCAAACCCCTTGTTTTGGTGATTTCCATCTCCACAAATAGTCGATAATATATTGAAAAGTGTGTGTGCCCTATAATGTTATGTGTCTGTAAGATCCTAATGAGATAGAATGCAAAACTAGTATTATACCCTACACTTGGAGTAAAACCCTAAATGAACATAATGTAAATCTAAATGCTTCAAATCACAAATGCAATATGGATCTAAAACAATAATTTAAATCTGAAAACAAGTGATGTGAAACTCACACAGAGATATGAAAATAACATGAAATCATACCAAACCCTAAGGGGGAGGTACACGCCAACCAATAGTTGGTGATCTCCTTATTATTCTTTGATATCTCCAAAGCTTCAATTGATGATGAAGACTTGATGAATGCTTGATTTTCTGATTGAAGACTTCACATAAACCCACACTTTCACTTCATAAGAGGCTCCTCCAATTGCTAGTAGATGGATCCTTCAAATGAGGAAAGGAAAGGCGATATGTATGAAACCCCAACTTTGTTTTTGATCATAGGCCGACCTAGAATTAGTATAATTTTGCACAAAGATGGATTTAAATATTATAATACTGCCAAAACGTGATCCCAAAATTTGGGGAGAAAAAGTAATTAGTGAGTTGAAACAGGGTATCATGTTTACCATATCGAATTGTGAAGGAAAATTGATGACAAATGCTCACAACAAGGTTTGATACAAGATCAAAACTAATGGAGAATTATTTGGTAAGAAAGAGAACTAAGCCACAATTCCAACACAACCAAGAGTGTGAGAATTGGAGCTCTCTAACACAAGATGAAAGATTAAGCAGAAAATGCAGAATTAAGGTTTGGAAAAGAATTACCTTTTAATTTGTGAAAAAGGAGGAAGAGATCGTTATCCAAAGACATCCACCTTCGAGAATAGAGGGGATCTTTGATAAAGATAACATCTTTAAAAAGAGGAGAAGGAAAATAAGAATACCCACCTTCTCCAATGTTTAGGAAAAGACGATTCTTAGTGAAGGATTGCACACTTTCACTAAGGAGAGATTGTTCATGAAGAATATACCATTTTAAGAAGAGAATAGGTCCTAAACAATGAACACACATATCCTATGCAAGAAATGACATCAAATGAAAAATGCAACTCAACAAAAGGAAAGGTGAATCATTGGAAAAAGAGAGAAGATTTAAATACCATTCTTGGCCCCCAAGTATAGAGACAAGAACACCAAAGAGGGATCATTTATGAAACAAACACTTTTCTAAAATAAGGAAAGAGATCCTCATCAGGGATAAGAACATCCACAACATAGAAGGGTTCATTATAAAATATACCACTCAATGACGAAAATAATTTGATGAATGATTATAGACTTCCAACACTAAGGAAGAGGTACCAATTAAGGATATGTACTTAAGATCCTCGTCAGGGATACTTGTTCCAATATGAGAGGGAATTCCCAATAGGAATATACACCTCTACAACCGATAAGAGATCCTTATAGAAAACACTACTTCACAAAGCGAAAAGTTTTAATCTTAAGAAGTAGAGATGCTTGAAATCATTCTTGCCCCCATACATAGAGACAAGAGATGGGACAAAAATAAGCTATTATGTTGCTTCCAAAGTATGATTGCACATGAAATTGTACTATCACGAATGACAATGAGCCTCCAATAGGTAGGCTACAATGTCACATGGTAAAGAGCAACATAATAGCCACTAATGTTATTTAATTATATGATAGATTGGATGAAGATGTTGAATGCAACATGTTAAATGCTCTACAATCAATGAGAGCAAAAACATGTATAAGATGATGAGTATTGAAATGTTTTGATCAAGAAAGTAGTCCCTAGTAGGAGAAAAGGCCTCTAAGTCATGCTCCTCTTGCACACAAGAAAACCTTATACATAAAAGAAACCTTAGAAGATGGACATGTATAATTCATTAGGGCTTCATTTTTATAAGAGAGGATATTGGAATGAATAGAAGATAAATCCTCATAAATGGGTTTGTCAATCTCTTGGGGAGATTCATAAAGAGACTTGTCAATTACCATAATTTCCTTATGAGTGGGATGAGTGTTGGGAGATTTAGAGGATGACCTAATTGAGGTGAAGTCATCATCACTAATAAATATAGCATTCATATTGAGAGATGGCCTTTTAGATGTTTTGGTAGGCTTTAAAGGATTATATCCAAGTCCAAATGTGGCTTCACATATGTTATTTTCTAAAGGAACCTTAATCCCTTGTTCATTTATGCCACAACCATTGCCATTATATCCACTCTTAGCTAAGACGTGAAAACCATGAGCATAAAGGGATGCCAAATAAGAAGAGATGGTGGGGCATCATAGGTCTCAATACCATAATTAGATGAATTAGAAGAAGATTCTGAAGAATTGTTTGAATTAGAAGCAACCACAAAATTGTTACTTAGTTGTTTAGAAAAAGTGGATTTCTTTTTAGTTTCCACCATATCATCCTCCTTTTCGAACTTAGGCTCTTTTTGGGGGATTTTATATTCTTCCAAGAGTACTTGTTTTGGTGAAAAAGTATCTTTAGGAAGAGATGGTGATTTGGTTTGAGTGGAAGAAGAATTAGGAGTAATTGAAGAAGTAGGAGTGCCTGAAGAAGTAGGAGTGCTTGAAGAAGTAGGAGTACTTGGAGAGGAATTAGAAGTGGTTGAAGAAAAACTAGAAGATGAACTTTGCAAACAAGCTTATAAATTGGGATCAATGTACAAAGTATACATCTTATTATTATAAATGAACTTGACGCTATGATGAAGAGTAGGAGGGACAACTTGCATACAATGAATCCAAGGTCGTCCTAATAGAAGATTATAAGTGAGCTTATCAGGCATGACATGAATAGGTGTAGATAAAATAATAGGGCCTACCCTAATAGGCAAGGTAATGATACCTAAATATTGTTTAGCAACAT
The DNA here is from genome assembly GCF_030272615.1 of Cryptomeria japonica. Taxonomy (NCBI): domain Eukaryota; kingdom Viridiplantae; phylum Streptophyta; class Pinopsida; order Cupressales; family Cupressaceae; genus Cryptomeria; species Cryptomeria japonica. Next base: position 308,833,591 of record NC_081409.1, on the reverse strand, counting down.
AGTAAGAGAATCAGGTTGAATAAGAGAACGATCTAGAACTTTAATCTTATGCAATAAATCGATGCTACAAATATTAAGGCCAAATCCATTGTCCACTAAGGTTATTCTTATAGAATTACCATTGATAAAAACAACAATCATAAGAGGATCATATTGATGTTGGATCTCATGGGAGGGTAACTCATCTTGTGTATACACAATTTGAGCTTTAGGTTCTTTCATAAGATCAATCAGAGAAGCCATGTTATTAGGTGTCACTGCAGGTGAGACATCTAAGTTTTTTAAAGCATCTTGTAAAATTCCATGATGTGTTGGTGGAGTTTGAGTTAAATCCCAAAGAGATATCTTGGCAAGAGTAGCTTTAAGTTGTTTAATAAGATTGTACTACTTACTAAGAGTTTGTGATATACATGGTGCTGGTGGAAGAATAGGTTGAGAAGTGGGGAGTGAAGAAGGGATAACTAGAGGAGCATTAGGTTGCCTATTATTCCACATATTATATGTGTGGGCAACTGAATTGTAACTCTCTCAGGTGATTCGTTTAGCATACTCATAAGGGCTCTAAGTAGGATAACCTCCTTGCATAGTAATAACTAGTTTGTTAGGAGTGCAAAAGGAATCATTACTATAACCACCTTGAACCACCAAGAGAAGCTTGTTAAGAGGTTGATAATTTTGAGGACTAGCACCTTGAACCATGAAGAGGGGTTTATTAGGTCATTCATAACCATTCACATGTATCATATTGATCGAAGATGGTTTGGGAACATGTGAGTAAGGTCTAGTAGAGCTGAAATCATCAAGTGGTTCATAAAGAGGATTATCAACCTTAAAAATTTCTTTGTGAATAGGACTTTCTTTGGATTGAATGAAAGGGGCATCCTCATAGAGGGAATTTTTAGTGATAGTGAACCCTTGTAATCTAAGAACATTCTCTTGTTCCCAAGTATCCTTACAAGGGGTACAAATTTTAGGAGAAGGATCAACATCATTCGTATGATAAAGATTATTGAAATAAGTGTTGATAGTCTCTTCTTGTACAAAAATGTTATCATGAATAGGATCAATGTCGGGAGAAGGATTACCACTAGTCATTAATGTTTCATCCCTAGAAGGAAGAGTATTGAAAGAAGGTGTAGTGTTAGTAGGAAAGGTAGCCATCATATCATCCTCTACCACCCAAGTGTCCACATGGGAGAGGTACTCTCTAGGAGAAGGATCAACATCATTCTTCAAAGCTTCATCCTTGAGAGGGAGATCTTTGAAAGAAATATTAGTAAAATCTTCTTGAACTAGGGTATCCTCATGAGTAGAGCCAAGTTGGGAAGAGGGAAATGCTTCATCTTTAGAGGGAAGATTATTGAAATTAATAGAAGGTGAGGTGTTATCAAGGGGATTGTCAATCATATCACCCTCTTTTACCATAATATCATCCTCTTTGACCAAGATACTCTCATAGGGGAGGGAAAAATTAAGAGAATAGTCAACACCATCATCTAATGGTTCATCCCAAATAGGGATATCATTGAGAGAAGTGTTAGACATACCTCATTTCACTATGGTGTCCTCATAGATAGGGACAATTTTGGGAGAGGGAATAACACTATTTATTAATGCTTCATCTATAGAAGGGAGAACATTAATACATTTGATATTGAAAATGTCCTTATTAGGATATTTAGGAGAGAGGTGAATAGTAATAAGATGGTCTAAGAAAATATCATGATGCAAAGACAAGTTGGTTGAAGGTCGAAGTATCATCCTAGAATTCACGACATGGAATGGGGTTCAGGGCAACACCCCAAAATTTTCTTTTGGCATATTTGTTTACAAAATGCAATGAAAGAAACAATGCAAGCAAATAAAGTAAACTAAATGTCTAAGCAATGAAGTAATTATGTGATTAAATAAATGCAAGCATAAAAGTTCATGAGCTATATGTTTAAGACATGAACACAATGCATATAACAATATTTTTGAGATTTTTATGTTTTTGATAGAAAATAAAAATGCAATAACAAGATCTAATCAAAAAGTGCAAATGCAAGAATAAGAATGTCGGGTTTACCAAAATGTGATGGTGAAAAAAGGGATCAGGTGGTTTAGGACCTAATCCCACTTTCCTCCTTTCATTGGAATATGGAAGAGCCTAAGGAAGTGATTCACTTTGACTATTTCTTGTTAAAGAGAGTCAAGGAATACTTTTAGGGTTCCTATTCCTTTGCTGCTATGAAAGGGAAATGAGCTAAATATGCAATAATGATAAACTAAGATAGAAAGATGAAGGAAATGACTATGTAAACTGCAATAACAAAAAGATACAAAACTAAAATTGAGATACAAAGTACAGAGCCAGAGCGGAAATTCTGGTGTGCACCTAATATGAGAATCTGATCCTGATATTGCTGAACTAACTTGTACTTCCAGAATCTACTTAGTGAGACCTCGATATGCTAGATTGCCAAAAGAAGCTAGAAAACTCAGAGGACTAGGGCATTGGGTGCCATGGTCTTAGACCAGGGCATTAGGCGCCTTGGTCCCAGAAGATTGGGGCCTTCCTCTGAGTTTAGACCTGTTCCTACTCATTTTATCTTCCCGAAAGTCCTTAGCTCCTTCGGATTCCTGTATCTGCACCTGCAACTTGAAAAATGATGTTTGGGTGGCTATATAGGCTTTGCCTTAGTCAAACCCCTTGTTTTTGTGATTTCCACCTCCACCAATAGTTGATAATGTATTGAAAATTGTGTGTGCCCTAGAATCTTATGTGTTTGTAAGATCCTAATGGGCTATAATGCAAAACTAGGATTACACCCTACACTTGGAGTAAAACTCTAAATGAACATAATGTAAATGTAAATACTTCAAATCACAAATGCAATATGGATCTAAAGAAATAATGTAAATCTGAAAACAATTGATGAGAAACTCACATAGAGATATGAAAATAATATGAAATCGTATCAAACCCTAAGGGAGAGGTACAAGCCAATCAACAGTCAGTGGTCTCCTTATTATTCTTCAATATCTCCAAAGCTTCAATTGATGATGAAGACTTGATTAATTCTTGATTTGCTGATTGAAGACTTTACATAATCCTACACTTACATTTTTTGCTTTTTTTAATTTTTTATTATAGGCTAACCTAGAATTGATATAATTTTGCACAAAGTTGGATTTAAACATTATAATACCACCAAAACATGATCCCGAAATTTTTAGGGATGCGACCAACTTTTTTCCAAATTTTTAGAGATGCAAGGTATCATGATTATAAGGTGATCCCCAAGTTGGTGCAATGATTTAAGGGGTTTAGATATGTAAAATCGGGCCTTGAAGGTCAAAATAGGGCTTAATTAAGATTTTTAATAAATTGATTAATTGAAAGAATAAAAGGGACACACTTAATATTAAATCAATTAATTAAAGAAGACTTTAAATTTAATTAAATCAATTAATTAAATGCTTAAAGGGAATTTAAAATGAAAAATGCAACACATTAAGGTAGGTGCTAACCTAAGCGTGAAATTGTACCACCAAATTAAGGGTGTACAATTTACAATGCTACAGGTTCACTCAAATATAACTCTCACGAGACTAAATGATCCACTTAGTCCTATTAGATCTGGGTGATACTTGGGGGTGACGCAATGAGTGCTAATGGACCATGCATTCTCATGAGAGATGAGTTTGTATGAACTACTACTCATGAAATATTGTCAATATGTTTGAATAAAAAATAATATAGCTAAATCTTGATAGAAATACCATAGTTCAATATACTACATAAATATCTCATACCTATCCATTGATAAGAAAAAGGGGCTATAAGGCATAATACTTGCTAAAGGTTTTTCAAATAGGGAACAAGCTAAGTGGGTTTGATCATGGGGCAATCTCCATGGTTAAGTAATCTTGAGTCACAGTAGTATTAGGATAGATGACCACTTGGGAAGTCTCAAGATTTCACCTTTTCAAGCATCAATTAGATGCAAATAATGTTAAATGAATCATTTTCATTGTCATAAGACACAGGTTTGTGTGAAACACTACTCATAAAATATGAGTCAATGAGTTTGAGTAAAAAACTATGCAGATGGATTCTAATAGAAATATCATAATTTGACACGCTATAGAAAATAGATCCCACTTATCAATTGATGAACTAAAGGGGCTCTATAATTACTGGTTCTTGTTGAAGCCTTTGTAAATGGAATAACAAGGTAAGTGTGTTTGGTCACATGGGGAAACTCCATGGTTAAACCTACTTGAGTTAGAGTAGTACTAGAATGGGGGACCTCTTGAGAAGTCCCAATGCTTCACTTGGCATCACCTAGAGGTAATGAGTGCTAAGTAGACAATTAATTATCATCAAAGATGGATTCACATGAACCACTACTCATTAAATACGTGTCACTTAAGTTTGAATAAAAAACTATGCAATTGAATCTTAATAAAATATCATAATTTGACACATTATGAAAAATACCTCCTACATATTAATTAACGAGCTAAAGGATATTTACAATGAATTCTTCATAATTCATAATAATTTCTATTTTTTTTGTAAATGAGGTAGAAATCTAAGTGGGATTTGATATAGCTGGAAACTCCATAGTTAAGTGTGGTTGATTTGGAGTAGCCTTATGGTAGTTGACCTTATTGAAAGTCCCAATTCTTCACCCTTGTGAGAATCACCTAGATGTAATGAGTGCTAAAATGACCATTCATTCTTATGAGATATAGGTTTATGTGAACCACTAAGAAGTATGGATCAATGAGTTTGACTAAAAATTATATATTTGAATTTTGATAGAATATCATAATTTGACATACTAAAAAAATGCCTCATACTTGAATAATTTATGAGATAAAGGGAATTAGTAATAAATGGTTCATATGGAACAACAATTATTGAAGGATTTTCAAATGAGATAAGGGGAACACCATGGTTAAGCGTTCTTGAGTTAAAGTAGTACTAGGATGTGTGACCTCTTGAGAAGTCTCAAAGCTTCACCCTTATGAGCATCACCTATATGTAATGGATGCTAAATGGACCATTCATTATCAAAAGAGATGGATTTGTGTGAATCACTACTTGTGAATTATGAGTCAATGAGTTTGACTGAAAAATAATGTAGTTCTCTTGACAAAAATATCATAAATTTACACACTATGAAAAAAACCTTCTACATGACATTTGATGAACTAAAGGAGCTCAATATTGAATGGTTTGTAATGCACAATATTTTCTACATGATTTTGTAAATGAGGTAGTAAACTAAGTGGGCTTGATCTTGGGGGAAACTCCATGGTTTAGTGTGGTTGATTTAGACTACAATTAGGATGGGTAACATCATAGAAAATACTAATGATTCTCCCTTGTGAGAATCCATTAGATGCAATGGATGATAAAAGGGCCATTCATTCTTATGAGAGATGGATTTTTTAAACCACTGCTCATGAAATATGGATCAATGAATTTGAATAAAAAACTATGTAGTTGAATCTTGATAAAAATATCATAGTTTGACATCCTTTAAAAAATGCCTCTTATTTAAATAATTGATGAGCTAATAGAGATATATAATTAATTGTTCATAAGGTACAATAATTATTGAAGGTTTAATAAATGGGCTAGAAAGCTAAGTGGGATTGATCTTAAGGGAACTCCATAGTTAAGTATACTTGAGTCAAAGAGGTACTGGGATTGGTGACCTATTGAGAAGTCGCAATGATTCAACCCTATGAGTATCACCTAGATGCAATGAATGTGAAGTGGACCATTCACTCTCATAAGATATGGTTTTGTGTGAATCACTAGTCATAAATATGGATCAATGAATTTGAATCAAAAAATATATAATTGAATCCTAATAGAAATGCCAAAATTTGACACACTACAAAATACATCCTAATTATTAATTGACGAGCTAAAGGGGCTCTATAATGAATAGCTCATAAGGCACAATATATGTTGAGGGTTTTACAAATGGGGTAGAAAGTTAAGTGTGATTGATCTTGGGGTAATTTCATAATTAGTTTCATTCGAGTTAGAGTAGTACTAGTATGGATAACATCCTATAAATTCCTAATGCTTATAAAGTATGTAATTGCTTTTAAAAAAAAGTTTCTACCATTTCTAAGTACTATCTTTAACTTTACCTACACTTTTCAATGGTATTAATAACGTGTTTAGTGACTTTTGTTACAAAATGGAATGTGTACCTATAATAGCTACCAAGTTAGCATTAAGGGAAGAGCAAATGTATTATGGTTTTGTTCTAAGAATTCTAATAAATTTGGGGACTACAATTTTGTTACTTTTCTACCTATGAACAACTATGTGGCATGGGAAGCATTATAAGTTTCTTCTTGTCTAATGTAGAATATGCAAGAATAAAATGAGGGTAGAGGAATGGACAAAATATAGGTGCCATAGTTTCATTAAATATATGTAGATGTTGATCTAGGTAGTGAGTTACCATTATAAGTTATTTTACGTACTAAAATATGTATCGTGTCATAAAAATATGAGGTGCCACATTTGAACCATTTTTGTCTTTCCTATCCAAGCAAGTAAAACTGAAGAAAGAGAGTTGTGTATTTTGTTAAAAAATTCTTTTATTCTATAGCAGCATTTGTAAGTAATGGTATTATATTTTGGGGCTACATTTTATTTACAACCTACATGAATTTTAAAAAAATTAGGTTCCATTGTGCTAACTTTTGTTATTAGTTTTGTAAAAAAATTCTAGCATAAAAGAGAGTCATTTGGTATAGAAGATTGGCCGGAAGGAAGGACCTTAAATTAGGCTATCCCACCTTAAGGGGATACTTCACTAACGAAGACGAAGGAAAGCGGCAGTACAGTCAATGAAGAACTCGGGCCTCCGTCCAGCAGTCAAGAAATCTGGTCCCTTGCCCCTTTCTATTACATATGTAATCCTTAAATTGTTGCCCATTGGGGTGGGGTTCCCGAGGCCAAATACCCCGACGAAAGGAGGGGTATTGGTTAGGCTTCTTGCAATTGCAGAATGCACCAGAATAATAGAATAATAGGGCTCCTACCCCTCTTCACTGAACTTTTCTCCAGCAAGGTTCGCCATGCAAACAACGGAACTATAGATAGGACGGGGTGGGTCCCTGACAAATAGTGGGGGGCGGAGAGATGGTCTCTTCTCACCACCGACCATATATTCCTTAGGGTGGGGGGGAATTCTAGCTATTCTAAGGTAGTTCCTCGGAATGGGACTGAGTCCCCCTGGCCCATAGAGAACGATAGGCTGTTTCGCACGTTGCCTGGTGGTTCTTAATAGTTGTACCGGCACCTCGGTTTGATTCGAGTATAGAGTTGAGTTCCCTGGGCCCGCCCAATATATATATTCGGAAGGAAGGAGGGGGAAGCGAGTATCTTTCGGCATGCACATCCCTATAGCCCATACTACATGGGTTCTCCCCACCCCTACTAGGAGCAACTATCCCCCCATGTTCCAGTGAGCTTTGCCGTATCTAACATTCTATGGCTGAGAACCATACTCTCAACTTGGGAACTAACACACCCAAGTGGATACCACACATTTCATTCACCCGTACGAGCTAGGAGAGAGCCCAATTCTCTTAGTTTGATAGACTCTAGAAGAGTGGGTAAGTTACTCATCTGAAAGTCTGTATGTTTAGGGAGTTGTTTAAAAAAATGTCTTATTTACAATGCAAATTGTAGAATTGTACGAGGATGTATGAGGGCAAGGATTTTATTGAAAAAAATAAAAATTCTAAAGTTTCAAATTAATATAAATAAGAAAATATAACAACATATTACAAATAAATGTTTACATTATAATGTGGAATATGAAGTTATGGGTGTATTTCAAATTAGTATATATAAGAAAATGGATAATGGAACATAAATAAGCATAATTTCTGTAAAAAATCAATCGGTCCTTGTACATGAGAAATACTAACTTTGTAATGTGGACTATGGAGTTATGGGTGTGTTGGTGCTCAATTTTACTTTATCCAATTTTGGTTGAGTCCTAGCTCCCTTGTGCATTTAGGAATCATCTTTCCAATCATTTATAGCTAATTTGATAAATCTTTGATTAGGTATCCCTTTATCAAATTTTTATGTCTTATTCTCCATCATCTCCCATATGTCTCTCATGTGTTAGAAGTTGTAAAGGTCCCAAAAAATTCTAGAATTGTAGAGGTCTTTGTTAAAATTCAAAAGGCTATTATTAATGTTAGAGTTTTAGAGTTTCCTATCCCAACTTACCTTTCCATTGGGCCCCTCTCTTTCCCTTGTTCTTGTCAAATTTCTGGACTCTCTTATTGACATGGTTTTCCTTAGACTCTAGCACTTTGACACTTTACACTAGGTTACCTTTCAAAGTTATGATGTCAATAACATTTTTATTTCCACCCCCTTGTTGAATAAGTTGTGGTGTATATGTAATCCTCATTTCCTAATCCTTTTCACTATGTATATTTTAGAGTCATAATTTTAATCATCACTTTACATACATATGTTATGGAATTGAATCCTTGCCATTCCCAATCTTTGACACCCAATATTTTTCTACACAAATTATTTGGAGTTGAAGATGTAAGAATACCTCTAATGTGGTACTTCTTGTATGGGTTATAAAGTATCCCTAACTCCTAATCCCTAATATTTCCCACAGTGTTACCTTATTAGGTTCATAAATTCATACCTATATTTACTTGCATCTCTTATGGGATGAATCCGTTAGTATTCTTAATCCCCAATACTCAATATTCTCATTATATATCTTTTTGGAGTCAATGGTTTGGTTATACCTTTATTTGGTCGATTGAGGTGATGTGAAATATGGTGTACTTTCAATCTTCAACATGATCAAAACCCTAAAGATCTCATGTTTTGTATTATTCATTACTACCTACCTACTTGCATAACCTTGGTCATGATTAATAATCAAATTTGATGTTGCAACTACTCCAAGGGGATTTTAATACTTGAAATAGTTATCCATATCAAGGGATTTGATTTATATGTCCCTTTAACAATGGAGGGTGAATATGGCACCATATTATCTATAGAAAAATGGTTGAGATTCAAATCCTAATAACCATCTCACCTATTCAAGCAACCATTTTGGCAGATTTTATGGGATTTTAGCTTGTTTAAAATGTAGCATTTATGACCTATAATTCTTCCTCAATTATGAAAGTGGCAAGGCAATCAACAAAGTGTTATATATGCTGATTTATTCTGTACAAAAAAAGTTATTTATGTTTCCATGCAACTACAAGTGGGGATGAGATTCTAGAGTTTCAACTCTTGCATGTCTAGTCACCTTAAGAGAAACATATGTTAACAACTATAAGGAGGTTAATATTCCATTTATGTAACTAACTATCTCCATGGCTCCATTTATTGATCTTTAGAAAAATATGGTTTAGAGTTTCCTCTTGTCACATGTGCTTCTATCAATGTAATGGACATTTGATTAATGTTGCAACATTCTAAGAGACTGAAATATTTAAAATGGTTATTTATTTATTACACATAGTTTTTGGCATTTTAGGGATGAATTACTAAGTGTTCATTGTTGGCATGATTGGCATAACTGATCCCGATGGAGAATGTTGATGAACCGATAAAGGAATGTTGGTAATGATATACCGATGAAGAGATTGAGACTATTGGCTTAATGACTTTGAACAATTATTTGTGTTGTCATTGATGGAAAACTATGTGACAAGTATGTTTTTCCTATTTTTTTTGTCATCTAAGTCTTTTTGGTCTACCGGAAATGCCTTATCGGTAATGAAGTCAGTGAACTGGGAATTAGGACCTTAACCAGTAAACGTGGAAATGTTTTGATTGGTTCTGGAGATTGGTGATGAGTCAAGTGTTGAGGTTTGGAACATGTATTTATATCATTGTAATGTATCTTTGACCGGAACCGCCTCGTGCTTTGATTACCAGAAATCACGATTATGATTTCTATTGTATTTTCTGTAGGGTTTAAGAAGGGTTTAAGAAGAGGTATTCAATTCTTATAACTGGTAATGATTTTGAGTTCGATGGTGTATTACATTATATTTGTAAGTTGGAGATGACGTGACTGAAACCACGTGAACTATTTGAATGATGTTTTGGCACGATCAAAGAGTGAATTTCTTGGGAATGTGCGAAGTGCTTAGCTGTATGAGCTAAGGGTTTGAAAGTGTATCAGATCAAGGTGCATTGATCATTCAACAACTATAATTGATTTTAATGATCTATTTTGATGATCTGTAATGAGTTGTAAAGATTTGTGATGATCTATGTTGTAAGTCTTAGGGTTTTGTAACTGCGTAAGTTGTAAAGGTTATTTAGGTCGGTATAGTTGATGTTTGGTGTGTCGGTGATTTGAAAGAAGAGCGTGAAGACAAACTAGTGTGTTGTATCTATTAGAGTGTAGCAAATTGGAGCTAAATTGGATTTGAACAAGCAAGCAGTTAGTGCTATTTCCAGATCATTCATCTGTTGTTCCCTAACTGTTGCAGCAGACAAAATCCCTTAACCGGGTAGGTTCTAACAAGCCTTAAATTGTAAATCCCTTAACTGGGTAGCTCAATGTCTGAGTCTTAAATCCTCTTGCGAGGTTTCTTCTAACCAGGAAAAGTTCCTAACAGGGCTCATAATAGCAATCTCTTAACCAGGTGACTCGTAACAAGGCATCATTGTAAGCTCCTAACCGGGCTAGGATCCTAACAGGGCACATTCCGAAAGAGTGCACAATTCTTGTGGGTACTGATGAATAATTATGAACAAATGATACCCTAACTGGTATTGAGAGGGGGGGGGGGGGGGGTGGATCCGTACAAGCAAAACATTTCTCAACACTTTATCATATTAAAACAATGCTGACCGGTTGTCTTCACCACTGAACTTAACCATGGGTATATTGGTTAAACATAGATACTTCAGACAACATTTGATAGACCTTAAATCTTGATGACTACTTCCTGATATAATCAAGCATGAGTTGTATCAACAATACCACAATCATTTAGCACTGCATGCATAACTAACTTAATCAACAACTACTCAATCATCACATGAAAACTCGCAACCCATAACACAGATTTTTCACATGGAAACCCAAATGGGAAAAACCACGGTGGGGATGAATACCCACAAGCTTGTTTTGAACTCTTTTGAAGTCCACTTTGTTAGGAGCCTAGTCCAGTTAAAGAATTTACAATAAGGTTCTGTTAGGAACCGGTTCTGTTAGAGATCACCTAGTTAAGGGATGGCTATAAACCCTGTTAAAGGTTACCTTGCTAAAGGATTTAAAGAACTCAATGAACTTGAGTCATCTGGTTAGAGGATTTGCAACAAGCCTGTTAAAGCTACTCGGTCAAGGGATTTTCCTTCTGTTGAAATGGTTAGAAGTCAATAGGTAAAGCTTTGATATGATAACAACACTACTTGCTAAGGAATATCCTTTTCAACTCCTCTCCTCTGCAATCACACTCTCCAGATTCCAAACTCTTGTTTGGCAAGTATCTCAACATGCGGACACAAACACATTATTTGCCAACACTAACAATAACAAACATCATCAACCTTATAGACAACAATCAGGTCGGTAGCATAAACCCTAAACCCTAAACATTTTAGGTTTATAATTACAAGCGGTCCAATCCTGACCATTAGATCCATTTCATAAAATGAAGTGATCTAAAACATATCTTAAGTCATTCTGCATCGTCCATTCTTCACTGCATCTTGAAATCAGTAACCCATCACACACACTTCATACACCGCTCAGAACATCGCGCATTCTCGAGATATACATTCAATCTTCATGCTCACAAGCACATAGCTAAGGTGGCACCATGATCTCATCCTTATCTCTTAACTAACTCATCACAGAATGCCATCGGTTGCACCACATAGGCCAAACTGGAAACCCTAGAGCTAAACAGGGACTACCAACCGGTAGTCACACTTAGTGAACCGTGACACCAAACCACTCCATCCCGATTGACCATAACCGCTTCCAATCTTCATACCAGTTCATACCAGTTCACCTATTGACATCAATGACAACACACATTGTCACCGCTTTATCATATGCCAACAATCTCCCCCTTTGGCATTGATGGCAATACTCAGTGTATCATTGCTCAATATCTGCATCATGCTTAATAACATATATTGGTTGACATATACCAGTTCAAAGATCACCACCATCACAATCTGGACTAGTCAGTGTGCATTCTGCCATATGTCTTCATCATTAGATATCTTCTCCCCCATACATCATCAGATATCTTCTCCCCCTTTGATAACAATGCCAAAGTGGAGGCACAAGCTTCCAAGCTCCACTATGATGCTCCCCCTGTGGAGTAACATCCTTCAACACATCAATCATGTAAGATTTGTCAATGTAGTACCTGACTGATGTGGAGCACACAACTTTAGTTTACTTAATGAAGGGCAGAACCCCTAATTCACCTCTCAAATAGGTAAATGTAGTCTTCGGTAAGGGCTTAGTGAATATGTCTGCTAGTTGCTCCTTATTGGAAACATGTTCTAATACAACCTCTTTATTTTAAACCTTTTCTCAGAAGAAATGATACTTGAGTTCAATGTGCTTTGTCCTACCATGCAATACTGGTTTTTTTGGAAATATTGATTGCACTAGTATTATCACAAAAAATACTCACCGGTTCAGATGTAGGCACTTTGAAGCCATTCAGTACATGCTTCATCCAGATTGCTTGAGTGCAGTTCATAAAAGCTGCCATATACTCTGCTTTACCTATAGACTGGGAAATACAACTTTGCTTCTTGCAAGTCCATGAGACTAGTCTTCCACCAAGGAATAATGCTCCACTGATTGTGCTCTTCCAGTCATCCACATTACCTGCCCAATCTACATCGGTAAACACTTTGAGACCAAAGTTGCCATTATATGGATACCATAATCCATAATCAACTATCCCTTTCAGGTATCTAAGAATCCTCTTTACCGCTACCAAGTGGGATTCTCTTGGACTCTTCTGAAAATGGGCTACCATGCCCACTGCATGAGCAATATCCAGTTTGTTGTGCACCATATAGTGCAACTTACCAATCATCGACTGGTACTCCTTCTCATCCACCAATGCTGTATCATCCTCCTTTTTCAATTTGCAGCCAGTCACCATCGGTGTTCCAACCAGTTTGCTCTCCTCCATGCCAAAGGTCTTCAATACCTCTTTGATATACTTGGACTGGGTAATGAAGATACCTTCCTTCATCTGTAGACCAATGAAGAAATTTATCTCTCCAATCAGAGACATCTCAAACTCTTTCTTCATTTCATCTGCAAATGCATGGCTCATTTCATCATCTCCTCCGAATATTATGTCATCTAAAAATACTTCACAGATCAGAATCTGATCACCTTCAGATTTTAGGTAGATGTTGTTGTCCTCACTCGTTCTCTGAAATCCTATCTTAAAAAGATGAGAGTGTAACCGTTCATACCATTCCCTTGGTGCCTGTTTCAACCATATAGGGCATTGTGTAATCTACACACCATGTTACTATCTTCTGACAAAACAAATCCATCTAGTTTCTCAATATACACTTCTTCTTCTAGGATTCCATTCAGGAATGCAGACTTCACATCCATCTGGTATACCTTAAATCCCTTGAATGCTGCAAATGCAAGTAACATTCGAACACCTTCTAGTCTAGCCACTAGGGCAAAGGTTTCTCCATAGTCTTCTCCCTCTTCTTGAGCATATCCCTTGCATACAAGTCTTGCCTTGTTCCTTACCATAGTGCCTTCTTCATTCAGCTTATTCCTGAATACCCATTTGGTACCTATTGCATTCCTGTGTTCTGGTTTGGGTACCAAGGACCATGTTGCATTCTTTTCAATCTGGTCCAGCTCCTCTTCCATTTCCTTTATCCAGTCTTCATCGGTAAGTGCCTCTCTAGTGGTCTTAGGCTCAAATTTTGAAATCATGCAAGAGTTTTCTTTCACCTTTCTCCTTGTGAGTATCCCTGCATATTTATCTCCTATGATCTTCTTCGGATCATGATGTAGTTTCACATACCTAGGAATGACCCTAATTGATTTTGCTTGCTTTTCCTCTTCTTTTTCCACTTCATCTTCTTCTTCACCTGCTGCAGCTTCTACCGGTATAGGAACACTGAGGTCTTTTTGGTGTTTTCAACTTGTTTCCTTCTTAACCAGGTTCCCAGAAGGCTACACCTAGTTCATCTTCCACTTGCTTGCTATAGGTTTCCTCAGGCTCCTTAGGGGATTCATCAACCCTGACATTCATACTCTCAACAATTTTCTGAGTCTTGTTGTTGTAGCATTTCAGAGCTTTTCTTTTTAGTGGAATATCCTAGAAATATTCCTTCATCATATTTAGCATCAAACTTACTCAGATGCTCACCTCTCCTAATATAGCACTTACTGCTAAACACTTTGAAATAACTCACATTAGGAGTTCTCTCGTTCTAGTACTCATAGGGGGTTTTGTCTTTACCTTTCTTGATGAGTACCTGGTTCATGGTATAGACTGCAGTGCTCACTGCTTCTCTCCAAAAAGTGTGAGCAACCTTTCCTTGGATCAACATAGTTCTGGCCTCTTCAACTATAGTCCTGTTATTCCTTTCTGCTATGCCATTATGCTACGGTGTCCTTGGGGTAGACAACTGCCTCTTGATGTTGTTCTCTTCACAGTACTTGTTGAATTCATCAGAAGTGAATTCACCTCCCTGATCAGTTCTTAGGTATTTTATTCTTCTGTCGCTCTCCTTCTCCACCAATGCTCTGAAGGCTTTGAACTTTTCAAACGCCTCAGACTTGTCTTTCAAGAATGTGACCCACAACATTCTTGAGAAATCATTAGTAAGAATCATGTAATACCGATCTCCCTGAATACTTCTAGTTTTCATTGGACCACACAGATCGGTGTGCACAAGATCAAGTAAGCTCTTTGCTAAAAAGGACTTACCTTTGAATGTTGAGGAAGACATCTTACCAAGTTGACATTCTCTGTATAAAGCATTCTCCAGTTTGTTCAGCAAAGGAAATCCTCTTACTGCCTTGATCTTACTAGCCTTTACAATATTATCAAAATTCATATGACAAAGTCTCCTATGCCATATCCAACTGTCATCAGACTTTGCCATCAGGCACTAACTAATCTTGGCATTCAGCTGAAACAAGTTTCCTCTAGTCTTCTTATCGGTGGCAATAAGTTCACCACTCTTTCCAATTATTCTGCAAACTCCACCTTTTAACTCCAGAATGACTCCTTTGTCGTTCAGCTGAGAAAAACTCAAAAGGTTGTGCTTAAGGCCTTCCACCCAGTAGACATCATCCACACTTATTTTTCCATTCAGTGAGATGGATCCTTTTCCTTTCACTATTCAAGGTGCATCGTTACCAAACCAGACAACACCTCCATCATATTCATCCAGAGATAGAAACTTTCTCCAGTCACCAGTCATGTGGTGAGAACACCTGCTATCAATGATCCACTCATTAGAGTTGTCAATGCAAGAGACAAGGGCTTTTTGATCAAACACCTCATCCTTTACAACTACAAACACTATGTCCTCATTCTCTTCATCCTCAAATTATTCATCGGTAACACCTTCATCCACTACAACAAGACAATTTCTCATACCTCCTCCTTTATACTTTTTAAACCTTTCCGGTTTATCCTTATTGTCATTGCTAGGACAGTTAACAACTATATGTCCTAGCTTATTGCAGGAAAAATATTTTAGAGGAAGCCTACCTCTGTATTTTTTGGTGCCTTTTGGAAGTCTCTTGGAAAGAAGAGCTTCAAAGTCCATCAAAATCTCCTCATCATCCATGTCTCTGTTTGGCCTAGATTCATAACTGGTGCTGACTTCTTTTCCTTTTTTGGTTGGTACAGAGGAAATAGACGCTCTAAAGGCTGACTCTATCTTTTGAACACTACCATCATAGCTATTCAATTCATATGCAACCAACTTTGCAATGATAGAGTCTAGAGATACCTTTGTCTTGTCAATAGATCTTAACTCTTGAATAGTGGCAACCCTAATTGCATAGACCGGTAACAATGATATACATGAATAAAATTTTTAGTAACATGGAAGTGACAATGGGGGAAGGAAGTGGCAATAGGGGAATTCAAAATTCAAACTCTCTGCAAGGCGGGAACCTTGGTTCCAATGATGGGAGCAGCCAAATCGTATCTGGTCCCATAGGGGAGAAGGATAAGCCTTTGGACTCTCTAGAAGCTACTGCTATTCAGTAGACTAGCGGTACCTTGCCAGAAAAGACTAAGGGTCCCTCTGGGCCCTTGGGGGAAGGGAACTGCGGGGGAACCCATTCCATGTGATGGCTCCGAGGTGAGTGGAATAGAATCTGAAAAATTGTCTTCTCTATTTGGAACTAGACCAACTGGCAAATCCTCTCTCCCTCCTGTCAAGAATTTATTTGATCCTTCTGAAGGTAAGTTCTCTATCTCTATTCTTGATTTGGTTTTGGATCACAATATTAATAGTATGTCGAACTCTTTGGTAGGCAAATTCATGGGGCTGCGTCCTAATATTGAAATTGTTAGGACCAATGTCAAATGAAAATGGGCCCTTAAGGGTATGTTGAAATTTTGGCCCTTCCCAAAGGCCTTTTGTCCTTTTCTTTTTCGTGTGAAGAAGATAAACTCATGATTCTTTGCGGAAGTACCTGGATGGTTGGAAAGACAACCTTGGTCCTCCGTAAATGGCAACCGAATCTGAATATGAAAGACTCTCTTCTTTCACAAGTTTCTGTCTGGGTTAAGTTGCCAGGCCTATCTCTGGAATATTGGGCTGAAAGTATCTTCTCTGGAATTGCAAACTCTTTTGGTGAACTTCTTTCTATAGACCCAGTTACAGCCTCTAAAAGGAGACTCACTCATGCTAGGTTTTGCGTAGGGGTAGCCCACGATGTAGATATGCCGGATCAGATAGATCTAGTTTCAAAGTTGGGAACATGGAAGCAACATATTGAATATGAATCTATTCCCTTTGCCTGCTTCCATTGTAAAAAAGTGGGGCACTGGGTGAAGTCATGTCCCACCAAACCCAAGGCAGAATCCAAGCAACCGAAGCCCCCCTCTCAGAACCAAAGGGCCCCAGATAAAAAGGTTTCGCAAGTGAAAAGCTTAGACAGAAAAGATGAAATCCCCAATCATCTTTTTCCCTTGGGAAGAAGACAGAAGTAGCCTCTATCTCCAGGCCTTCTATTCAGGTAGCTCAGAGAAATGATCTAGACAAAGTCACTTCTTAAGTGGGGGAGCAGAAAGACCAAACTAACCACCCTAATAACATTTCAGAAGTGGTGGCTGACACCTATGAAGGAAATGGATTGCAAGAGGAAAATTATCAACTAGAGGAAGGGGAAATCACTATTTCCCAAGAAGAAAATACTGATTCCTCTTTTCTCATGCCTAGCTTCGAAATCCAAGAAGCTAAAAAGTGTGCAATTTTGGGCCTGAACCTCTCGGATTTAGTCTGGAGCTCAAAATTAGCCAACAATGATCTTAATGACTCAAATGCTTCTAGAACTCCTAAATGGGGAAATGAAGAAGAAATCTCTAAAATATTAACCAACCTGGTAGAAAATCCTGAGACAGATGCCGAATGGAAAATACCAAAGCAAAGGAATAAGAAAGGATCAACTCCATCGACTTCTCTCATAAGAAAATCCAGCAGAATTTCTCAAGTGGATGTCGGGTATACCTCCTCCCCAGGCCGTCCCTCTAACCACACAGTCAGAATTAAGGAGGCCAGTAAGAACATTGCAGATGGAACCCAGAAGACTCTTAAGGAGTTAGGAATTGGTAAGTACCTATGAAGATTATTTCTTGGAATATTAGGGGACTTAATAACCCCCATAAGCAAGACATTACTAGGAATATAATAAGGGATAGTAAACCTGATATCTTTCTAATTCAATAAACCAAAATGAGTAAAGAGAAAGTTGAATCTTTGAAGTTTTTCAAAAACAGAAAAGTCAATGGTGGAAGTTCTGAAGGTGCTTCAGGAGGCATTGCTACCATCTGGAATCTCAAATCTGTCAAAGGGCAATTTATCATCCAAGACAATAATTTCTCGTGTATCAAATTCAAGCATTTGAAAGATGGTACTACTTGGGTGCTTACTAGCATCTATGCTCCCAACACCTTAAAGGCTAGAAATTCCTTATGGATAAATCTTATTCAAGCTAGGGACAACTTTAGGAATCTTAGCTGGTTGGTTATGGGAGATTTTAACACTCCTTTGAGAGAAGAGGAAAAATATGGAGGAAGCCCCCCTAGTTGGAAAGCAGATTGGCCCTTATGGACTTCATAAATTCTCAGGCCCTCAATGATTTGGAAATTTAGGGATGTAATTATACTTGGACTAACAGGAGAACTGGTACTGACCTCATCCAAGTCTGCCTTGATAGGACTCTCATTTCCGATGACTGGTTTAGTCATTATTTCCGTTCTCTGTCGGCTCACATTCGAATTGGCTTGGATCATTTTCCCATTACCTTTAATGCTGAATCCATCAACAGAAGGAGAAACTTCCCCTTCAGATTTGAAAAAATGTGGACCCTCCAACCAGACATCAAAAGTAATATCCAGAAATGGTGGAGCATCCAAGTGGAGGGAACTACAATGTATAGAGTTGTTAAGAAGCTTAAAAGTATTAAGGATAACATAAGAATCTGGAATAAATCCAGCTTTGGGAACATTTTTGAGGCCAAAAGTAAAGTCCAGGAGGATCTCAAAGAAATTCAAACTCAAATCTAGAAAGATGGTTTCAGAACTGTGTCCATTGCTGAAGAAAATGAGGTTCTCAAAAAATATCACGACATCATTGCCAAAGAGGAACACTTTTGGAAGCAGAGATCAAGAAGCATCTGGCTTAAGGAAGGCGATAGGAACACAAGATTCTTCCATATGTCGACCATCAAGCATAAAGTAGTTAACAGGATCTCCAAACTCATGGTGGATAAAGGGGAGATTACTAAGGAGGAAATCAGAAAGGAAGCCAAAAGTTTTTTTTCGGATCTGCTAAAGAGGGATAATAGATTGGATGCTGAAGACCAATCTTCTTTTCTCCTTAACATCCCTTGTCTCACTGATGATTATAAGAACGCTTCCGTTTCCTCCATTCCTTCTAATCAAGAAATTAAAAATGTTGTCTTCTCCTTTGATGGTAACAAAGCGCCGGGCCCGAATGGTTTTCCAATGTTCTTCTTCCAAGATTTCTGGGACATTGTCAGGAAAGATGTTACCGATGGAGTCAAGGAATTTTTCGAGGCTAGGAGACTTCTGAAAGAAATCAATGACACTTTTCTAGCTCTCATTCCTAAATCTCAAGGGGCCGACTCCATGGACAAATTTAGACCTATCGGTCTCTGCAATTCCTTTTATAAGATAATATCTAAGGTCCTTACGACCAGATTGCTTTCCGTCCTTCCAGCTATTATCAGCCACCAGCAAACTGGTTTTGTCCCTGGTCGTCAAATTCTAGATTCTATTATCACTGTCCATGATAACATCCATTCTCTAGTTTAAGCTAAGAAGCAGGGTCTTATTCTTAAGCTTGACCTCTCCAAAGCCTATGATAGGGTTGACTGGGATTTTCTCTTGAAGGTCCTCAGGTCTTTTGGTTTCTCCTCCAGAGTTGTGGATCTCATCACCCATCTTATCTCTTTTGCTTCTTTTGCTGTCCTTATCAACGATTCTCCTTCCCCTTTTTTCCAAGCTTCCAGAGGTCTGAGGCAAGGGGATCCTATTTCTCCTATCCTCTTTATTATTATGGCAAAATGCTTTAGAAGGAGTATGGATAATTTGGTGCTGCAAGGCTCCTTTAAGGGCCTCCACTTGTCCTTTGTAGATCTGATTTGTTTTCATCAATAATTTGTCAATGATACTATTATCATGGAGGACTGTAGTATCTCCAAAGCTAAAATTTTGAAGAGTAATCTTTGCAAGTTTGCCTCTGCGTCTAGCCAGTTTATCAATTGGACCAAAAGTGAGGTCTTTTTCATCAACACTCCGAAGAGAAGACAACAAAGAATCAGTAGAATCCTGGAGTGTAGGATTGCTGGTCTTCCTACAAAATACCTTGGTCTCCCTATGGGCATTGCTCCTCCTGACTCCTTCTGGAGCTCTCTAGTGGACAAATTCTAGAAAAAAGTTAGCTGGATAGAAAGGAGCCCTCCTTAGTCAGGTTGGCAAGCTCTAACTTCTTAAAGCTTCTCTTCAAAGTATTCTGATATATGCACTCATCCTTTTTAGAAATCCTGTGAAGTATGCTGATGCTATTGAGAAAATCCAAAGAAGATTCCTTTGGTTTGGGGTTGAGGACAAGAAAAGAATGTCCCTGGTGGCTTGGGATCAAGTTTGTAAACTGAATAGACATGGCGGGCTGTGATTGAGAAGGATCCATACTCTGAATGAAGCACTTATGTCCAAACAAGTTTGGAGAATGTTCCATCTTGATACTGAATGGTGTAAAATTTGGCGAAGTAAGTACTCTCTTCTTTCCTCTTCCCTGTCTTCTTTTATCAACTTTGACATTAGTATTAATGGTTCCCACATATGGAATTATGCTTCAAAATGTAAAGAAAGTATAGCTAAAGGAGTGATCTGGAAAATTGGAAATGGTAGGAAAGTTCAATTCTGGGAGGATCCCTGGCTTTTTGAAAAACCTCTGATAGAAATCAGTGAATGGGCCCCCTTTGCTCCCTCTTGTATTAGATCTTATGGCTCCTTAGTTGCTGAGTATTGGAATGGCAATGAATGGCAGAATATTGAAAGCATTCACCCAAGCCTCTCTAAGCTGAAGACTCATCTGTCTGCGGTCTGGTTGAACAATGAAGCTAACTCCCTGATCTGGAAACATAATCCTAAAGGTACCCTCATTGTTTCTTCCATGTTTGGTATCCTGACCCCTGATCCTTCAGTGAATCCCATTTTCTCTAAAGTCTGGATTAGAGGCCTTACCCCCAAGATCAACTTCTTCTTCTAGACCATCCTTCACAACAAAATCTTAACCCTTGACAACCTAAAATGTAGAGGCTTTGCTTTCCCCAACAGATGTGCTCTTTGCCTTTAGGTAGAAGAGTCTGTGGATCACCTGGCCATCCACTGTCCCTTCTCAGCTTCCATTTGGGAAAGGTTCCTCATTAGTTTTAGTATTACCTAGGTGTTCCCCAAAACCATCTCAGATTTGTTCTCCTCTTGGAACATAAAATGGTCTAACTCTTTTTTGAGTTGTTTGTGCAGCTCTCGCTTCCTCACATCCTTTGGGGTCTTTGGAAAAAAAGAAATAACCGAATCTTCAGGGATGTTTCACTCAACCAAGATATTGTGTTCCAGAAAATCCAATGGGCTATTCAGGAGAATATAGAGATCAATGAGGCTCCTTGTGTTGCGAACAACCTTCAGGAAGCTATCATTCTTAGGGCTTGGAACATGAAGTGTTCTGATAGCTCTAACCTCTTTCATAATAAAAGGCTTGATGCTATTTGGCAGAATCCTCCCCAAGGTTGGTTCAAAGTTAATTTTGACGGTGCTACCAAAGGTAACCTGAGTCCTTCAGGTTGTGGAGCTGTTCTAAGAGATGACAAAGGAATGTGCAAGGAAATGGTTGTTGTCCCTATTGGGGTTCAAACTAACCATAAAGCCGAAGCAATGGCTGCTCTCCAAGGTATCCTCCTAGCCAAAAAATGGAATTGTCCCTACCTTTGGATCAAAGGGGATTCAAACAATATCATAAATTGTCTTAAGGGGGTCTCAAAACCTTCTTGGTCGATCAACAACATTATTACCTCTGCTAGAGACCTCATTTGCACCTTCAAAAAAAGCTACATTTCCCACATTTACCGGGAGGCCAACGGCTCTGCTGACTGGGCTGCCACCACGATAGTTAATAAGGAAGTAATGACCACGTGGACGAGAGAACATGTACTCCCCGAAGATGTCAAGCAAATCATTTGTCATGATTGTTATAAAAGTACTCCTAAGATTCTCAATGGACAGGAAAATAATGAAAAGAATTGATTTGAGTACTTCGAGTCACTGTAATAATGAGATATTGATTAATTATATTATCATCACCATAAGTTCACATGCTTTTTGGGTGACTCTTATTGTTTTGAAAAGCTCTCTGGCTAATTTGCTCTGCAAGTTTCAAAATCTGGTGTTGAACAACAACAAAATGGGTGGCAACAGGAGGTGATATGAACCAAGTAGCTGCAAAGAATGGAAACAGAAGGAGGAGGTTTGGGGTATTCTGTAGAAGGGTGGCCTCTCAAAATTCATGGAGAGACTCCATGGTTGTGACGATATGGTCATTAGCTTTTTCTGTAAAAACTCGAAGAAGGGAATGCTAAGAATGGGAGATCAGATTATGGAAATCGACGAGGATCTAATTGCTCAAGCTACGGGCCTCACAAGAGATGGGTGCAACTTCTACAGAGATAGGAAAGTCAGTAGGGAAGCTATAGAAAGATACCCGGACATGGAGAAAGAGAAGAAACGATTGGTAAAGTTGAGCAAAACCTACTACCCGCCCAGGGCTTTTGCCAAACCCTGGTGGGAAGTTCTCTTTGTTTTAATGCAATATATCACGCTAGATGGTAGGTTCACCAAAGTCTATGGCTATCACTTTGTCCTATTGAACCACTTTAGGCACAATGATAAGGTAAATTTTCCTTATTTTCTACTTTGTTCCATGAATGCGTCCCTCAAGGCCCACAAAGAGAACCCACGGGGTGATACGACCATGCACCAAGGCCCGATGGTCCTCATCTATGACCATCTTAAGGCCAACCAAATTGATTGCATGCAACCCTCTGCAGATACTGAGGATGAGGGGTCTGACCCTACCTTCTCAGAGGATGAGGAATCTGAAAGCAACCCCACGACTGACATTGAGGACAACATGGATGTCTCAGATTATGATAGTGGAAAGAAGAGAAAATACAACAGAACCAGACCCTCATCCTCCAAGGGCAAAAAGACCAAAGGTAAACCCCTGATTAACATTTCTTCAGAAGAGGAGACTTCAGACAACTCTGAGGAGGAGTACCCTCAAGGGCGGCTGAAGAAGAGGACTAAAGTTCACACCGAGGCCAAAAAAATGCACAAGAAGAAAGAGGAGACTGTTAAGGAACCAGAAGCTCAAAAGCAGGTTAGGGATCGGGATAACGACTAGAATTCAAAAAAGGAGACATTGGAAGAGGCTCTTAGGGCTATTGACACCACCACCCTGCACACCCCTAAAGTGGAAATGGATACCCCTGAAAAAGTTGACCACCCACCTAATCCTCCCCCCGAGAGTTTGCATGTTTTTATGGAAACTATCGAGTGGCTCATCAATGGTTACAAGAAAGTTGTGGACGAAAATAAAAAACTCTGTAACAGAATCCTGATCCTAGAAACCATCAATAAAGGGGAAGGGAAAACCATGGCGAACTTCATTAAGGACCTGAAAAGTACCATCGCCAAAGCTAAAGACATAAGAGATGCTTTCAATCCCAGGTTCAAAAAAATCGAGAAGGATTTACTGGAAAGAAAGAATCTCACTAACACTAACGACCACATTCTCACGAATACTGTTAGCAAAATTGGTAAAATAGAGGAGTGTCTGAAGAGCATTGCCGAATAGAGCCTCACCATCTTGAAGATTTCAGCCAACAACACCAACACTCTCATCAGCAAGTTGGATGATGATAAGGAAATTTTGGACATTGACCCGAAAACAGAAGGAACGGGGGAAGTTCAAGGTCCCAAAACCCATACAAGAGGCAAAAAGAAGGACAAAAAACCAAACAAGGATCTAGAAGACCTTAAAGCTGCCAGGGCTACTTACGACGAGCTGGTGATGAAGGAGGAGGACTTCTTGAAGAAAATTACTGTGTAGTGCCCTCTCAGTTTCTTTATTGTTGTTTGTTTTGTTGTCCTTTCGGTTTACTGGCTTTTTGCCAGTCTTTTTGTATGCGGTTCCTAAGCACTGTTGGTGTCTTATCTTAATATCTTTTGTTAAAGGTTTCGGGTCCTGAAAACTTACTTTTTTAATTAATCAGAACAATGACCTCAAAACTTTACTGACAATGGTGGCATCATCAATTGTTCCACCAGTGCTCTTGATATCTCCAGCCATAGTCTTGATCCTTATGCCATATTGCTAAATGGTCTCACCTTCAACCATCCTCATGTCTTCAAATTTTCTTCTAAACCTTTCTTCCTTAGCCTGCTTGACATGCTCATCACTACCATAAATGGTTTCTAGTGTGTCCCATACATCCTTAGGAGTGTCCCTATCTTGTACATCAATGAACTCAATATCAGACAAGCTGCTAATAAGGGCTTCCATGAATTGCCCATTTTCTTCAATTTCTCTTTTCTGATCATCAGTTAGAGTGCCAGTGGGGATTACATAGGAATTATCAACATAGCTCTAGTGTTGAGCACTCAAACTCTTGATATAAATCTTCATTCTATCCTTCCATATTTTGAAATTATCCCTATTGAACTTAGGACCTTCCCTCTTCATCATTAAAGCAGGATCTTTTGCCTCAAGCGGTTAAGCTTATATCACCGAGGACCTGGAGTTACTCTAATACCAATTGATGAATAATAATGAACAAATGATACCCTAACTAGTACTGAGAGGTGGGGGGGGGGTGAATCAGTACAAGAAAAAACTTTCTCAACACTTTATCATATTAAAACAATGTTGACCGATTGTCTTCACCACTGAACTTAACCATGGGTATATCGGTTAAACACAGATACTTCAGACAACATTTGACAGACCTTAAATCTTGATGACTACTTCCTGATATAATCAAGCATGAGTTGTATCAACAATACCACAATTATTTAGCATTGCATGCATAACTAACTTAATCAACAACTACTCAATCATCACATGAAAACTTACAACCCATAACATATAGGTTTTTCATGTGGAAACCCAAATGGGAAAGCCATGGTGGGGATGAATACCCACAAGCTTTTTTTGAACTCTTTCAAACTCCACTCTGTTAGGAGCCTAGTCTAGTTAAAGACTTTACAATAAGGTTCTGTTAGGAATCGATCCTGTTAGAGATCACCCGGTTAAGGGATGACTATAAACCTTGTTAAAGGTTACCTCGCTAGAGGATTTAAAGAACTCAATGAACTTGAGTCATCTAGTTAGAGGATTTGCAACAAGATTGTTAAAGCTACCCGGTCAAGGGATTTTCCTTCTGTTGAAATGGTTAGAAGTCAATAGGTAAAACTTTGATTTGATAACAACACTACTTGCTAAGGCATATCCTTTTCAGCTCCTCTCCTCTGCAATCACACTCTGCAGATTCCACACTCTGGTTTGGCAAGTATCTAAACATGCAGACACAAACACATCATTTGCCAACAATAACAATAAAAAAGATCATTGACCTTATAGACAACAATTAAGTCGGTAGCATAATCCCTAAACCCTAAATATTTTAGGTTTACAATTACAAGCGGCCCAATCCTGACCGTTAGATCCATGGCATAGAATGGCGATCTAAAACAGATCTTAAGTCATTTTGCATCATCAATTCTTCACCGCATCTTGAAATTAGTAACCCATCACATGCACTTCATACATCGCTCAAAACATCGCGCATTCCCGAGGTAGACATTCAAATGCATTCAATATTCATGCTCACAAGCACATAGATGACACAACACCACGATCTCATCCTTATCTCTTAAATAACTCATCACAGAATGTCATCAGTTGCACCGCATAGGCCAGACCAGAAACCCTAGAGCTGAACTGGGACTACCAATTGGTAGTCACACTTATTGAACCCCGACACCAGTCCACTCCATCCTGGTTGATCATAACCGCTTCCAATCTTCATACCAGTTCATACAGGTTCACCTATTGACATCAATGACAACATACATTATCACCGCTTCATCATATGCCAATAGGTACCAATTCCCACCATGGTTTTTCCATATTTGGGTTTCCACATAAAAATTTTGGTGTTCATGTGGTGAATGTTTTTAATATGTTGATTTGATTTACTTTCAGTTTATGCATTTTGATGAACACTTAATGAGCAATTTTGATAATCTAGTTTAACAGTTGGATATCAATGATTATTGGTATTGGTAAATAGTTTATCACTGGTTTGTGATTGATTTGGTGAATTTTTATCAGTTTAAGTTTGAAATTGAGGTTAATACTGAATCACCCCCTCTCTCAGTATTAACCGGACCCTCTTAGTTTAACAATCATTTATCTAATTCATACTAGTAATGTAGGTATATGCAAAAATCATATTACTTTTTATTTCAATGTGTTATCTTTCTTGGTATGTTACTAATGGATTAGGAATTGGTCCAAGAAGAAGTGATCCATCAGACACCTAAAATAAAAATATAATCCACTAGTAGGTTAGGAGTTGGAAGTAGTTTTTATGCACTGTTTGATTAAGCATTATTACTAAGGAAAATATCCTTATAAATCCTTAAATTGTTATTATCCTATAGAGTCATGTCGTGCATACCCACATCTCCATGTTATATAGTGATATGATTATCATCTTATTACAACTTATAGTATCAGGTTATTCTTTGGCCTAGTGACAAATTTTGGGGTTACGTGTACACTAGGCAATACTTTAATCCTTTACCTATTTGTCTATATTTATTTGTGTTTAATATTATTTATAAAACATAACATGATTGATGAGTATTTACAAAGTCACGGAAGGTAATATCGGGTTTTCATGACATACTTTGATGACCACCACCCCACCTCTCTTGATGTGGTATATAGATATGATGTACAAATACCTAATATATTTCCTTAAATAGGAGGCATTTGAGGCTCTAATAATATTTAATTGACATGAATCCCGTATATTAAATAATGATATGGTTATTGGTTGAAGAAATGTGGTACTTAATACATTTATGCAAATTTTATCACATGAAATTTGGGGATACCTTTGTAATGGTGAAAATATCAAGGTTTCCACCCCAGAAGGATGAAAACTGCTAATTTTTTCTTAGGGACCACTATATTAAAAAGAGGGATGAGATACAATAGATTAAATCACAAACCAATAAGGATAAGGTATGAATACTAATTATATTCAAGGTGGCGGATTTGTTTGCCCTCTTTTGTGAATTGAATTGCTGAAATTAGGGTAAAGTGTTGAAAATGAAGGTAGAAAAGCATAAATAGTGAGTTACAGTCATCGGACTGAGGCACACACTTAGATCTGAGGAATATAAGTAGATTCAGACCTGATCCCCAGAAAAGCTCTAAAAATATTGGACCGGAGCGAAATTCACCCTTTAGTTCTTCCATCTCCTTCCACTTATCTCTTCCACTTTCCAATTTTTATTCCCACTTATATTTTCCTTTCTAATTTTCCTCTCACTTAACTCTTCCACCTTTCCATTCTTCACTCTTTCATTCCTCCACTTTAGAAAAGCTAGCTTTTGATGAAAATAAATAGTTTCTTTGTTTATTTTTAATTAACTCATCTCTTTCTCAATTTAACTCATTGTTCACTCTTTCATTCCTTCACTTTCGAAAAGGTAGTTTTTGATGAAAATAAATAGTTTATTTATTTATTTTCAACTTTCTCATTTTCTCTCTAATTGACTAATTCTCCAAATCAATCCCATCCATTCATTTCCTGAATTTCAATCAATCTTAAACATTGATCAAAATCAAAATCTTCCATTTAAACCGATCAAATTCTCATTTTAGATAACCATATTTTTGAATATCCTCACAATCACGCTACCTAATAATCTTTGCTTATCACATATTTATACTCACCTATTTGAGAGGTACAAACTATAAGAGGAGAAAGAAAGAACAATGGAGCCACGCCAAAGGAATACATTATGGTGAAATTATTTTGAATTCATGTTGTCATTTGCATTTAATTTTGATGTCTTTGTTGGTTTGATTAGGCTATTATGCATGTTATTTAGGCTTGCGGTTGACTTATTATTTCATGCTCATTTCTAACCAATTTCCTAGTCAACAATAACTCCTCTTGTAAGGACAATTATGTTGAGAATTGTCAAGATAAAGATAGTCAATATGACACATTAGGATATTAATGCATGGAAGAAAATGAATATGATAGAAGGAATGTGGTAAAAATAACTACTACATCTTTGCAGTATTATCACATGAAATTTGAGGATATCGGTTATCAATATTTGTCTTATCTTAGAAAATTGTACACATATGAAGCTGAGAAGTGTCAAGAATATATTGAGTTGTTGGAAACTCAATGTGACATATTCAAATATATCAGTACTCTCCTAATTATTAGAATTTATGAGATCCCTTATAATGATTATGAAGATGTGAAGCAATCACTGGTTAGGAGGGACCTCAAAGAGATCAATCCAGACCGGTCAACAAGAGTAAACACAATGGAAACACAAAGATATGATGGAGGAAATGCATAACAGATTGAATTATTTCATGAAAAATGATTACAACCAATTGGTAACAACCGAGTTACAAAAACCGGCTCATAGGCCTGCTAAAACATGCTCAAAATATAGAGTAGGTCACAATCAGGACCTCAAAACTATAGATCTATCTTCTATGTTCTATCTTCAACCTTTGATACATTCTAATGCTCAATTACAATGATTTATATGATCCAAGGGGATCCAGTCGGCCCAAAAAGAGATCAAAACCCGAAGAACAAGACCTAACATGTAAAACCAACAATGTTAGCCTCTGCCAAGAGATTCTTCTGGAAAATCCAAAGGATGAAGTGTAGATCATGGGAAAAGGTTAGCCACACGCTAAGGAAAATCAAAATCAACACCCAAGGCTCTGCAAACTTCGAAAGAGGTTCTAGTAGATCGCCAAAATAGGTCCAGGAAACCGGTAACAAGAAACTGTCAACCGGTAACATGACACTGTCAAGAAAATCGATAGCGATAACTTGCTGGAAAATGATCCAAATGCAATGTGGTTAGGAAACAATAAACATGATCAAGTCTTCAATTAGAATTCAACTCTATAGGATCCAGTGAGCCAAAACTGGTACACACAAAAAGAAAAGTTGAAATTGAAAACAAAAAGAAAAATAGAAAGAAAATATTTTTGGTTGATGCAAGATTGCTATGAATTGGGGATGCTACTGCAGTAGACATCCGGGGTTATTGAAAAAGTGAGCCTCTCACTTTGATGGGGTCAGAGGAAAACCAAGGCGATCTACCTCTGCCTAAGAAATCCAAGATGAATCTTCAACTGGTCTATCCTTCCACTTCACAAGATACTCCTTATATTGACTGCTCCGGGTACTACGCCCAATCGTACTGTCCAAAATGTCTTCAATCTGATCCGGTTCCTTCCGGGGCAACTATTTCTCTAAGTCTACAATATGATCCTCACTGAATTCTGGTTCATGATACTCATGAAGATCTGCAATGTTAAACACAAGTGAAATATTCAGAATAATTGATAACTCCACTTCATATGCATTCCCAGAACTGAACTTCCTCAAAATCTTGCAAGGTGCAAAAATTTTCATCTGCAATTTGTTATAAGTTCCAACTGAGAATCTCTCTTTTCTTAGATATACCATTACTTCATCACCAACTTCAAATTACTTATGTCTCCTCTTCTCATCCTCCTTCTCCTTATACTTGTTGTTCATGTCCTCCAAATGTTACATAACCTGAATATGCAAGGCTACCATGTGACCTACAAACTCTTCTTCTTCTTAACTTCTCTGGTCTTCACTACTAATATCTCTTAGTTATGATAGACCTCTAGGATACACTCCACCAACAATCTCAAAAGGTGTTCTTTCGGTACTCGTATTTACTGAATTTTTGTAGACAAACTCTGCTTGTGCAAAGATCAAATCCCAACTTCTAGTCTTATCTCCAACTAAACACCTCAAGAAATTTCCCAAGCTCTGGTTAACTACTTTTTTCTATCCATCGGTCTGTGGATGAAAAGTAGAAATGAACTTCAAATCTATCTTCATCTTCTTCCAAAGTGTTCTCCAAAAATAGCCAACAAACTTAGTGTCTTTGTCTGAAACTATGCTCTTAGGTAACCCATGCAGCCTGACCACATCCTTGAAAAATAGGTCTGCTACATGCAATGCATCTGATGTCTTCCTACAAGGTATGAAATGAGCCATCTTCGAGAATCTATCCACTACCACAAATATAGAATCATTCCCTCTCCATGTCTTACTTAAGCCAAGTACAAAATCCATGCTTATATCCTCCCAAGGTCTTGCCGGTATTGTCAAAGGTTTATACAATCCCACATTCTGACTACTACCCTTTGCAACTTGACAAATTCTACAAATCTTCACATATCTCTTAACATCCTTATGAATTTGGGGCCAAAAGTACTGCTCACTCACCAATGCTACTATTTTATCAATGCCAAAATATCTGGCTAGTCTTCCACTGTGTTTCTCCTTTATCAGATTCTCCCTCATAGAACTCTTAGGTATGCACAACTGAACTCCTTTGAATAACACCCCATCCTAAATGAAGTAACCCAACCACTTACCTCTATCTACCACAACCGGTTCTCTACATGATTTCCAAGGTTCTACAAAATCCGGGTCATCATCATACAAGGTCTTCAAATCTTCAAATCCTAATACTGTCACTCTCATCTCTATCAACAAACTCCTTCTTCGACTCAATGCATCAACAAATTTGCTAGATTTCCCACTTCCATGCTTCAACACAAAGATGTAACTCTGCAAGAATTCTACCCATCTCACATGTCTTTGATTTAACTTACTCTGACTGTTCAAATACTACAAAGCTTGATGATCTGTATACAACACAAACTCCTTAGGAAACGAGTAATGTCTCCACTTCTTCAAGGCTTGAACAATGACATAAAACTCCTGATCATACACTGAATACCTCCTCTGGGCATCATTCAATTTCTCACTAAAATAGGCTAATTCTCTCCCTTCCTGATTCAAGACTACTCCTATTGTTGTTCCACTTGCATCGCAATCCACTTAAAATACTTTATTAAAATCCGATAAAGCTAACACAGGCTGCTCAGTCATTTTTTGCTTCAATAGTTCAAAAATTTTGTTTTCTCTGGTGGTCCACTTGAATTCCTTCTAGTCTCCTCTCATGGTCTCAGTCATAGGTTACAAACTGAACTAAAATTTCTGATAAACTTCTGGTAAAAACTAGCCAATCCGTGAAATTATCTTACTCTCCAATACTTTCCGGTGTAGGCCACTTGACAATTGCTTTTACTTTATCAAGGTCCATCTTCAAACCATCCTCAGATATCACAAATCCCAAATAGACTAACTCATCCTTCATGAAAGTACACTTCTTAATATTTATCAATAATTTTTCTTCTCTCAGCCTCTGCAAAACTTGTCTTGAATTCAGCAAATGCTCCTCTTTTGTCTTACTGAAAATTAGAATGTCATCCAAATATACAATAACATACTTACCCAAGAATTTATTCAATACCTCATTCATCAGCCTCATGAAAGTAATCGGTGCATTAGTTAACCCAAATGGCATCACCAACCATTCATACAATCCTTCATTTGTCTTGAATGTTGTCTTCCTCTCATCTCCTTTCCTGATCCTGATATGATGATATCCACTCTTCAAATCTATCTTTGTAAAGTATTTGGCTCCACTTAAACAATCCATTATGACATCCATCCTAGGCAAAAGAAACTGGTATTTCACTATGAACTTGTTTATTGATCTAGAATCAATACACATTCTCCACTCTCCATTCTTCTTAGGTGCTAATGCTGCTAGTACTACACAAGGGCTCATACTTTCCCTAATCAAACCTTTCTTCAACAACTCTTGCACTTGTATATTCAGCTCCTCATTCTCTACCAATGTGCAGCTTTGTTAGGCAAAATAGCTCTGAGAACTAGGTCTATGCAATGACCAATGCTTCTCACAGGTGGCAATCCATTAGGCACATTATCTGAAATGATGTCTTCATATTTTGTCGACAAACTTTTATCTCTTCCGGTTGTTCCTACTCATGCTCCATATTCTCAGTCTTCTTAGGAATTAAGACAAAACACACATTCTCATGTCTCAATCCATCTAGGAATTTCCTCCCATCTACCAAATAGATTCTAGCATTTGTATAGACTTCACTCTTCAAAGGTTCCTCCAACGGAAACAAAGTTTTCTTCATCCCATTGGCCACAATAGTGTATGTATTCTTCCTCCCATCATGTACTACCTGTCTATCAAACTGCCAAGGTCTACCCAACAAAAGATGACAAATATCCATAGG
Organism: Cryptomeria japonica; assembly: GCF_030272615.1. Classification (NCBI taxonomy): domain Eukaryota; kingdom Viridiplantae; phylum Streptophyta; class Pinopsida; order Cupressales; family Cupressaceae; genus Cryptomeria; species Cryptomeria japonica. Next base: position 308,801,238 of record NC_081409.1, on the reverse strand, counting down.
CATAACATCACACAAGATTTCATCATGATAATTTTACTTTTCAATTTCACCAAACATTTCTCACTTACTAACAACTTATGTTCATCCTGAATCCATGCTATCTAGTAAGTTTTAGGGTATTTCAATCTCTCCAAATTCAACTTATTCACCACCTCTTTTGAAAAAATATTATCTGAACTACCACTATCAATAACAACTTTACAACACTTACCGAATACCTTACATCTAGTCTTGAACAAATTTTTCCTCTGCAAGGGCTCTTCATCTCTCCCGATATGACACAACGCTCTCCTCATCATCAACAATTCTCCATCTTCCGGTTTATTGTTTGATCTAGTGGGGGTTTCTTCCACCACTACTTCTCTTCTAGTATTTTCTATCTTCTTACACTCAAAAGCATGATGTCCTTCTCCTCCACACTTATAGAAAGTTCCTCTAAATGTTCTCTTGTCTTTTCTTCCAAATTTCTCATTCCGGTAGCCATCCAATTCTCTCCTCCGGTAGAAATCCTTATCATCTTTCCGGTCTGAATTACCTTCTTTTTTTACTTCCTTGTCCTTGTTCTGATCTGTATAGGTTCCTCTACCTTTGGTATATCCTCTTCCTCCTTGAAATATTCCTCTGATAAACCTTCCCCCTCTACTCATGTCTTTTGTTTAGCTTCTCTTCTATCTTTAAGGCATACTGGTAAGCCTCTTCAACACTCTCTAATTTGATCAAACTGAGTTCATCTTGTATAAACTGTTGGCAATTGATAATCAATTGGTTGGTTTCACTACGTTTTCATTGATGGCAACATGGTATCTTATTCTAGCTTCATGTTTTAGTTCAGTTGTGTACCAGAAGGCACTTCACAGACACTACACCGACACCAGCACCGACAAGACAAAAGGATTTCTTTGGTTATAGGCAATGCATGCCGACAAGGTTTAGAATATGGTTATCGATATTGGAGGCTGACATCTCTTAGATCTGGCATTGTCAATTGTTTTTTATGCATTTATGTTATCTAGTTGACATGTAGTTTGATATTGTAATTATCTATGGAAGCTGACATAAGGCATGATAATTTGTATAGGGTATATAGGTCAGTTGGATTAGATCATTTTTGGGATAGGATATTATAGATATGCGAATGTGATACAATGCAAAATATATCAGAGATATTATGTATGTGAGGATATTTATGTAAGGGTTATTCCGGTAAAGGGTTTAGGGTTTCAAACCATAATAGATAGAGCTTAAACCGGAACTGTATTCAGGCATAGAAGATGCTATCTTAACATTTCAACACTTCTTCTGATTGTAGTATGGATTTATATGTAGTCAGTGAGGCTCCTTTTGTGTTTGAGCAGTATGATCTAGACTGCAAGCGTTCTTGCAAGTGAAGACCCCTTATATTTTGTAATATCTCTTCATATGGCCAGTGGATTGATATTGTGGGTCACAAATCCCATCGTGGTTTTTCCTCTTTGAGGTTTTCCACGTATAATTTTGTGTGTTATGATTCTCATTTATATGATTGGCTTATTGGTTGCTTTAGTTCTTTCAATTCTGTATGTACCCGTATACCGGTTAAAGTATGCATGTTTTAATAAGGCTAAAATTGATCATTTTGGTATAACAATGATTCACCCCCCTCTCAGTGTTATTGGATTCCAACAATTGGTATCAGAGACTTGTACCTCAGAGGAAGTTTAACAACTTGAGGAAGATTCGAAATCTAGAATCCATGGATATGGCTTTGGAGAAGCAACTTGAGATGGCACATGAAGATTATGATGTTGAAAGGTTGAAGAACTTAAAGATACAAGATGAATTGAATTCTGCTAAGGAATTCATTATTTTCCTACAAGAGAGGCTATCATCTGTTCAAGATAGGAGGAAGGAACTTTTGCAAAGTTAGGATGATGAGGAGAAAGATGCACTTAAGGAACAATGTCAGAAATTGATTCAAGAGAACATGGTTATGAAAAATGAAATGTAATTTATAACTATGAGAATGTCTAAGGTGATTGAGGACTGGAAGAAAAAGGAAGAAGATCTTGTTGTATCCCTAAAGAAACAAATTTGAAGAATGTGGTAGGTTGGTTCATGAGAATGATATGTTCAAAACTGATTTAGTACAATCCCAAAGTAATGAACACGAGCTTGAGAGACAAATGATAATTTTGAGAGAACATTTAACTACTGCAAGTGAGTATAAAGAAAAATTCAAGATTAGCTCAACACAACTAGATGAGTTATTGAAGATACAAAGGCAAACTGGAGATTCCAATGGACTTGGATTTGAGCAAGGATAGAGTTCAGGTACTGTTAACAAAGATCAAAACCATAAGGCACCGGTAAGGCAATTTAATGCTTATAAATTTAATGGCAGATGTTTTGTTTGCAATAGATTTGGTCATATGGCTAGACAATGTAGAAATCGAGCAAATCAGAACCCTAGTTCTGCTCCTGGTAAATGTTCTAAATGCAATAAGTATGGTCATAAGACAAAATATTGCAGAAAGAATGTTAAATGCTATGCATGTGAAAAGTTTGGACATATGGCTAATCAGTGCAAGTCAAGCAATTTCACCAGTTTTAGCAAAACAATTCAAAGGAAGAATGTTACATGTTATGCATGTAATGAGGTTGGACATATTGCTAAATTTGGTAGAAGTAGAAATCCACTGGTTGGTATTGTAGGACCAAATGAGAAAGGGAAAGAGAAGGTTAGTGAAATTTGACAAGATCATACTTAGAGATGGGTTAGGAATAATGAAGAAAAATCATCAAATGAAAATGCACTGGTTACTTATCCGACAGAAGAGGTTGCTCCTGCATCGACAGGTAGCTCATCCGGTAACTAAGGCAGATGCCTTAGGGGTAGGAAAAATTAATTAAGATGTTGCATATGCCCCTGGAAGAGGTTTTGGAAGATGTTCCAGACATTGGAGATGTTTATCTGTCATGGATGTGTTCTGTTCGAGATTCGATATCTTTCACCGACAATCATTTATTGCAATGGAAGATTAGTGTTTTTCTCAGAGGTTAAAAGGTTGAATCCACTTCATTATTGATCACCTTGCATTCAAAGCGATTTTAGAGTGATTAAGAGCGGCTAAGATTTGCAAAGGAATTTCAGAGCAATCTGATTTCTTCTTGAGTGATTTCACCGGTGACTAGAAGAATTTGTTAAGGGTTTTCACCGAAAGCGATCAACAGGTATTTATCTTTAAACATGGAAGCGGGATCATCATCTATTCCTATCTTTGTTGCAAACCCGACTATAGTAGAGGTCAAGGATCGCCCCAGGCCAATTTTCAAGTAGTATCCGCATGTGGCTACCTTGGAAGATTCAGTTGGAGCATTTTCTCATGTTCCGGAGGGAGTTGTCTATGTTGAAGATGTTAGGGAATACATACACTGTCACATAGAGGACTTGAGAACATCTGAAATAAAAGGTATGTACATGAGCAAGCTGATGGGAGAATCTGGAAAGATCAAACTGACATACAAGAACATTGAAGACTTAGGGTTTATCAACATTTTGGACATCCTAGAATTCGAAGGTGAGATAATTAGGCATGTTTTGAGTAGAGTACATGGGGAGTTTATCTAGCTAGATAGACCTTACAAGATCACCAAGGAAGTCATCCAGGAAATCACTGGTTTACCATCTGTTGGGCAACATCCAGATAAGAAGGCTTCGAATGATTTTGTGAATAAAATCACTAGTGCGACATCTGATAGAAGATCTATGAGACTAATCACTATTATCGACACAGACATCAGATTCGGTAGCATGATCATCGGGTATAAGGTAACTTAGTCAAATCGATTGAATTATGTTTCCAGTTCCTGTATTTTGGCTACATACAAAATGATGAGAGAAAATTTGTAATTGGATCTATGATGTTGGATGTTAGATGAGTTATTGATAAACCTAAGAAAGATTAAGGGAGAAAAGAAGGGAACCTTGTGGTATGACAACTTAATAGTCTTTTTATTGTTATTTTTCATGAATGATACACTCGGTTTTGGTAAAAGGCAATGGGAATTTGACATTTCGGCAGGGAGACAATTGAAACAGTCAATTGTTGCTTTAGGCAGTCAAAGAGATGATAAGGTATGGGGATATTTCAAAGCATTCCAGAAATCTATAAAGTCTAGGGTAAGGGTTCCTAAGCATATTGTAGAAAAATATTCAACTGACATATGCTTCATGGTGAAGAAGGATGAAACACTTATGGAAGTGGTTAAGCCCCGAAAGATTTGGATTGAGGAAATGGGCTCTGAGTTGGATGCACAGATTCTTAATGCTTATGCCAAAATGATTATTGATGCACCTATTTATGAGGTAGAGAAGCCCTATGGTACTACACAACAAAAAACACATGAGGTTGAAACAGAGTTCAACCGAAAGAAGAGAGAGAAGCAAGAAGGAAAGGCTAGCAAATTTGTTGAGAAGGTCTCACAGGACATTAAGGCATTAATTGATGTTGTCCCAGAGAAAGGTAGGAAGAGGAAGAATCTAGAAGTGCACATTGAGCCTGTTACAACAGAGTCTGAATCTGAGGATGACACACCTCTGGCATTCAAGAGGGTTGTAAGGAAGAAAACAGAGGAAGCAAAGGTAGAAACTAAAAAACAATCAGCTAGGAAGGTTACATTCAAAATACTGGCACAGAAGCAAGCACCAAAGGCAACAACTTCAGCTACATCTGGTACTGCAAAGAGGAAGAGGAATAATGACACTAATACAACTATTCAATCTGGTAATGGTCCACCTTAAACTTGTGAAAAATTAGTAGATGAAATCACTAAGGATGGCATGCTAAAGAATGTACAGTTTTACTATAATCATTTACAGGATGATGAACAAAGAGAGGTAGAGGAAGCGGTCTTATTATACTTGGATATTTATAAGAAAGCCTTAATAGAAATTCAAAATTAAATACCAAAAAAATTGTATAATATGTTAGATGCTAGAAGATTGTTAGCTATGCAAGAAGATAAGCATATTAAAATTCAAGAGTTACTATCTGTTTGTGTTACTATTGCTCCAGAGGAAATGGAAAGGATACTTGAGGTGGCAGATAGAAATTTTTTTAATAGCAAACATAGAATAACTAGTCTGATGCTAGGAAGGGTAAATAAAATAATAAATGAGACTCAGAAAGCATGAGTTAAGTTATTTGGAGAGAACAAAGGATTCTTTACTTCATCAGAATCTAAGATAGACATTGTAGACACTCTGGTTGAAGGAAAAGGAAAAGGGATTATGGGTACTTCATCCTCAGTTTTGAAAAATATTAAGATAGCAGAAATCCAGCCTCCGGTAGATACAAATGTACAGACAAATATTGAGATACCGGTTAACACAGAGAGTGAAAAAGTTAATGATGTATAAGTTACTAATATTGAGGATAAGAGTCCTCTAGATACAAATGTATAGGTTGATGTTACAGTTCCTACAAAGGAACCAATAGTTACAGAGACTGGACCAAGTGGTAAAGCCACCGGTGCAAGTGAGGAGGTTATAAAGGCTAAATCATTAGAGGAGAAGAAAGGGGAAACCGATAGAGAACCGGTGGTTGGCCCATCATTGTTGTCAATTGACACCTCATAGGTTGAGAAGAAAAACATAACAGAGATGAGTCCTACTGAATTCATGATGATGGCAAAACAAAAACTAATGAAGGAGGGATCTATAGACAAAGAGATTATTGATCAATCAATCATTGTTTTACACAGACTAGTCCCAGAATGCAAAATTGACAATGAAGCGAGCCCATCTGGAAAGCTTAAGACAATTACTGAGCATATTTCAAAGGATTTTCAATCCTTACAATAGATTTCAAACTGACAAGCATTGGAGAGGTTCACTCAGACTAAGAGAGCTGAATTTGATTAGGTAATTGAATCTGAGAAGAAGAAGATTGATGAAAAGTTGAAACTAATACAAATTCTTTGAAGCAGTGTACAAATATTTATTCTTTGATGGTCAAATTTTGATTTTGGTAAACCAAATTTCTATTCTTGATAAGGAAAGAGACAAAATTATAAGAAGGGCTAGAAGTCTGAGAGGCTTGGTGAGTCCCTAGTTGGATTCACTCAGTGTACATAAGAAAGAATGTATGGATATGGTGGGAAAGACCACACCAACCGAGGTAAATGAGAAAGAGTCATTTGCACATATATTAAGTGGACTTGTATCTATTTATGGCATATTCAAATCTAGTTGGGATACCTATCTTGAGCTACTGGAGGAGGCTTATCCAAAAAATTTGAAATTTGTTAAGCTTCGGTAAGATATTTTGGGGATATTCTTTGTACAATTTTATTTTTTAATCTTTGACATTCTTTTTAGAGTGGCATTGATGTCAAAGGGGGAGTGATATAGGTGTGCAAAATAACAGGAGTTATGGAGATATGGATATGTGGAGTATTTTGCACTAATGAATATTCAACTCAGGGGGAGTAGGCAGGATGAAACTGACAGATGAAACCTTGACCATTTTTCACATGAGTGTTGCCATCAATGCCAAAGGGGGAGAGTTTTGGCAATTTCCATTGAATTGGTTGGTTTCACTTTGTTGTCATTGATGGCAACATGGTCGCTTATTCCGGCTTTATGTTTTGGTTCAGTTGTGTACCGGTAGGCACTTCACAGACACTAGACCGACACCAGCACTGATAGGACAAAATGATTTCTTTGGTTACCGACAATGCAAGCCGAAATGGTTTAGAATATGGTTATCAGTAGTGGAGGCCGACATCTCTTAGATCCGACATCATCAATTGTTTTTAATGCATTTATGTTGTCTAGTCGACATGTAATTTGATATTGTAATTATCTATGTAAACTGGCATAAGGCATGATAAGTTGTATAGGGTATATAGGTCAGTTGGATTAGATCATTTTTGGGATAGGAGATTATGGATATGCGAATGTGATACAATTCCAACCGGTATACTGGTACATACAAAGTTGAAAGAAGTAAAGCAACCAATAAGCCAATCATATAAATGAGAACCATAACACACAAAATTATACGTGGAAAATCTCAAAGAGGAACAAACACGGTGGGATTTGTGACCCACAATATCAATCAACTAGCCATATGAAGATATATTACAAAATATAAGGGGCCCGCACTTGCAGGAAGGCTTACAACCTAGAGCACACTGCTCAATCACAAAAGGAGCCTCACTGACTACATATAAATCAAGACTACAATCCGAAGAAGTGTTGAACTGCTAAGATAACATCTTCTATGCCTAAATACAGTTCCAGTTTAAGCTCTGTATTCAATGTGCTAGCATCTTCTTTGGGCTGTCTCCACAGATTCCAACTGGGGTGCTATTCCTCGTAACATTTGTATCACAATAGGGTTTGCATTCCCATGTGGTCCATCATTCCTTAGTTTCTCTTCGATCCATCATTTACGCCAATCCTCTACAGTTGCAGGTTGGATCCACAATCTGCCACCCTACAACAAAATCTCAGGACACGCAACCTCCGGAAAGAAAACTCACTCTGATACCACTTGAAGTAGTCGACAGTTACGAGAGACCTCAAAGAGATCAATTCAGACTAGTCAACAAGAGTAAACACAATGGAAACACAAAGATATGATGGAGGCAATGCAAAACAGACTGAATTATTTCATGAAAATTGATTGCAACCAACTAGTAAAAACTAGGTTACAAAAACTGGCTCACAGGACTACTAAAACATGCTTAAAATATAGAATAAGTCACAATCGAGACCTCAAAACTATAGATATATCTTCTATGTGTTGTATATTGGAGGAGTTGATTACGTGTTGTATTGATGTTTTGTCATTGATGGCAACATCAACTGTTTTGGTTGTTTACCAGTTTCTGGTAGAGCAGTTGGATTATGATATTGATCCCATATGCTTTAGTTTGTGGAATTTGTTTGGATTATTCATTCTTGCTATTCAGATGTGTATCACAATCAATTGGTTCAGTATTTGATGACTCAGGAGCTATCATTTGTTCTAGTAAGCCTTTTGGTCACCGGTAAGGGTTATATCGACAAAGCTTTGTTGAAGATTTTTTGATGCACGTGATAAGTGGTGTTGGCATGACTTCTAGATGGATTTTAGGATGTTGGTGGTTATCTTGTTTGTGTTCCTATTGATTGGTGGTGTTGGATTTGTGTCTCTACCTAATGTTATCTTATTTGGCTAGGTTATGGACCGGTTTATGTAATGTGTTGGTGGATGATCCCGATGCATTACCGGTTGGATCTAATGTCTGGATTATATTGTTTCGGTCTTAGGACAACCTAGTTGATCATTGGAGTGTGGGTTTATTATATGAATTAATTGTATTATCTTTTAGGTGGCTAACCTAATTGTTTAGGTTCCAAGTTGTGTTAGATAGTTCAGATAACCAGAAGACAACTGAGAGGGGGGGGGTGAATCAGTTGTCATAGATTACCAAAAGCATTAGCAATTTAAACTTTAATAGTGGAACCCAAAATGATAATACCAAAATAGCAGTTAATCCAATTAAGCATAAACAATAAACACAAAATAAATACCATCCACACAACACCAAGATTTGTACGTGGAAAACCCGGTAAAGGGAAAAAGAACGGTGGGAAGCCTACCCATAGTCAGATGATACTTCTGCAGTAAGTATATGAATTTACAATGAAGGGGCTTGCACTTGCAGGAAGGCCAATAACCTAGAGCACACTGCTCATCACAAAAGGAGTCTCACTCTCTACATACAAATGCAGACTAGAGAAGTGTTGAACTCCAAAAGATAACATCTCCTATGCTTGAGTATAGTTTCGGTTAAGGTGAATACCAGAGGACTAAATCCTCTTACACAAACCCAATTCGATCTCCAATGATCGACCAACTCCTCTGCCTGAATGATATTACATTATTCGCACATTACATTCCTTGACAATGACCTCTTACAATAACTATGATGATCTACAATGAGATCTTACATCTTATTTATACAAACCCTCGACCATAAACAATTAGGTTGGCTACCAAACAATAAACCAATTACATAATTAAAAACCATGTCGGCCTTAGGCCAAAACAAATAATATCCATCACATAACACATCCTGAAAATACAACAATAGGTCCTATCCACACGTTACATTAATGTCAGACCATAACCTAGATCAACCAGAATCAAGTATAGGTCCACACGCTTCATCAATTATCTCCAAATGCCAAGTCTCAAACATGATCACCAACAACATCCTAAAACTCCATCAGAAGCTGCACCAACACCAATTATGCTATGCATCAAAGATATCCACCAAAATCTCTATTGGTGAAACCCTCACCGGAACCAGAAACTAATCTTCTAAGTAAGTGGGATAGAATCCAATCACCAGACCAAAACCAATTGACCAAGTATGAGTATAAGAATTATGAACAAGCCAATTCTATCACTAGATTATACCAGAGTCAATTGGATCGTGCCGGATCCAAGTTAACCAAAAACTACTCAACCTACTAGGACCAGAAGGAGCCAATAAAGCATCCAAACAACTAGTCTTGACATCAATGACAAAACATCAATAAAATACATAACCGATTCCACCAAATAGCCAACAATCTTCCCCTTTGGCATTGATGGCAACACTAGATGTGAAAAACATCTAAGTACCAAGAAATTCCAAACAAGACTCCCCCTGTGGAAGACAACCAACAGTCTCCTGCATATATCTCTGAATATCAATATCTCTCCCCCTTTAAATAATATCTTTGTAAAGTTCTGAATTTCTTTTCCACATCACTATCTCTCCTCCTTTGACATCAATGCCATAAATCTGACAAAAATATCAAAGAAAAAGCATAAGCCTCTGAATCTCAAAGTTGACTACTCCCCCTGAGTAGTAGCATCCCAGATCAATGCTGAAATAAATAGTATTTATGATAATGCATGCCGGATTGATGCAAAACTACATCAATCAAGTCTCTACCGGAGGAGAAGAAACCCCTAATCTGTCTCTCAGGTACTCAAATGATTCCTTGGATAAAGGTTTAGTGAAAATATCTGCAATCTGTTCTTTAGTGTTCACATAAACCAATTTAATTTCATTTGCTTCCACCTTCTCATTTAAAAAGTTATACTTGATAGATATGTGCTTTGTCTTAGAATGAAATATTGAATTCTTTGATATATCAATAGTAGCAAAGTTATCACAGTGAATAACTACTGGTGCATTACAATCCACCTTTATATCTTTCAAAATTTGCTTCATCCATAAAACTTGTGTACAATTAGTAGCAGCAACAACACACTCAACTTCAGTAGTAGATAAAGAAGTACATGATTGTTTCTTGCTGATCCATGAAACCAACTTATTTTCAAGAAATAAAGCTCCATCGGAAGTACTTTTCCAGTCATCAACATCTCTAGCCCAATCAACATCTGTATATGCACATAAAGTAAAGTTATTATCCTTAGGGTACCATAAGACACATTTTGATGTACCTTGCAAGTATCTAAAAATCTTTTTCACTGCCATCTCATGATTTTCTCTAGGATCACTCTGAAATCTTGAAATAATACAAACAACATTCATAATGTTAGGCATAGTTTTAGTCAAATAAAGTAGACCTCCAATCATAGATTTGTATCTTGTAGGATTTATTGGTGCAGAAACATCTTTCCTTGTCAATTTTCCACTTGTAACCATAGGTGTACTTACTGGTTTAGAATCTCTCATACCAAATTTCTTCAACAATTCCTTAGCATATTTAGTTTGACAGATAAAAATACCTTTGTTAGTTTGAGTAATTTGCAAACCTAATAAATTTTTTATCTCACCAATCATAGACATCTCAAATTATTTCTCCATATTCTTAGAAAATTCTATGCATAATTTATCTTCACCTCCAAAAATAATGTCATCAACAAATACTTCAATAATCAATATATCATCATCAGTGATTTTATAATATAAATTACTATCAACACCGCCCTTAGTAAAACCAAGCTTCAAAAGATATTTATCCAACCTTGCATACCAAGCTCTAGGTGCTTGTTTCAATCCATATAAATCTTTCCTTAACTTGCAAACCATATCAGTATCATCTGATAGTGAAAAACCATCAGGTTGATCAATATAAACTTCCTCATTAAGATCCCCATTCAAGAATGCACATTTAACATCCATCTGATAAACTTTATAGTTTTTATAAGCAACATAGGCAAGAAATAATCTTGCAGCTTCAATCCTAGCTATCGGTGCAAAAGTTTCTCCATAATCAATTCCTTCCTTCTGAGAATATCCTTTACAAACCAATCTAGCCTTATTCCTTATAACTTGACCATCCTCATTCAATTTATACCTAAAAAACCCATTTAGTTCCAATGACATTTTTATTTTTAGGTTGGGGAACCAAAGTCCATTTGTTATTTTTCTCAATGTAATCTAATTCTTCTTCCATAGCATTTAACCAAAATTCATCTTTACATCCCTCAATTATGATACCGGTTCAACTTGTGAAATTAAAAATACCTCATTCGTTGCTAGTCTTCTTCTTGTCATCACTCCATTGCTCTTATCCCCATTGATTTGATCTTCAGAATGATTCAATCTCACATACCTAGTAGTCTTCTGACTCTTTGTTCCTCTTCCCTGTTCTTCATTTATTGTAGAATTTTGTGATGTTGCCAGAGTAACTGGTTCAATTCTCTATTCCAGTAAAGGTGCTATCGGTTCAGATATAATCATTTTCACTATTGGTTCCTTCTCATAAATTCTGATTTGACTTTTGCTCATCTCATCTACTTTGACATTAGCACTCTCTACAATTCTCTGAAATATTTTGTTATAACATCTATATGCTTTGATTTCATTAGAATAACCAAGAAATATATTTTCGTCACTTCTCGGATCAAATTTCCCAATAGTATCATCTCTTCTGAAATAACATTTACTACCAAAAATTCTGAAATACTTAACTATAGGTGTATTGCCAAACCATAATTCATAAGGTGTCTTACCGGTTTCTCCTTTGATATGTACTATGTTGAATGTGTAAACCGTTGTACTCATTGCTTCTGTCTAATAGATATGAGGTAGAATTGCTTCCATCATCATTGTTCTAGTAGAATCCAAGATAGTTCTTTTTTTCCTTTCCATAACTCCATTCTACTGAGGTGTCCGAGGAGTAGAAAATTGTCTTCTTATACCATGCTTGTCACAAAAGTTATTAAACTCACCGGATGTGAATTCTCCACCATGATTTGATCTCAAACATTTAATCTTCAATCCTGTCTTAGTTTCCACTTTAGCCTTAAAAATCTTAAACTTTTCAAATGCTTCAGATTTTTCTCTCAAAAAAGTAACCCACATCATCCTAGAATAATCATCAATGATTAGCATGAAATATCTATCACCATGAAAAATTTTTACTCTAGAAGGGCCACACAAATCAGTATGAATAAGATCAAGAACATCATTTGATTTATCTTGTATACTCCTAAAAGAGGTTCTGACCTGTTTACCCATTTGACATTCTTTACATACCGGATTATAGGGCTTCATAATCTTAGGTATATCTCTAAAAACCTTAGTTGAACTGATCTTCACAATGCAATCAAAATTCACATGCCACAACCTTTTATGCCATAACCAACTCTCATCAATGTGTGTAATCAAACATGTTTTCTCACCGGTGTTCAAACAAAATATGTTACCTTTTGTCTGTGTACCTGTTGCAATCTCCAAGCTAGATGTGTTAATGATTTTGCATTTTCCATCCTTGAACTGTAATTGAAATCCTTTATCTACCAATTTTCCTACACTCAAAAGATTATTCTTCAAACCTTCAACATAGTAAACATTGTCAGTATTGTTCTTACCATCTAATGATATAGTTCCTTTTCCTTTAATCATACATGCCTTGCCATCTCCAAATCTAACTATTCCACCATCAAATTCTTGCAAAGACAAAAACTTCCCTTTATCTCCAGTCATATGATGTGAACAACCATTGTCAATTACCCATTCATCCTTATCCTCAATTTTAGTAGCAAGTGCCTTCTCCTCAGGTACATTCTCTTCCAGTGTCAGATCATCTTCCTTGATAGCCAAGAATACCCATTCTTTCCCATTGCTAGATCCAGTAGTAGAGTCTTCTGTCGGTTCATCATATGAATCAGTAATGCCTTCCTCCTCCGCTATGTAGCATGATTTGTCTCTATTTTTATTGAATGTATACTTATTCTGATATCTAGGGTTAGGTTTAAATTATCTTTTAACTCTTTCTTCAAATCTTGAATTTCTTTCAGGACATCTAGATGCAAAATCACCAATCTTAATTCATGCAAAACATTTAAAATGTGCTTTTCCTTCATACTTACTTCCTACCGGTCCTTTCGGTACTCTTCTAGCAAATAGCGCTTCAAGTTTCTCAAACTCATCATCTTCTCTCTTCATATCTTCTAATTCTTTTGCATATAAATCTTTCCAATCTTGCTTACTAGTGGTAGATGTAGATGCATTAAAAGAAGGTTAAGTCTTCACAGCTCCAGAAGATCCAAATTCCTCAAGCTCAAAAGCAGATAGTTTCCCAACCAAAGTATCTCTGCTGATAGATGTATTAGCCATTGTTCTCAACTCATTAATAGTAGTAGCCTTCATTTTGTAAGCCAATGGTAGGGCTCTCAGGACTTTATAAATAATCTCATCTTCGCTCAGAGTTCCACCACAACATTGAATTCCCACAACAATCTCATTAATCCTTTCCATGAATGCAGTAATCTTTTCATCTTCTTCCATCTTTAGGTTGTCATATCTCACCCGGTAACCATCAAGTTTAGCAATCTTCATTGTAGGGTCACCTTCATTAATAGTCTGTAACTTATCCCATATAGCCTTTCCAGATGATTTGACTGTTAATCCCATTATTTGCTGATCAGAAAGTGCAGACAAGAGGGCTTATCTTGCTCTACAATCATTCTCAAGCTCCTTGTCCAGGTTTGCTAGATCCTGGATTGAAGGGTGTAATACCATTTTGTGTGATCTCCAAAATCTCCTTGCCAACACATCTTAGGTGAGTCTCCATCTGAATCTCCCATATTGTATAATTTGTTCCTTCAAGCCTCGATATATCCCTTTGAAAGATATCTCTAGAAGAACTGGATGAACTTGAGTTGCTCCATAGGATCTTCCCCAAGCAGTTAAGCTTTCTGCAGAGAGAACCAACACTCTGATACCAATTGTTAGATAGTTTAGATAACCAGAAGACAACTTAGAGGGGGGGGGGGGTGAATCAGTTGTCACAGATTACCAGAAGCATTAGAAATTTAAACTTTAATACCGGAACCCAAAACAATATTACCAAAATAGTAGTTAATCCAATTAAGCATAAACAATAAACACATAATAAATACCATCCACATAAGCACCAAGATTTGTACGTGGAAAACCTGGTAAAGGGAAAAACCACGGTGGGAAGCCTACCCACAGTCAGTTAATACTTCTGCAGTAAGTAAGCAAATTTATATTGAAGGGGCTTGCACTTGCAGGAAGACCAACAACCTAGAGCACACTGCTCATCACAAAAGGAGTCTCACTGACTACATACAAATCCAGATTACAATCCGGAGAAGTATTGAACTGCTCAAAAAAATTATGCTTAGAAGAACTCTCCTGCCTCCGCCAATGGTGTTTTTTCAAAAAATGGGGTTCCGGCAATTGGGAAGAACTCCACCTCGACTGCCTCTGGTCCGTCGCCATCAAATGCAAAATCGAACCCATGCAGAAGAAGGAAGATGAAGGTGCAATTTGTAGAACATCCAAAATCATTGAAAGGCAAAAATGGTGCAGATCTTCCTCTGAACACCTCTATTCTAGGTCGTCCTCCTCTTGGTCAGAACAACCTTCATAGATCTAGTCATGTTCCTAGCAATTTTGGGGGTCAAGGTTGGGGCCAAGGCCTAGGTCGTGACATCGCTTAAAATTCTGGGGACTTGCTGTTGATCGTACCTACATGGCTCTTTTCTTCTTCTATAGATAAACTGCTGTCGATGTGGATAATCGCATTTCTAATATTGCCATCCATAATCTTTCTTCCCAATGACTTTCCTATGATGATCGAAAGGTCTTGGGTCTTGGTATCAAGTTTATTCCTCAGCCTCACCCCATGTCTCCTCTCAGTTTTTAGGAATTCAGATCATTCACTCGTCTGTTTCGTCATCGTGCTTTCTTTGGATGTGATTCTGCTACTCCTACTCCTATCTCTCCTTTTGACAAAGTTTCTTTTCCTCCTCAGTTCAAACAACACAATCCTTTCTAGAATCCTCCTGAACGGTGCTATTTGTTAGAAGACATTCTCCAACAAGGCGAAGTCATCCTTCATAAACAGCTTGCTTCCGTTTCCTTTTCTGATCGTCCTATGTTGGCTTCTAGACTTCTTAAGAGTCTCAAAACTTTGAAATGGGACAAGTCTATTATCATCAAGCCTGCTGATAAGAATCTTGGGCTTGTCATTTTGGATTCCTCTTGGTACCACTCAGAAGGTTATAGGCAACTTTCTGATTCTTTGGTTTATAAGTGTGTTGATTCTGTTCCTTGGTAGTTAATCTAGAAACGACTCTCTATCATCATTAAAGATTTCAAGTTCTTTCTTGATCCTGTCTTTGCTTTTATCACCAAGTTTCCACCTTCCTCTACTCATCCCTGTGCTTTTTATATTCTCCCGAAGATTCACAAACCTGCTCTGGTTGGTCAACCTATTTGCAGTTACACAAGTTATATTCTGGACCCTACCTCTCAGCTTCTGCATCAATTTTTGTTTCCCATCCTGCTTGAATAGAAGTCCCACCTCTCTGACTCTCATGTTCTTCTGCGAGACCTTGGTTCTCTCCATCTCCCTGCCAACTGCATTCTTTTCACCTTCGATGTGGAATCCCTTTACCCCAACATTCCTACTCCTGCGGGTATTACAACTCTCAAAGAGATGGTTTCAGAATACTTCAGAGTCAAATTTTTGGATTCTTGGCTTATTGATCTGATTATCAGGTTGACCACACTTGTTCTCACTTTTCACTTTCTGGAATTTGATGGTATTACATTCAAGCAAGTTAGAGGAACTACTATGGGGAGAAATTTCGCAGTAGTTTATGCCTGCCTTTTCCTTTGCCATATGGAGAATCATCTTTTTGCTAGTTTTGACTGCTCAGATCTTTTGTTCTTCAAACGGTTTATTGATGATGCGGTTGGTGTTTGGACCGGTTTAGTAGAAACTTTATCTCTCTTCTTCCAGCATTACTAGACCTTCTATCCTGAAATTAAGATCACTATCTGTGTTTCTTCCTCTTCGGTGGACATTCTGGATATCAATTTTTTCAAAGGAGAGCGTTTCTCCATTTCTGGTGTTTTAGACACTCGCTGCTTCTAGAAGCCTCTCAATGCCTATCCCTATATTCCTTTTGGATCTTGGCACCCTCTACACCAAAAGAAATCCTTCATTATCAGTGAGCTTCACAGATATCTACTTTAGGAATCTAGTCCCTTTGGCTTTATTCAGCTCAAGAAGCTTTTTTTATCTCAGACTTCGTGCTCGGAGTTACCCAAAGAAATTTCTGCTCAATTGCTTCAACAAGGTTTCTCGGACTGATCGGACAGTGCTCCTCAACAAGCTTCAGCTTCAGCCTTTCAAGAGGAAAGCCCCCCCCTGATTTTTAAGCTAGATTATTGTTTTGCCACTAGATCTTTAAATCTCGAGGCCACCCTAAACCCTACACCCTATCGGCTCTGCCAAGAAGTCCCCGCACTGCAACACATTTCCCCTCCGAGAGTTTGTTGGCACAATCCTAGGAAACTAGGAACTTTTCTTCTAAGGAGTAGATTCTTATCCAAAAGATAATTCTTGTACTTCTTCATATATTCCTAAGCTGCTTAGTTGGCCTCATTATGTGTGCAAACCTCTGGGTTAAGTGCACTCCAGGAAAAGTAGTGCCAGGAAAGGTGACCTCCTGGGAAGTGCCAGTGGGGTCCCCATGGGTCAATTATAGAAAGGAGCAGACTGTTATTTTTATAATTGACTTCTGTGAAGAAAAGTTTTTGTTTCTTAAAACTTTCTTTTTCATTTCTGGAAACTTGTTTTTTCAGTTTCTTTCCTTATGACTCATCGTTTGGCATGTTTCCTTTTGCCACATGAGTTCTTTCTGACTCATCATTTGGCAAGTTTCCTTCTCCCACATGAGTCGCTTTGTATATATTCTTTGCTTACCCACATCTTCATACATTTCTAAATCCAACTGATGAGGGGTATTGCCCCAAAACATGTTTTGGAATAAGTTTTTGTATGAATGAAATATAGTTTTTTTCAATTATTGTGGGTTTTTCTATCTATCTTTTTCTTTCTATCTATCTCTTCTAAGTTTTCTCATTCATTGGAGTTGCAAGTGATAGTTTAACATTTTTTAACTCCTAAAATTTAATAACTCCTAATTTTTTTTTAACTCCTAAAATTTTTTAACTCCAAAATTTTTTAACTCTCAAAATTTTTCAACTCCAAAATTTTTCAACTTCAAAAAATTTTTAACTCCTAAATTTTTTAACTCCCAAAAATTTTTAACTATTAAATTTTTTTTTAACTCCTAAAATTTTTTAACTCCAAAATTTTTTAACTCCTAAATTTTTTTTTAACTCCTAAAATTTTTTAACTCGAATTTTTTTTTAACTCGCAAACCATGTCAGCCTTAGACCAAAAAAAAAAAATCCAACATGTAAGACATCCCGAAAATGCAATATAGGTCCTATCCACATGTTACATTAATGCCAGACCATAACCTAGATAAATCGGGACCAAGAATAGGTCCACACACTTCAACAATGATCTCCAAATGCTAAGTCTCGAACATGATCACCAACAACATCTTGAAACTCCATCAGAAGTTGCACCAATACCAATTATGCAATGCATCAAAGATCTCCACCAAAAGCTCTGTCGGTGAAACCCTCACTGAAACTAGAAACCAATCTTCTAAGTAAGAGGGATAGCATCCAATCACTAGACCAAAACCAACAAACCAAATATGAGTATAAGCATTATGAACAAGCCAATTCCATCACCAGATTATACCGGAGTCAACTAGATCCTGTTGGATCCAAGTTAACGAAAAACTACTCAACCTACTGGGACCAGAAGGGTGCCAGTAAAGCATCCAAACAACTAGTGTTACATCAATGACAAAACATCAATGCAACACATTATCAATTCCACCAAATGGCCAAAAGGTTTGTGTAAATATGATGTAAGAGTTTTTTGGAGATTATGGTATGTGGGTTTTTGGGATATAGGTTTATCTATGTGTGAATAAGGTTGTAATCATATGCAGAGGATTTGGTTGATCATAGGTGATTGAATTGGGTTTGTGTAAGAGGTTTTAGACCTCCAGTATTGAGCTTAACTAGAACTGTACTCAGGCATAGGAGATGCTATTCTTGCAGTTCACTCTTCTTTCCATATTGTAGTCTGGATTTATTTTGTATTTAGTGAGGCTCCTTTTATGATGAGTACTGTGCTCTAGGTTGTTGGTCTTCTTGCATGTGTAGGCCCCTCTTTATGTAATCACATACTTACTGCAGAAGTATCATTTGACTATGGATAGGCTTCCCACCATGGGTTTTCCCTTTACTGGGTTTTCCATGTACAAATATTGGTGTTATCTTTTGTGGATGGTTGGTAAATGTTCTATGGATTATATTTATGCTTAACTGTTATATCTGCTATTCTGGTATTTGGTTTCTGTATTCTGGTATTAAGGTCTTACTGCTTAAAGTTCTATAATCTGTTAATAACTGATTCACCTCCCTCTCAATTGTTCATCAGTTATCTGAGATGTCTAACAATTGGTATCAGAGCCTGCTCCTCTCTGTAGAAGCTTAACCACTTGAGGAAGATCCTATGGTGTCTAATAGTTCAATTTCATCAAGTTCATCTGCAGCTATTTTCTAGAGAGAAATTCCTAGGCTTGATGGAACAAATTACCAAGTATGGAAGTTTTAGATCGAGACTCATCTGAGATGTCTTGGCAAGGAGATTTGGGAGATCACTAAGAAAGGAAATATACCTCATAATCTGGCATCTGGCAATCCTCCTCCAATAGGATTGGATAAGGACATTGAAAATGATTCTAGAGCTAGAGAAGCCCTTTTGTGTGCACTTTTTGATCAGCAAATTATGGGATTAACCGATAAATCAACTGCAAAGGCTATATGGGATAAACTAGAGACTCTGAATGAAGGTGACCCTACTATTAAAATTGCTAAACTTGATGGTTACTAGGTGAGATATGAGAACCTAAAGATGAAAGAAGATGAAAGGATTACTGCTTTTATAGAGAGAGTAAATGAAATTGTGTTGGCATTGCATGAAGATTGTATTGATGAAGTATAGTGTTGTCATTGATGTCAATAGTAATCGATAATGAAGATGTATTGCAACCAATAATGATGCAGTAAACCAACCTATAGTAAAGAAGTGAAGGTAACCGGTAGTATTATTGAAGTAGAGAGATCAAATGGTAACCCAAACCAGTTGATAAGTAGTTTCCTAACCAATGAATCTTGGAGAATTGGTTATGATGATCTATGACCGAATGATGATCAGAGATGAAGATGCCATGTAAGCATGGTGCACGTGATGAGTTTGAAAATGGATTTGGCATGTAGAGATAATCGTTTATCTTGGGAATGATCAAATACCTAGCATGAAGTGGAAAATGTGTGATGAGCTACAAGATCCAATGTGCAGTGATCTAGAAGTCGTTGAAGTTGTCTAGAACAATGTGTAGTTGATTGCTATCTAATCTAACGGTCAATATTGGACCGATATGTTTGTAATCTCTATGAGAATTATAGGTTTTATGTTGTGTTATTGACCTATTTTATTTTCTTATAAGGTCGATGATTTGTTTCAATATTGTGTTGGAAAATTTGGTTAAGTGTGATCGTTGTCGAACTAGAAGGTGTGTCTACTGAATGTTGTGAAGGTAGATAGGAGCAGAAAATAATCTGATTAAGAAAGGAAGTGCTATTACCAGATCAACAAATGACCTGTTATTCTCTAACCATTACAAAATTTAAATCCCTTAACTGGGTAAGCTTTAACAAACTTCTTGTTTAAATCCTCTAACAAGGTGATCCATTAGCTTGGATTTGAAATCCTCCACTGAGGTTACCTCTAACAGGGTATTACCTTTAACAGGGTATTGTAGTCAATCCCTTAACCAGGTGGTCCTTAACCGGATCTATTCTTAACATGACATTATTGTATAATCTTCTAACGAGGCTTAGATCCTAACAGGGCGAACTTCAAAAGAGTTCAAAATACTTGTGGGTATTCATCCCAATCGTGGTTTTTTTCCATTTGGGTTTCAACGTGAAAAATCATTGTGTCAAGTGGTGAATGATTTTGTGGATGTGTTTTTGATATGATTGATATGAATGACTAGTAAACCCACTTAGATAAGTTTAGATGACCGGAAATGATCTAAAATCAGCTATTACTATATTAGTGAAGTGGTTTGATATTTTGGTCAATTGGTAAAGTTTGACAGTGCAGATGCAGTTTTTGATACAATGACTAAACCAATTAGTTTAGTGATTGGATTTTGAGTTGAAAGTTTGTTTGGTGAAAGTTTAGTTTATTTTCTATCTACTAATTCACCCCCCTCTCACTAGTTGACCAGATCCTTATAGTTTCATTATATTATCAATTGGTATCAGAGCTATCCAAGTCCTCTTGTGTTTAAGCCTAATATCTTGAGGAAAAGATCTAGGAGAACATGATGAAGAAAGAAGGTCCGAAGTTGAATAGGGAAAACTACAGAATCTAGAGTGATAGGATGAAGATCTAAATCAAGAGCTTAGAAAGTCAATATTGGGAGCATGTTGTTACTAAGTATAACTTGCCTAGTGGGATTCTGACAGATAATCAAAAGAAGGAGCAACAAGAGAACAAACAAGCATTGGAGGCCATCATTAGTTCCTTGTCCGATTCAGAGTATGTTGATGTTCATGGATTGGAGACTGCATATGAAGTATGGAAGAAACTTGAAGATATATATAGTGGTGATGAGCATGTTAAGATTGCCAAAGAAGAGAGTCTTAGACAAAAATTTGATGATATGCGGATGGCTCAAGGTGAAAACATTCAACATTATGGTAAGAGGATCAAGGAGATAGTCAGAGAGATCAAAAGTGTTGGAGGTATAGTGGAGGATACCATGTGGTTAGCAAGGTGTTCAAAACCCTTCTAGCAATATACTCTATCCGAGTTGTAGCCATTCAGGAACTCAAATCTATTGATAAAACAAAGGTAACTCTTGAATCTATCATTGGTAAATTGAATGCATTTAAATTAAATGGTTTTTATGGAAGCGTTCAGAGATCAAAATTTGCATTTAAAGCCTTAGTCTCAACCCCACCAGTAAGGAAAAGCAGAGAAGTGAGTTACAATCATGAGTCTAGATCCAACAGAGAGGTAGATGATGAAGATTGTCTGATTGATCTTGAAGTATTGTTGGCCAAGCGGTTACCCAGAGGTACCAGTAAGTACAAAGGTAAATTACCACTAAAGTGTTTTGCATGTAACCAGATTGGACATATTGCTGCTAACTGTCCAAATGGAAATAATGAGGAAAAATGCGAGAAGTATAGGAAGTATAAAGACAAAGGTAAAAGAAATTGTCTCATTGCAATGGATGGAGGAATTACAGATGAAGAATATGAGGAAGATGCAAATGAGGATATTGTCTTTGTTGCTATTAAAGAAGAGATATCAGATAAGAAGGAATTGGTCTCTCGCATGGATAGTTCAGATGACTGGATTATAGATAGTGGTTGTTCACACCACATGACCGGTGACCGAAGTAACTTTCTTACTTTGATGGAGGTGTTGTTAGATTTGGGAATGACTCACCTGACATGGTGAAAGGGAAAGGACACATCTCCCTGAATGGTAAAAGCAGTGCAAATGATGTCTACTGGGTTGAAGGTCTTAAACATAATCTTTTGACTGTCGCTCAATTCAATGACAAATGTTACCCACTAGAATTCAAGAATGGTGTGTGCAAGATTTATGGAAGCAAAGGTGAACTGATTGCAATTGACAAAAAGACCAGAGGTAACTTGTTTCATTTAAACTCTAAAGTCAATAGTTGTTTAATTGCAAAAGTAGAAGATAGTTGGCTTTGGCATCGAAGATTCTGTCATATAAATTTTGATAGCATTGTAAGATTCAGTAAGTCCAAATCAGTAAGAGGTTTGCCACACTTGGATAAATCGGTGAATACTTTGTGCAAGGAATGTCAGTTAGGGAAAATGAAATCCTCAACCTTCAAGAGAAAATATTTCTTAGCTAAACATTTGCTAGATTTGGTTCATACCAACCTATGTGGACCAATGAGGATGAGGAGTATTCAAGGTGATCGATACTTCTTGATATTTACCAATGATTTCTCAAGTATGATGTGGGTCACATTCTTGAAAGACAAGACATAAGCATTTAGCAAGTTTAATGCATTCAGAGCCCTAGCTGAAAATGAAAGTGGAAGAAAGATTAAATGCTTAAGAACTGATCAAGGTGGTTAATTTACTTCAAAGGAATTCACTAGATACTGTGAAGACAATGGAATCAAGAGGCAAGTTTCTACACCAAGGACACCACAGTGGAATGGTATTACAGAAAGGAACAACCGATTAGTAGTTGAAGCTACTAGGACTATGCTAATTCAAGGAAGTGTTGCTAAGACATTTTGGAGAGAAGCTATCAGCACAACTGTTTATACAATGAACCAGATACTGGTTAAAAGAGGTAAGGACAAAACACCCTATGAGTATTGGTATGGTAGATCACCTAATGTCAATTACTTCAAAAATTTTGGTAGTAGATGTTTTATCAAAAGAGGTGATTATATTGGTAAGCTTGATGCCAAGAGTGATGAAGGCATATTTCTTGGTTACTCCACCAAGAGCAAAGCTTACAAGTGTTACAATAACCGAACTAAGAAGATCATTGAAAGTGTAAATGTCTGAGTATATGAGTTTCCTAAACGTTCTGGTGAAACCAACAAAGTGAAGAAGAAGAAGAACCTAAAAGCCAAGATCATGTTATTCTAAGGTATGTTAGACTCAATCATAGCTCCGATTAGATTATTGGAGACATGAATGCAGGTGTGTTACCTAGAGGAGGGATAAGAGAGAACTCTTGTATGATCTCCACCATTGAGTCTAGAACATCAAAAGAAGCTTTTGGAGATGAACATTGGATCAAGGCAATGGAAGAAGAACTTGACTAGATAGAGAAGAATAATACATGGTCATTGGTACCCAGAGTGAGAACAAGAATGTAATAGGTACAAAATGGGTATTAAAAAATAAATTGAATGAAGATGGAGTAGTGGTCATGAATAAATCCAGACTGGTATGAAGATTATGGTGAGACATTTCCACCGGTTGCAAGATTGGAAGGAGTGAGGACTCTACTTGCATTTGCAACATACAGATGAATGTTAAGTCAACATTCCTAAATGGAATATTAGAAGAGGAAGTCTACATTGAACAACCAAATGGTTTTGTTTTAACTGTAGAAAAGGACATGGCACTGTGCAAATTACATAAAGCATTATATGGATTGAAGCAAGCACCAAAAGCATGGTATGAAAGATTGCACTCTCACTTAGTCAAGATAGGTTTTCAAAGAACCATTAAAGACAATAACATATATCTTAAGATAGAAGGAGACAAGATAATGGTAAGTGAGGTATCTGTGGATGGTATCATTTTTGGAAGAAATGATGATATGTGTCATGATTTTGCTAATGAAATGAAGAGTGAATTTGAGATGTCACTGGTAGGTGAGATAAAAAATTCATAGGTTTGCAAATCGAATAGATAAAGGAAGGTATGTTTATCACACAGTCCAAATATGTGAAAGAAGTGTTGAAAAGTTTTGGAATGGGAGACTATAAACCAGTTGGAACCCAAATGGTTACAGGTTGTAAATTGTCTAAGGAAGACAATTCTGTATCAGTTGATGAAAAGGAGTGTAGGTGATGCAGAGCCCTACCCACACACATAAGGACAAGTCCAAACAGGGTTAGACTTCTAACGCCTCAAATTATCACAAGGGTCCTGCAAGGAAGGACTCCACACCTTGGATGAATCCACTCACAAATTTACTAGGCTTGGGCCTACTCAAGATGAGTAAATGCCTCAATACCTACCCTACACCATCCCATTACACCTTGCTCCTAAGGGACTTGGAATTGGTTCATTTATGGCCATTAGAGACTGGTCCAAGCATTGGTTTTGTGATTAGACTCCAATTCCTTATACCTCCTTTAGAAACCTACCCACTAGGCTATTAGCCCTAATTGGCAATACAATTGACCTTAAATCCAAAATGTTCCACACACTCACACAAAAAAATTACCATTTTAGATACCCTTTTGGGAGTTACACTTATCCCCAAAATAGTTTTCTTAGATCTGCAACTTCAAGGTTGAACCCTTTAAAGGCCAAGAGACCTAATAGGGGCAATTAGGCCTATTTTACAAAGAAACTACACATAAATGAACTCAAATTATAAAAAAAACTCTATTGGAATGTGGGGGATGGTGATTAACCTCCAATCCCAGGGTTTCATTCCTGGAATCTACCGTTATGATGTTTTAAGATGACTGTCCTAAATCTTGTCCTAGGTAGTCACATAGAGATGTCTACCTAATTTTGCTTCTTTCTGCACACAACCAAGTCTCCCCTGAAAAAACCCATGAAAACCCTAAATTAAAGAGTCCTATCCTGCATCCCACCAAAGGAAGAGTCTTCTAGTGGACTAGAATGCAAGATAAGGCCATTTTTATCCAAAACCCTCTTCAAACCCTCACTTTCTGAGTTACAGTCAGAAAAATGGAGGGTTCTCTCCACTCAGAAATAGTTAGAACCTCATACCACCACCAAAAAAAATCTACTTTACCCCTCTATCTAATCCATGAATTGTGTGCTTCAATCCAATCCGTACAGGCATGTGCAATCAATGTAAAGACAAAAAATCTAGGAAAACTTCAGTATTGTGTTCAATTGCTTCACAACTTCACAACACAACATCAACAACCTTGGTAATAGTGTCCACAAGGTTTATAAAACTCCTCAATGGTTTCCAACCAAAATTTGAGGAGGTTGGAGCTGTTGAAAGGCTTCCCCAACCGCATTTCAAAAAAGTTGCACTTTTGCACTCAAAAGTTGCAATTTTGCAATTTTGTACAAAATGTTGTCACACTTTCTAAGGTTGGGATCCACACACTTGGATTAACCAAACACTCCTAAAACATGTCAAAAACCTATCAAACACAAAACTAAACCATCTACCACCCCTATTGACCACATTGACCCAATTGGCTTATCAAATTGGCTAATCGGTGACATGGTCTTACATGGTGGGGTTTATTGAATACATGAAACAAACTTGCATAAACACAAGACACACTAAGACACTACAATTATCCTAGTCTCCATCCTTAGAGCCATGATTGGAATGTTGATGAGGTTCCCCTTCACCATACTCCTTGGGAGAATAGATCTCAAGCCCACTTGAGATCAGAGTTTGTAAGTCTACACCATGGATGGAAATTTGTTCATTTGTCATCCAAACTGCCTCAGAGTCTGGTTTGTCCTGCCAAGCCACCAAGTACTCAATGTACTCAATGGGCTATTTCTTTGAAAAACAAGTCTGCAACATATGAGGCATCACAAGAGGTTTTACATGGCAAGAAATGAGTTGTTTTACTAAACATGTCCACCACTACAAAGACACTGTCAAATCCCCTCCTTGTCCTAGGAAGACCCAACACAAAGTCCATACTTATGCTCTCCCATGGCCTAGAAGGAATGGGTAAGGGCTGATACAAACCTACATTAATGGACTTCCCCTTGGCTTTCTGACATATTACACATGTTTCCACAAACTTCCTTACATCTGTTTGCAACTTAGGCTAGTAATAGTGTCTCTTCACAAGGTCTAGAGTCTTTTCAAGGCCAAAATGACCTTCCATAGCTCCACAATGCTTCTCCCTAATGATATTTAACCTCATGGAGCACTTAGGAATACACAACTATCCTCATTTGAATAACAATCCATCTTGTATCAGAAATTCAAAAAACTCAATATGATACCTCTCACCAAAGGTTTCACAGACCTTGTATATCTCTCTAAAATCTTCATCCGCATCATACATACTCTTCAAGGAATTAATACCAACACTCTCAATCTTGATTTGGTTGATATTTAAGACCTTCCTGCACAAAGCATCTGCAACCTTGTTTTTGACCCCCTTCTTGTGTTTGAGGGTGAAGGTGAAGGTCTGTAGGGTCTCTACCCACTTCATGTGCCGGTGGTTTAGCTTCCCTTGGCTATTTATGAAAGTGAGTGCCTGATTATTAGTAAAAACTATGAACTCCTTAGGGAATAAATAGTGCCTCTGCTTCTTCAAGGATTGAATGAAAGCATACATCTCTAAGTCATAGGATGAGTATCTCTTCTTGGCGTCATTTAGCTTTTCACTGAAAAAAGAAATAGGCCTTCTTTCCTGACTGAGCACTGCCCCAATAGCCATGTGGCTTGCATCACATTCTACCTGAAATATCTTGTTGAAATCTGGTAGGGCAAGTACTCGTTGTTTTGCAACCTTCTTCTTTAATGTTTCAAATGAATCATCTGCCTCTTTGGTCCCACTGAACCTGCACTTTTGTCCTCCCTTTATGGTGTCAAGCATGGGTGCACAAACATGACTAAATCCTCTTATGCACTTCCTATAAAAAGTTGCTAAACCATGGAAGCTCCAGACATCATTCATAGTCTTAGGTGTTGGCCAAGATAGTATAGCACTTACCTTCTCTTGGTCCATTTTCAACTCACCTTGTGAGATTACAAAGCCCAAGTAGATGATCTCCTCCTGTGGGAACAAACACTTATCAAAATTGATCATTAGTTGCTCTTAATGTAACCTCTTGACAACCATATCTATATGTCTGAGGTGCTCTTCCCTTGTGTGACTAAAGATCAAGAAATCATCTAGGTATACTATGACAAACTTGCCTATAAATTCCACCAAGACCTCATTCATCAACTTCATAAAGGTACTAGGGGCATTGGATAACCCAACTAGCATGAATTTCCACTCATATAACCCCTCATTGGTTTTAAAAGTTGTTTTTCATTCATCCCCTGGCCTTATTCTAATCTGATGGTATCCACTTTTTTAGATCCATTTTGGTGAAATACGTAGCACCCCCCAAGCAATCAAGCAAATCCTCTATCCTAGGGATTGGAAACCTATACCTTATAGTTATATTGTTAATGGCCCTTGAGTCCGTGAAAAGTATCCAAGTGCCTTCTTTCTTGGGTGCATGGATAGAAGGTACTACACATGGGCTTAAGCTCTTCCCAATTATGCTTGATTCAAGCAACTCTTCAATTTGCCTTGCCATTTCTGCATTCTGGTCTAGAGTGAGTTTGTAGGCTGCTTTGTTTGGGAGAGTAGATCCAGGGATCAAATCTATGCAATGACTGATGTCTCTCACCAGTGGCAAGGATCTTGGCATTCCATCTGAGATGATGCCTTGATGCTTATCAACTAACTGTCTGATTGCAGGGTCCATGTGCTTCTGCCCTCCTTCTTTCTCTTCTGCAAACTGTTCTTTCTTTGTCACCTTGGGACTAGGCATGAGGGCATAGAAAACTATTGGTATTTTGGTGATGTTGTGATTGTCATTGATGGACACACACTTGTTTTGTGATCACTTTCTTTATGTATGAGTTATGCTTAACCGGTAATTGTTCCAACCGGTATTATGTATTATAGTATTTAGACTATCGATGTTTTGTAGGAGGTGTTTACCAGTCACAAACTGACTGAAGACCCAAAGCGGTATGAAGACCTCAAGCAGTTTGAGGATCTCAAGTGGTACAAAGGAACAAAGTGATAGTTAACATTTTTCCAGTCTTCATTTTGACAACTGATAATCGGTAAAATATATGAACCGGTATTACTCTGTGATGAGTTACCAACTGGTATCTTTGTGGTGAGTTATCATCCACCGACACTTTGGTGGTGATTTTGTGTTGTGTTACCAAATGCGTTTAGATGCACCGAACCTAGAAACTTTTAATGTAATCCTATTTGACCGACATGAAATCAGAATCCTTTATAAGGATATCATGTCTAGGGTTTTAGTTGATGAGGTTTTGTATGTACGATCACAAAAGAGAAGATTAGGTCTGTGTGAAGAGTAGGAGTGTGGAGATATTGAAGACTGAAGTAATGCTAAATGTGCATTAACAATGAGCTATCAAGGATCTAACCAAGTATACTATGATAGTATTTAGATCATCTACTTGTTGATTACTCATATCTTTGACAAGTCTGAAACCCTTAACCGGGTAGGCCCAACAAAGCCTTTGTAAATCCTCTAACAAGGTGGTTCACAACTGTGAATCTGAAATCCTCTCACAAGGTGGTCTTTAACATGACTTATCTCCTAATAGAGATCTAGATTCCTAACAGGATTTATTCTGGTGAAGAACATTGTATGACCTTAACCGGTCTGGTTTCTATTCTGCAGATAGTTACTTGTGAGTTTCTGCTCACCGTGGTTTTTCCCATTTGGGTTTCCACGTCAAAAATTCTTGTGTTATGGTGATTGTGCTCTTGTGGGTGAATGCTTTATTTGTTGTTTGGTTTGCATTTGTCTTAGCCAGTTTGTTAGTAAATCTATTATACCGGTTAACTGCTAAATTGTTTAAGAGTTTGAGTTTAGTATTTTTTGGTATACTAATTCACCCCCCCTCTTAGTATTCATCCATTGGTATCAGAGCTAACCTTTCTATAAGTTGAACCACTTGGAAGGAGATATGGGGGAATACACTATGAGGGAACTTACTCATCGGCTCACTCAGACTGAGAAAGCCTTTGATGAACTCAAAGTCAAATATAAAGCCTCTTTGGCAAAAAGAAGAGAGCATGTTGAGAAACTGATGGAGCTTATTGAAAATAGTTCTTTTGATAAAGCAGACATGGAAGCCCTAGTTGAAGAAGTTGAAAAACTAAATGAATCTAATACCAACCTGAGAAGGGAATTGGAAGGATTGACTATCAGAATGTGTCAAGAGCTTGAGAACCGAAGGAAAGTTGAAGATCTGGTAAAAGACAAAGATCATGAGATCTCCAAGCTGAAGCAAGAAATCAGTGCCGTTACTGCTCATCTCCAAGAGAGTAAAGTGGAAAAAGAAGAAATGCAAGGTGAACTAAAAATAGCTATTTTTGAGAATGCAACCTTGAAGGAATCCAATGCTTCTATTACCAAAGAACTCACTGAGATAAAGGAGATACTTGCCAAATTCAATAAGAGTACTGCTAAGCTAGAACAAAAGCTTGAATCAACAAAACTGGTAAAGTATACCATTGGACTTGGTTTCTTTGATTATGAGGAAGGTGAGACCTCTGGAACAAAAGATGTAGCATCAAAGAAGCAACTGATATCAAAGGATAAAGGTAAGAAAAAGTTTAAACCTGTTTGCTTTAATTGTCTCAAGGAAGGATATATTGCTAATGTATGTAGAAATAAGGCAATGTATGTAGAAATAAGGCCTACAATAATTTTGCTTATTTTCTAAAAAATAAGCCTAGATCCAATAGATTCAATGGAAACTGTTATGCATGCAACAAGTTTGGGCATAGAGAATTTGAATGCAGGTCTGTTATGCACAATAGTGGGAGATATCCTCAAAGGACTCAAGGAGTTTTTCTAGAATCCTTTGTGAACCAAAATCCAAACTGGTATAATGCCTATGACCATCAGTCAGGTAGTGGTGGCTATCAAGTGGCAGCCGGTTGGAGAGAAACCTGTTTGATCTATCATGGAAG
This sequence comes from Cryptomeria japonica, assembly GCF_030272615.1. Classification (NCBI taxonomy): domain Eukaryota; kingdom Viridiplantae; phylum Streptophyta; class Pinopsida; order Cupressales; family Cupressaceae; genus Cryptomeria; species Cryptomeria japonica. The sequence continues at coordinate 308,771,290 of NC_081409.1, read as the reverse complement.
CAATCACACTGCTACTACATGCAGGAGGAAGAATGGTAGAATGAACAATGGACCATGGAGAACACCTGGAATGGTATGCTATCATTGCAACAAACCAGGACACCCTATCAGAACCTGCAGAATGAGAAAGAACCTATTAGATGATATACCGATCACTCCAGAAGGGAAGATTGATGTTGAAACTATTAAAGCAGGAATGAATAAAACATGGAAAAAGAAACCTGAAGAAGTGTCATAAGATGAACCGGTTTCTGCACCTAGTGTGCTGAACCGGCAAACTAAGCTTCAGAAAATCTTAGGGGGAACAAATCAGTGAAATGTTTCTAACCCCCGGTTTATATCGGTAAAAGACCTTAACCAGTATATGTTACCTATCAATCGACAGACGATTGGAAGCGGTAAAAGACAAAATTAGGGTTTATACCCTAACGATGATGCATTTATTATGGTAGGTGAGAACTTATTTAAAAGGAATTTTCAAAGTCGTTTTCACTTATCAGTTTTTGAGCAAAGAATTTTTCAAGTCCAGAGCAACAAAAGGCGATTCGACTTGGGATTCAGAGAGATTTCAAATCTTGCAGAAGAATCCGGCGATATTGTCAATCAATCAAGTGAAGAACACCAAGCGGTAATCCAACAAATAATGTGGTGTGTTGCAAAGCTGCATTTGCAAACCTAAAATTTTGAAATTCTAAAGGTATTTCTCAAAATTCTTGTTTATCAGTTATTCATGGCTTCTGCATCACACTCCATCTCTAGTGTACCCATGGACTCAGTTGAATTCATTCAAATAAAAATGAAATACAATGACCTATCCCAAATACTTGTTGGAGTCATTGTCGAAGGAGATATTTTAGGGTACATCGATTGCAAATTAGAAGACCTAGGATCCCTAGCTATTCACTCCTAGCTAGGTCTGTTTTGTGGGGATGAGAAGAAGATCAAACTAGAATACAACATCCTGGAGAGGAACAAACTTCACAATGCGGTTTACTTTCTTGAAGATTTCATGGTAGAGCACATCGCATCATCCTAAGCAGAGTGCATGGCGACAAGATGTATCTCGAGAGGACGCATGACATTATGTCTGAAGCAATTCATGTCATCACCGGTTTCTGCAACATGGGTGAGGTGCCATCCCTAAGGAATGTCATCAAGACTGAGATGACTAAGCTCATTGGTTCTCTGAGCGACCAACAGGGAATGACCATCAACACCATCAAAGATGAGTTGGTCAAGTATGCTTGCATGGTGATTGCATACTAGATGTTTTATGCCAGGAGAATAAACTCTGTCTCTACTGTTGCAGTAAATATCTCCTACATAATGATCATGGAAGATGCCTCATTTGATCTATGCACCTGTTGGCAGAAGCAACTTCTATTAAACTTGAAGTCCATCAAATAGGATAGTGCCTTAAGATTCAAGTTTGGACAACTTTTGGTAGGTCTATTTTTCTACTTTCAAGGCTATTTCCCAGGAGTCGATGATATTCAATGGTCTGCTGGCCAACCGATCACCAAATAAATCAAGGAAAGTCTCCAGGCGGTGGGAATCGGATATCTTGAAGTCTTGAATAAATACTTTGATGAATTCAACCAGAAGATGAGTCAAAGGATGAGGATATCTGGAGACATTATTAAGAAATATGAAGAGGACATCTACTTTACCATTAAAGTAGATGAGTGCATAATGGAAGCAGTAGAGCCAAGACAGGAAGAAGTAGAACCTATGGGATATGAGGTGATGTATGACATGTTGGATGGGTATGCCTCTACCTTGATTGCCTCTTCTTTAAATGCAAATAAAAAGAGAACCAACACCTACTTGGAAAGGGTAACACTGGTTGAAGAAACTTCAGTGAAAAAGGGAAAGGCAGTGCCATCGGTATCGACACCGGTTACATCAGCCAACCCAAAAGTGACCAAGTGATCACCTACCAAGAAGAAATTGGAAGTTGCACCCGCTAAAGTATTTGAAAGGAAGTGGAAGACCAAAAACAACTCATTGGAGTCTGAGGATACACAACCTAAAGTTCAGCCTAAGAAAACTAGGCAAACAAGGAAGAAATTAAACACTATCGGCAATGCACCTGCATCATCAGCACTGGTAAATATTGACATCTCTTCTTATAAGCCGATGACACATTGTCAGAGGACTATTAAGAATATTAGAAGAAAATTGCTTAGTGATCTCAAGGAGTGTTTTGATGATTTTACCGATAGTGAGAAAGAGGAAATAGAGCGGGAAATCATTAATTATTTGTGTGTTCATGACCGGTCGCCATAAAAAATTAGATCAGAGACACCTAATTCTTTGTACATTTCTTTAGATAATAAATGGCGCATTGCCATTGAGAGAAAACATGAGATCAGAGAAAAGATTTTTGCAGAATACTTCCTTGATGCTTCAAACTCTGAATTGTTTGAAATCATGAACCAGTACAAAGGTCTCTTCTTCATGAGAAGAATAAGACTCTTGCTACTAGAAGGAAAAGCCTCTGAAGTGGTGAAAGAAACAAAGAAGTTGAACAAGAAACGGAAACTAAAAAATCGGATGAGGCATTTGATGGCGAAGGAGAACCAGCTATAGAACAAGTTGACACTATTGATGTGGATGCGTTAGATGGTGAAGATTCCACTCCAGACATAGAAAATGAGAGACATGATAAAGAAGAAGCAGAGAAGTAGAAGATGGACAAGGAAAAGGCTGACAAAGAGAAAGTAGAGAAAGAGGAAGAGAAAAAGAAAGATGAAGAGAAGAGGAAACAAGATGAAGAGAAGAGGAAACAAGACGAAGAGAAGTGGAAAGAAGAGGAAAAGCAAAAGGAAGAGGAGAAGAGGAGAAGAGGAAGGAAGAGGAGAAGAGGAAAGAAGAGGAGGAAAAGAAAGAAGAGGAGAAGTGAAAAGATGAGGAGAAGAAGAAACAAGAAGAGGAAAAGTGAAAAGAAGAAGAAAGAAAGAAGGAGGAAGAGAAGAAAAAGAATGAAGCGGAGCAAAGGGAGAAAGAAGAGGAAAAGAAAAAAGTGGAAGAGAAGAAGGAAGCAGAAAAGAACAAACAAGCGGAGACTCCAAAGGCAACTGGTGGTCAAGCCAAACTGGCTGACATCACCAGTCCTATTGACCTCCAATCTGTAGATGAATTAGAGTTGCTACAAGGCATAAAGCTAGCACAAGAAAGACTGGAAACATTAAGGAGGAAAAATGAGCAGGATGTCATTCACACTGAGATTGACACCCTCACCAGTTTGATTCTAGGTACCAACCTCCCCAGTACCAATTCCTCTCTGGCCAAACTAAAAATTCTATGTACAGTGGTAGAGGATCAGGTACAATGCCCAGAAGAAGTTGTTGAAGCTAATGCACAGAAGAAGCATCAAAAGGCACTAAACAATGCCTTAGTAAAGAAACTGAATGAGCTCCGGTCTCAACTTCAGAAACAACAGAAAGATATAAGAGATGCTATGGATGAGGGAAAACTACTATTGAGCAAAATAAGCCAACCCCATCTATTTTGTGATGATGTGCTTGCACAAAAGGATAAACTACAATCTGATTTGCAGGCATACATAAGTAACTTAAAAATCCTGTATGATTCTTTCACTACATATGGGAAAACATTTCACTGGTATCAGCTTCAGTCTTCCTGGATAGAATTGGAGATTAGCAATTGGACAAGAGATTTGCAGGAGCTTCAACTGGTTTTATTACCCAGATTGCAAATTCTTCAGAAGTGCTTTCTCAATCTATAAGCTTTAACGGTAACTCAAGATATGAGTACAATTGATGCCATGGAAGAACAGGTATCACAGATGCAGACAGAAAGTGAGGTGGCTACCTCCTTACTTGAGTCATGGTCATTAGCCATGAAGACTTTTATGCAGGATTTTAAATCTATTTTTGATAAGTTTCACTCATTATTGTCATAAACATTTACTCATTTTAATGTTAATGAGAAATAGGAGTTATTCTGCATTACTTTGTCATTGTTGGCAAAGGGGGAGTACTATTTAAAATTTTGGTGAATATTATGTATACTTTTATGTTACTTTTTTTAAGGAAGTAGTATACATTGTCATTTCTGCAAAAGGGATAGTGTATATGCTTAGGGGGGTAATTTTGATTATGGCATATTTTTGTTGTAAAACACTTAGATGTCAAAATTTTCCTAAGTGTTGCCATCAATGCCAAAGGGGGAGATTGTTGGCATTTTTATGATGTTGTGATTGTTATTGATGGACACACACTTATTTTGTGATCACTTTCTTTATGTATGAGTTATGCTCAATCGGTAATTGTTCCAACCGGTATTATGTATTATAGTCTTTAGACTATCTATGTTTTGCAGGAGGTGTTTACCGGTCACAAACTGACTGAAGACCCAAAGCAGTATGAAGACCTCAAGCAGTTCGAGGATCTCAAGCGATACAAAGGAACAAAGCGGTAGTTAACATTTTTCCAGTCTTCATTTTGACAACTGGTAATCGGTAAATGTATGAACCGGTATTACTCTGTGATGAGTTATCATTCACCGACACTTTGGCGGTGATTTTGTGTCGTGTTACAAAATGTGTCTAGATGCACTAAACCTAGGAACTTGTAATGTAATCCTATTGGACTGACATGAAATCAGACTCCTTTATAAGGACATCATGTCTAGGGTTTTAGTTGATGAGGTTTTGTATGTGCGATCACAGAAGAGAAGATTAGGTATGTGTGAAGAGTAGGAGTGTGGAGATATTGAAGATTGAAGTAATGCTAATTGTGCATTAACAATGAGCTATCAATTATCTAACCAAGCATACTGTGCTAGTATTTAGATCATCTACTTGTTGATTACTCATATCTTTGACAAGTCTAAAACCCTTAACCGGTAGGCCCAACAAAGCCTTTGTAAATCCTCTAACAAGGTGGTTCACAACTGTGAATCTGAAATCCTCTCACAAGGTGGTCTTTAACATGACTTATCTCCTAACAAAGATCTAGATTCCTAACAAGATCTGTTCTGGTGAAGAACATTGTATGACCTTAATGACTTTGGTTTCTATTCTATAGATAGTTACTTGTGAGTTTTTGCTCACCGTGGTTTTTCCCATTTGGGTTTCCACGTCAAAAATTCTTGTGTTATGGTGATTGTGCTCTTGTGGGTGAATGCTTTATTTGTTGTTTGGTTTGCATTTTTCTTAACCAGTTTGTTAGTAAATTTGTTATACCGATTAACTGCTAAACTATTTAAGAGTTTGAGTTCAGTATTTTTTGGTATACTAATTCACCCCCCCTCTTAGTATTCATCACAAACTACACCTTTCTCTGCAATCTCCTTCATGAACTATTTTCCTTCTACCATCAACACTTTGGCATCTTTCCCTTTTGATTCCATCTCTTCCTCTATAAGAGGTAAGAGTTCTATCACCTTACCATCCTTGGTGATTGAATAGGCATTTCTTACCCCATCATGATGACCTTTCAAGTCATATTGCCATGGTCTCCCAAATAAGAGATGACATGCATCCATCTTGGCTATATCAAATAGCTGTCTATCCTTGTATGATCCAATCTTAAACTCCACCCAAGCCTGCTCTTCTACCATGACTTTTTGACCTTGGGTGAGCCATGAGACCTTGTAGGGGTAAGGATGAGGTATCTTTCTAAGTTTAAGCTTTTCTACCATTTCAAGTGATACAAAATTTTTAGTGGATCTAGAGTCTATCAAGACCTTGCATACCTTTCCTCATGCCTTGCAAGTGGTTTTAAAAAGAGATTTCCTTTGTGTAGGCTCCTTGTCAGGTACCTTCATGGTGGTTACTACTCTCCTCATAATCAGAGCCTCTCCTCTTTCAGGTTAGCCATACCTATCAGGAGCATTAACACTTTGGTAGGTGTTTGCACTTGCCACACTTTGACAATCAGATTCCTGTACCAAATTGCTTCTGCTTTCTCCCATGGAGCTAGAAGCCTTCTCTGGACACCTATTGGCCATGTTCCTTTCTTGGTTGTAGTTATAGCACCTAGGAGGTCCTCTACCTTGTGATCTTTCTCTAGAGGGTGGTTTCCTACCCCTAAAGTTCCCTCTTGGAATGTAGACCCCTCCTTGGTTGTAACTACTCTCTCCTCTATTGCCTTCTTGGCTAGAGTCATCTTGGTATCCAAAACCATTTCCCGTAACTCTGAAAGGGCCTCTTCCCCCTCTTTTTTGTCTCCCTTTACCTCTGCCATTTTGTTCCCACCTTCTCTTCAACTTCTCCTCCACCTTGAGCACCAATTGAAAGCACTTTTGGACTATCTCCAGGGTGTGGAGATTCAAATCTTCTTGGATTGGAAATCTCAACCCATTGAGATATCTTGCTACCTTCTCATCTTCACTCTCTTTCATCTTGGTCCTCACACACAACTTCATGAACTTCTTTGTATATGAACTCACATCCATCTCCTTCTGCTTCAAGTTTTGTCTGCTCCTATGCAATTGGACATTGTAGTCCATTGAGACATAGGCTTCTTTCGCCAAAGTCATCATATTCTTCCATGTAGCCATTCTTCTCTTTCCCTCTTTCACCCTCTCATCTTGGATAAAATTCCACCAAGTTAGTGCAACCCCTTTCATTTTGGATTGGGCCATCTTCACCCTCCGGTGCTATGGTATGTCTTCACTTTCAAAAAAATTGTCCAAGGAGTCTATCCACTCCATCACCGTATCAGGATCCATCTTGCTTGCAAACACTGGTAGATCAATCTTCACATCCATTGTTCTTCTTTCCATGGACTTGAGGACACTCATCAAGGGTCTCTGGTCTGTAGGAACCTCTAGTTCTTCCTACCTAGGGATCTCCTCTTCATCCCCTTCTTCTCTAGAGTCTCTCTCTCCCCTCTCCACTTTGTCCTTCAACCGGTCCATCTCATTTCTCAAGGCTTGATTGTCAGCTTTGACTACTCTTCTCTCTACCATCTTCTTCATCACCAAGACATTCAACTTAGCATTGGTCATTCTTGAAGGTACATCTTGGGATACCTCTTCTTTTGACATCTTGTCTTCTCCTTCTCTCCAAAGAACACTCCTATGCTTTGATACCACTTTATGTAGAGCCCTACCCACACACATAAGGACAAGTCCAAACAAGGTTAGAATTATAACCCCTCAAATGATCACAAGGGTCCTGCAAGGAAGGACTCCACACCTTGGATGAATCTACTCACAAATTCACTAGGCTTGGGCCTACTCAAGATGAGTAAATGCCTCAATACCTACCCTACACCATCCCATGACACCCTACTCCTAAGGGCTTTGGAATTAGTTCATTTATGTCCATTAGAGACTAGTTAAAGCATTGGTTTTGGGATTAGACTCCAGTTCCTTTTACCTCCTTTAGAAACCTACTCACCAGGCTAGTAGCCCTAATTGGCGATACAATTAACCTTAACTCCAAAATGTTCCACACACTCACACAAAAAAATTACCATTTTAGATATCCTTTTTGGAATTACACTTATCCCCAAAATGGTTTTCTCATATCTGCAAATTCAAGGTCTAAACCCTTTAAAGGCCAAGAGACCTAATAGGGGCAATTAGGCCTATTTTACAAAGCAACTACCAATAAATGAAATCAAATTAGAAAAACAACTCTATGGGAATGTGGGAGATGGTGAGTAACCTCTAATTCTAGGGTTTCACATCTGGAATCCATCGTTATGATGTTTTAGGATGATTGTCCTAAATCTTGTCCTAGGTAGTCACATAGAGATGCCTACCTAATTTTTCTTCTTTCTCCACACAACCAAGTCTCCCCTAAAAAAACCCATGAAAAAAATAAATTATAGAGGCCTATCGTACATCCCACCAAAGGAAGAGTCATCTAGTGGACTAGAATGCAAGATAAGGCTATTTTTATCCAAAACCCTCCCCAAATCCTCACTTTCTGGGTTACAGTCAGAAAAATGGAGGGTTCTCTCCACCACCAAAAAAATAATAATTCAACCCTCTATCTAATCCATGAATTGTGTGCTTCAATCCAATCCATACAGGCATGTGCAATAAATGCAAAGACATAAATTCTTGGAGAACTTCAGTATTTTTGTGTTCAATTGTTTCACAAATTCACAACACAACATCAAAAACCTTGGGAATAATATCTTCAAGGTTTATAGAACTCCCCAATTGTTTCCAACTGAAATTGGAGGAGGTTGGAGCTGTTTAAAGGCTTCCCCAACCACATTTCAAAAAAGTTGCACTTTTGCACTCAAAAGTTGCATTTTCCAAAAGTTGCAATTTTGCAATTTTGCACAAAATGTTGTCACACTTGCTAAGCTTGGGATCCACACACTTGGATCAACCAAACACTCCTAAAAAATTTAAAAAACCTATCAAACACAAAACTAAACCATCTACCACCCCTATTTACCACATTGTCCCAATTGGCTTATCAAATTGCCTAATTGGTGACATGGGCTTACATGGTGGGGTTTATTGAATACATGAAACAAACTTACATAAACACAAGACACACTAAGACACTAAAATGAACCTAGTATTCATCCTTAGAGCTATGAATGGAATGTTGATGAGGTGCCCCTACACTAATAGGTCCATGATAGGTAAACTACATTATGTTGTCCACCGTAGACTGGACATTACTCATGTAGTAGGATTGCTTGCCAGATTTTAGAAAAGCCTGAAGGAGACACACATGGTTGCAACCAAAAGAATTTTTAGATATCTGAAAGACACAATTGACTATGGATTATGGTATCCATATGCAGGAGACTTTGATTTAAAAGTCTATACAGATGCAAATTGGGTAGGCAATGTTGATGACAGGAAGAGTACAACCAAAGGAGCATTTTGTCTTGGAGGCAAACTAGTGTCTTGGAGCAGCAAGAAACAAAGTTGTATCTCTCAATCAATAGCACAAACTGATATGTTGCAGCATATATTAATTGTACCTAGGCAATTTGGATGAAACACATTTTGGAAGGTTTCAAGTTGAAGATATCAGAACGAGTAAGAATTTTCTATGATAACACAAGTGCTATAAATATTTCTAAGAACTTGGTGTTGCATGCTAGGACAAAGCATATTGAGCTGAAGTATCATTTCCTAAGAGAGAAAGTGAAAAGTAAAGATATGTCACTACAACATGTATCTACTAAAGAACAACTAGTAGATATCTTTACTAAAACTATACCTAAGGCTACATTTGAGTATCTTAGAGGTAAGTTAGGGGTTGTACCCCTACATGAAGTCAATTAAGCAGATGTGGAAGACATCAATCCTGAAGCCTATTGTAAATATTGAAGAAGGATTAGTGTAGAGTGGAGCTACTCCACAGGGGGAGGAGCTAGTTCCAAATCGGTGAAACATGGATGAGAACCATAATGGTTTACCCTCACTTTGGCATTGTTGTCAAAGGGGGAGAAGAACTGTATATGATTGAATAGTTAGTTACCAGCTAAAGACATGAAGAGATAGTTAAAGGAGAGTATATGGGAAAAATATAAATCAAGATTCCTATACCTATGTATATGCTTTACTCTCAATCATCACAATCAATGGGTATTGATATTTGTATTGCCATCAATGCCAAAGGGGGAGAATATTGGCATTACATGAATATTGCATTGATGAAGTATAGTATTGTCATTGATGTTAATAGTAACCAGTAATAAAGATGTATTGCAACTAGTAATGATGCAGTAAACCAACCAGTAGTAAAGCAATGAAGGCAACTGGTAGTATTATTAAAGCAGAGAGATCAACCGGTAACCCTAACTAGTTGATAAGAAGAACCTTAACCTATGAAGCTTGGAGAATTGGTTGTGATGGTCAGAGATGCATATGCCATGTAAGCATGATGCACGTGATGAGTTTCAAAATGGATTTGGCGCGTAGAGATAACCGTTTATCTTGGGAATGATAAAATCCATAGCATGAAGTAAAAAACTCATGATGAGCTACAGGATCCAATGTGTGGTGATCTAGGAGCGGTTGAAGTTGTCTAGAACAATGTGTAGTTGATTTCTATGTAATCTAACAATCAAGATTGTATCGATATGTTTGTAATCTCTATGAGAATGGTAGGTTTTGTGTTGTGTTATTGACCTATTATATTTTCTTATAAGGTCGATGATTTGTTTCAATATTATGTTGGAAAATTTGGTTAAGTGTGATTGTTTCTGAACTAGAAGGTGTGTTTGCAGAATGTTGTGAAGGCAGATAGGAGCATAAAAGGATCTGATTAAGCAAGGAAGTGCTATTACCAGATCAACAAAGAAACTATTATTCTCTAACCATTACAACAATTAAATCTCTTAACTAGGTAAGATTTAACAGGCTTTTTATTTAAATCCTCTAACAAGGTGATCCATTAGCTTGGATTTGAAATCCTCCACCGAGGTTACCTCTAACAGGGTATTACCTTTAACAGGTATTGTAGTCAATCCCTTAATCGGGTTGTCCTTAACTGGATTTGTTCTTAACAGGACATTATTGTATAATCTTCTAACAAGGCTCGACTCCTAACAAGGCGAACTTCAGAAGAGTTCAAAATACTTGTGGGTATTCATCCCCACTGTGGTTTTTTCCCATTTGGGTTTCCACGTGAAAAATCATTGTGTTAAGTGGTGAATGATTTTATGGTTTTTTTTTTATATGATTGATATGAATGACTGGTTAATCCACTTAGATATCTCAAACTCTTGAAGATCACTAGGTTAAAGTAAGTGGTGAAAAGGATGCAATCATGGTGTTCATCCTTTGGATCCACCTAATAACATTTGTTGGTCCAATTTGTAAGGCTAAGAGTCCCAAAGGTACCTTAAGACAACCTTGGGTCTCATTAGACCAATAGGACCTTAGGATAGGATGTCATAGGTGTTTTTGATATTGTTTTAGAAAATAAATGACTTTAGAATAGATCCTAAACATGTTTGAAGCTTAGAGGATACAAATTGCCAAAAGTTGCAAAATTGTCAAAAATGTTGTCAACAACTTTTGCAATATTGCTCCGAGAAGTTGCATTTTGGTTCTAACAATCAGAACCATTCAAAAGGTGGTTAGAGTCATTGGAAAGGGTCTATGTAAGCATTTTAAACCTTCCAGGTGAAGAAAGGAAGTGATTGGATGTTATTTTGGTGGAGAATTGAATGAGAAGCATTGAATTTCCTGAGCAATTTTTCTTTTCTGAAATAGAACGGTACAATACGAATTGCCAGACCAAAAATATGGGCATGGAATGATGGTAAATTGAATCATCCCTTTTTTTCCTATGTTTGGAGTTTACTTGGTGACCGAAGTATTGGTTTTGTCTTCTTTCTGTACTGATTGGTCTAGAAGCCCTTACTTTCAGGGTTAGTGCAGAGATGGAACCCTAACTTGTCTTTTCAGTAGTGGATTCTCATGGCCACTTGGAAAATGAAAGTTAGGGGAGTTTATTATAAGATCCTAAAGGCTCAGGATTGGAGGAGTTTTTCTATTGCTTCAACCACCAAGTCCTAGGCTAAATATCTATATGTATTTAGCCTAAGCAATGAGACCATTGTGTGGACAGTCAACCAAACAAGCAAGGTGACTAGTTTGATAGTGGATCTTGTTCATTTAGAGGTAGGAGAACCTAACCAAAGTGTTGCATTGGCCCTATGCACCCATTCCTTGATACTTGCTTTGTTAACCAAGCCTAATTAAGCTTATTAGGTCTGTGAACATAGTAAGGGTTAGGGTATGCTGGAGTAGACTCAATTCTTGGAACTTTGGAATCTATTGTAAGTCCAAAAAGGGTATCCAAAACAATGATTTGTTTGTCTAGTCCTTTGGAAGTTTTACAAGTTGTTTCCTAGAAATTGGCTAAAGAGACCTACTAGGATCCTTTAGCCTTATAAGGGTTTTTATCCTTGTGGAGATCCTAGAACCTAATTGGTGTTTGATTTTTGTTATATTAGCTATAAGTAAACTAACCCAATCATTAGATTGAGAATTTGTAGACCAGAGACTAGATTTCCATATTTTGGTCAAATTTGTGGAAAGTGTCCCTAAAACCCAATCTTGGTTGGAGTTGTGTAAGCTCCCTAGAACCTATGGAAGAAGTGTGGGGTGTGAAAAATACTTAGGAGATCATTCCTTCCATCTAGGAAGCCATTGGACTACTTAGGAGTGAGAAAATCAATCTTTGGGTGTATAAACCAAGGAGTAGGCCCATTGTACATTTCTTGCTAAGTACTCTGCATCAGGTGATATCAGAGCATCAGATAACCTTGGGAAAGATAAGGAAATAGAAGACACAACAGAGAATAGTGAGGAGATCTCCACTAGAACCATGACAAACATGGAGTTGGCCAAGATAGTTAGAGAGAAGGCATCCAAGAATAAAAAGATGGAGGAAGAGATAGAGAAGTTGAAGAGAGAGCGAGTAGGCGAAGAAGTTGCATTAGCCTCTGATGGAGAAGGAGAAGAGGATGTAGAGAGAGAATAGATAGTGGTAGACCATAGATAGTTTGTTGAATCCCTTAATAGAGTGGGAAGAAGAGACAATAGAGCAGAATTACCTACATTCTCTAGGAAACTGAATCTAGAAGAATGTATGGATTGGATAGAGGCAATGGTGATTTATTTTGAATGTGAGGAGGTGCCTGATAACCAAAGGGTGAAGGTAGCTAAATCCAAAATAAAGGGTCCAACTATTAGTTGGTGAAACTTCCTAAAAAATGAAAGAGATGAAGAAGGAAAGAAGCCTATAACTTCATGGAAAAAGATGGTGGTAGAGATCAAAAGACAATTTGTGCCTGAGGACTATGAGATCATCTTACACAAGAGACTACAAAACCTAAGGCAAAGGGATTTGGATGTCAGTACCTACACTAAGGAGTTTCATCGGATGACACTCAAGGAAAAGATACCAGAAAGAGAGACACAAAAGCTAGCAAGGTACATGAATGGCCTCAAGCTCAACATTCAAGATGAACTAAGTTTGTTTAATCCAGAATCAATGCACAAGTGTTATCAAATGACACTTAGAATTGAGGAGAAGAAAAAGAGGAGAGAAGAACACAATAATAGAGGAAGGGGTGCAAATTTCAGAGGTAAAGGCAGATTCAATGGTAGGGGACCATCTCCTAAACATCAAGGAGAGTCTAATCAGTAGGAACATGAAAGAGAATTAGGGAACAAAGGTAACTTTAGAGGAAGAAGGGGGAATGGTAGAGGAAGATTGGTGGAAGAGGACCTAGTGTCTTCACCGGTAGGTACTTTTTATGAAACCAAGTTGGGCATTAGTTGTTTAGGTATCTAGAGAAGCTGAGCAATAGCAGCCGAGGAGGTGATAGAAGAGCACGTGTAATACAAGAAGAAGATAGTCAAAGTATGACCTCCTACCACACATCTACCTCAAAGTTTGCAGATTCGAAGCAAGGAGAACTCTTGATGATTAATAGGACCCTCTTGAAGATACAAACCACCAAAGAACCCCCTAAGAGGAAATCTCTTTCAGAACCTCTAGCATGGTACAAGCAAGGTATGTAAAGTCATTGTGGATTTAGGGTCCACAGATAACATAGTTTCTATTGAAATAGTTACTAAACTTAATTTGCAAAGATTACCTCATCCCCATCCCTATAAGGTGTCTTGGTTGAACAAAGGTCAACAAACCTTGATTAGTGAACAAGTTTGGGTAGAGTTTTCAATAGGTGAATACAAGGATAGAGTGTTGTGTGATGTGGTAGAAATGGATGCTTGTCATTTGTTACTTGGTAGGCCTTGGAAATATGATGTAGATGCTAGGCATGAAGGTAGGAAGAATGTCTATACCATCATTAAAAATGGAGAGAACTTCACCATGACCCCTCTCCTAGATGATAGTAAGGATAAGCATATTTTGACTAGTGTCATTTTAGTAGATGAGAAGGAGTTCATGAAGGTCTTAAAGGAGGAAGATACCCCTTTCTTTGCAATAGTTGTCAAGCCTAAGGATGAACCTAAGAAGTAGCCTAAGAGTCAAGAAGCAAGGAGGAAGGTAGGTCCTAAGGAGGTTCAGGATCTGCTAGATAAGTATAAGGGAATAGTTGTAGATAGTACCATAGATAGCTTACCTCCCCAAAGAGAAATTAGTCATTGCATTGATCTTATACCAGGTGCTACATTTCCTAATAAGGCATCCTACAAACTAACCCCTGAGCAAAATGAAGAAGTTGCAAGACAGATCCAAGAATTGCTAGAGAAAGGGTTCATTAGGAAGAGTATAAGTCCATGTGCAGTCCTGACAGTGCTAGCTCCTAAGAAGGAAGGAATATGGAGGATGTGTATAGATTCTAGGGATATTAATAGTATAACAATAAGATATAGATTCCCAGTGCTAAGAATAGAGGATTTGATGGATTGTTTAGGAGGGGCTAAGTACTATTCCAAGATAGACTTGAAAAGTGGTTATCACCAAATTAGGATCAGAGATGGAGACCAATGGAAGACAACATTTAAAACCAATGAAGGTTTGTTTGAATGGATGGTAATTACATTTGGGCTTTCTAATGCCCCTAGAACCTTTATGAGGTTAATGAATGAGGTTCTTAATCCTTTTATCAATCATTTTGTGCTAGTATACTTGGATGATATACTGATTTTCAGTAAAGATAGAAAGGAACATCTAATGCACTTGGATTTGGTGTTGAAGAGGTTTCATGAGGAGCAACTAAAGATCAACTTAGACAAATGTGTTTTCTTGCAGAAAGAACTAGTGTTCCTTGGGTTTGTTATTTCCAAAGGTAAATTGAGAATGGATCCATCTAAGGTGGAGGCTATCCTCAATTGGCCAACACCTAGGTCTGCAAGTGAGGTAAAAAGTTTACATGGCTTAGCAAGCTTTTATAGAAAGTTTATTAAGATTTTTAGTGGGGTTAGTGCACCTATGATAGATACCATCAAAGGAGGAAGGAAATGTCAATTTGCTTGGACTGATGAAGCTAATGAGTCTTTTGAGTTCTTGAAAACACAAATTGTAGAGCAACCCTTCTTAATCCTCCCTTATTTTCAGAAAGTCTTGACTATTGAATGTGATGCATTAAGAAGGCTATAGGAGGAGTCTTAAGTCAATAGGGTAGGCCTGTGGCCTTTTCCAGTGAAAAGTTAAATGAGGCAAAACAAAAATATTCAACCTATGATCTAGAGATGTATGCTTTGGTACAGTCTCTTAGGAAGTGGAGACATTATTTATTTCCTATGAAATTTGTTTTATATACTAACAACCATGCTCTAAGATTTTTGAACAGGTAGGAGACACTAAATCATAGACACATGAAGTGGATGGAGTACCTTCAAGATTTCACATTCACTATCAAACATAAGAAAGGAGTGACAAATAAAGTTGTAGATGCTCTTAGTAGGAGAAATTTGATCATTCAAGAAGTTCAATTGGATAGCATGGGGATTCACTTCATGAAGGACATGTATGATGGTGATGAAGATTTTAAAGAGGCATATAAAGTTTGTAAGGAAATGGGAAACATGTATCATATAGAGTTTTCTGAATTTATTTTGCAAAAAGGTCTGTTATTTAAGGGGAGTCAACTTTGTGTTCCAAAGGGATCTATCTATAAGGGGAAACATCATAAAGGAAAAGAATTGTGGAAGTCTGGTTAGGCACTTTGTGGTTGATAAGACCCTTGAACTTGTTAAGATTCTACTTTTGGCCAAGGATGCCAATCGATGTCAGGAGGTATGTAGAGGGTTGTTTGATTTTTCAAAAGGCTAAAGGCAAAACATCTAATGCAAGATTGTATACACCTCTCCCAATACCTTCTAAAGCATGGGATTCATTGAGTATGGATTTTGTAATGGGACTCCCAAGGAATAAAGTAAGATATGATAGTATATATGTTGTTGTAGACAGATTTTCCAAAATGACACATTTTTTGCCTTGTAAAACCACAAATGATGCCTCTCACATTGCAGGTATATTCTTTAAGGAGATTCTCAGACTCCATGGGCTACCATTGTCCATTATCTTAGACAGTGATTTAGTTGGTATTATGGATGACTTTGTCATATGTTGCATTGATTTTGTCATTGATGTCAACACTTGTCTTCTTGGAGGTTTAAATTATGTTCACTGGTATGGCTAATGGCTTATGCACAGTCACCGGTATGTGTTCACCAGTAGATTATACTATTCACCCGACAACGATGTTAACTTGGAGATAATTTGGTTATGTCGAAGACATGGATTGGAAGTTTGGATTTGGTGTTTTTCTTATTGGTCTAATAGAGTTAACAGATTTTCCTTTACTAACAGATAGGTCTAGGTTATGGACCAGTATATGTTATCTATTCCAGATCAACATGACATGTTATGGAGATTGTTTATTGATTGAATATTGATTGGTAAATGTATTGAGCCGACATGTTGTATCGCATCAAGACTTATTTGTAATTGATTTAATTGTAATATATTTAGTGAGCCAACCTATTCATTTGGTCTTAGGTTTTGTATAAATGATTGTAAGATCTTATTGAAGATTGTAATGATGAGTGTATTCGAATATTGAAGAGTGAAAATAAGAAGATCCTTGTGTGAATCACGCAGACATTATTCGAAAGTTGAAGGAAGGTTATGAAGGTATTTTGACACTCATGTTCAGATCTTAAACGGTATTGAATCCAACATTGGAGATGCTATTTTGAGCAGTACATTATCATTGAATTTAACCATCCATTTGTGTAGTCAGTGTGACTCCTAATTTGTGATTGAGCAGTGAGCTCTAGGCAGTTGGCCTTTCTGCATGTGCAGACGCCATTTGTATACACATACTACCTGCAGTAGTATCATCTGATTGTGGGTAAGGTTTCCCACCGTGGTTTTTCCCTTACTGGGTTTCCATGTTAAAATATTTGTGTTATGTGTTATGGATGTTGTTTATGTTTCTGTTTCATGCATTAAGTTAAACCGGTACTACTATATCTGTTAATCTATTTTACCGACACTTAAGTTTGGTTTACTGACATTAAGGTTAAATTGGAATAACTTGCATTTGGATTACAATTTATTGACAACTGGTTCACAACTAATTCACCCCCCCCCTCTCAGTTGTCCTTCCTGGGTCCTAACAGTTGGTATGAGAGCTAAGTCCTATTTTTGCAAAAGCCTAACAGCTTGAGGAGATCCTATGGCAACAAATATTTTTAGGAAGGACAATATGAAGCTTGATGGAACTAACTATGGCATATGGAAGATCAAAATGGAAACACATATGAACTGCATTGGGAGAGATATATGGGAGTTACAAAGAATGGCTATGTTGCTCCTATTCTGAATCAACCTCATCCACCAACATTGGCTAAGGACATGAATAATGATTGCAAAGCAAGAGAAGCACTTTTGAGAGCATTATTAAATTAGAAAATCATGGGACTATCAGACTGATCTATTACTAAAGCTAGTTGGGATAAGGTGGAGACACTGAATGAATGAGATACCACTGTCAAAATTGCAAAATTAGGATGTTACCAGGTTAGGTATGAAAACTTGAAAATGGAAGAAGATGAAACAATTTTTGCATTTATGGAAAGATTTAATGAAATTATTTTAGGAATACAATGTTGTGGAGGATCTTTAAATGAAGATGAAATTGTGTCTAAAGTTTTAAGATAATTTCCACTGGCTTACAAAATGAAAGTGACTGCTATTAATGAAATGAGAACAATGCCTAATACTTCAGTTTCTAGAGATACTTTGGTTGGAAAACTTTCAACATTTGAACTTGAAGAGTTTGGTCTTGTTGCTATTGTAAAGACCGATTTAGCTTTCAAAGCATCATCATCATCATTAGCAGCATCATCATCATCTGACAAAACTGATTGGAAAGCACTTTATGCAAAAGAACTTGAAGATATGAGGAGAAAATGAAGAACTTGAAGCACCATTTGCAAGGAAAATGCCTAAAGGTCCAGCAAGAAGTAAGTATGGAGGTAAAGAACCTTTCAAATGTTTTAATTGCAATAAAGTTGGTCATGGAATCTAGATATCCTGATAGACATGCAAGGCTAAGGGAGGAAGAATAAAGATCATATAAGCCTAACCTTGAATATTAGAGATATAGATTCAAGAAAAATATAGATAAGTCATGTTACTATGCAGATGAAGGTGTTACAGATGAATTAGATGAAGATTCAGTAGATAATCGATGGGCTTTTGTTGTAATAAAGGAAGATCAACCGACACCTATTGTCAAAACGGTAGAGCAGGCACTGGCGGAAAAAATTGAAGAAAAAGATGAATGAATTATAGATTCCGGATGCTCGCATCATATGACTGGTGATAAAAGCAAATTCTTGTCTTTTCAAGAAATTCATTGAGGTCTAGTAAGGTTTGGAGATGATAAATCTTGTTGAATCAAAGGAAAAGGCACTATATCTTTGGATGGTAAGCACAATACTGACAAAGTTTATTATGCAAAGGGGTTAAAGAAAAATCTTTTGAGTGTTGGTCAGTTAGTGGAAAAAGGATTTTAGTTACAGTTCAAGAATGGGAAATGCAAAATCATAAACATAACTGGATTAGAGATTGCAACCGGTAATCAGACTAAAGGTAATATCTTTCACTTGAATATCAGTGATAAAACAGGTTTGATTGTACACATTGAAGAAAGTTGGTTATGGCATAAAAGACTTTGTCATGTGAATTTTGATTGTATTGTAAAGATCAATTCAACTAAGGCAGTAAGGGATTTACCTAAAATTGTGATACCTCATAATCTGATATGTAAGGAATGTCAAATGGGAAAGAAAGTTAGAACAAAATTTAAGAGAATTACTAACAAATCAAATAGTATTCTTGATTTTATTTATACTAATTTGTGCGGTCCTGCAAGAACAAGAAGTCTACAAGGAGATCGATACTTTATGCTAATAATTGATGATTATTCTAGAATGTGTTGGGTTACTTTTCTCAAGGAGAAATCATAAGATTTTGGAAGATTCAAGATATTCAAGAAGATGGTAGAGAATGAAACCATCAATAAAATCAAATGTTTAAGATCGGATCAAGAAGGAGAATTTACATCAAGGGAATTTAATGCATTCTGTGAAGTGAATGGAATCAAAAGACAACTATCAGCACCCCGGACACCCCAACAGAATGGAGTTGTGGAAAGGAAGAATAGAACTATTATGGATGCAGCAAGAACAATGTTAATGGAAGCAAATCTACCTCATGTGTACTGGAGAGAAGTAGTGAATATAACGGTTTATACTTTCAACAGAGGTCACATCAAAAGTAAAACTGGTAAGACCCCTTATGAACTATGGTTTGGTCATATTCCTACTCTTAAGTACTTCAGAATATTTGGAAGAAAATGTTATATTAGAAGAGATGAGTATATTGGCAAGTTTGATCCTAGAAGTGATGAAAGAATATTTCTTGGTCATTCATCTAAAAGCAAGGCATATAGATCTTATAATAAAAGGTTACAGAAAATCATTGAGAGTACTAATGTGAATATAGATGAAAACTTTAGAGGAGATTCAAGATCTATTGAACTGATAGTTGAAATGATCATAGATCAACTGACACAGATTGCACTGATACAAAATGAAGACCCAGTCACACCAACATCATCAGAAAACTCAACAGTGACTGAAAAATAGTAGCCTGTGAATGTTAATCAGAACAAACCTAAGTATGTAAGATTGAATCATTTAGAGAATTAGATAATTGGAAACAAGAATCAAGGTGTTATGACTAGAGGAAGACTGGAAAATGAAGAGGTATGTTTAATTTCTCAAGTTGAACCAACATTTGTTATTGAAGCATGTAAGGATGAACATTGGATAAAAGCAATGGAAGATAAATTAGAAAAAATTGAAAAGAATAATTCTTGGACATTGGCTCCCTATCCTAAAGACAAAAATATAATTGGAACTAAATGGGTGGTGCAGGAGCACCTATGAAGACCCATGGAGGCAAGGTGCACTAGGGCCACTGATTGTCAAAAATGCAAAAATGACAAGAATAGGTGGTTAGAGGTAGTTGGGTAGTTATGGCTTGGTATCAGAGGCCAAAAATGCTATAAAACATATAAAAAAATGACATTGGGGGATATTGTGAGTGTTTGGTCAAAAATAATCATTTGGAGCAATTAAAACCATATTTTCATGTGCATTTTTTGAGTTTCAACGTGAACAGTCTAATCCTTGTTAATTTTAATGCATTTGATGTTTGTATTTTGAAATATTATTGTTTAGGGGTGATAAGGGAGTGATTTAAATTTTCTCTGGAAGTGGTGGCACTTATTTTCATTGTGTTTTATCAAATTTCTTTGCTTTTTAGTGAAATCTGCCAAAACACTGGGTTAGGGTAACCAGTGGCTTCATAAATGTAATATCTTTTGTTTTTATGATTAACCAAACCTCATTTTGGGCAGGCATGAGGCCAAGGATGTATATTACCTGTACAAGGTGTGTGAAGGGTTACATGAAGGAGATGGAACGTGCATGCATGATGGTTTTATTATTGTTGCAGTCACAATGGGGCAAGTTGACTGTCACAGTCAATGGTGGAGGCTTTGTTTGGAGTGACAAAGTATGCTATGGCCGAGAGGTCTTAGAGGAGTGTTTGAGGGTGTTTTTACTACCTTTCCAAAGTGTTGGTGCAAGTGGAGTTCCCAAAGGAGGGCTTGAACTGGTGGATTAGCAGTGATAACAACAAACTGTCACAATAAGGACAATGTAAGGGAAAGCAAGTTAATTGCCAAGTCAAGTTGATTTTAAGGATGCCTTGGGTTGTGGATAGAACCTAGTTGGTTGTGCAAGTGCCTTGAGTGTTTGGAGTGGGTGTATATCATTGTTTGGCTATCTACCTTAAGGGGTGATTGGTTGACTGTCAAGTAACCAGTGATAGGGAAGTGGTAAGTCTTTTGCCCTATGGTCCTAAGTTGGAGTTTGGTTGGGTTTGTAATACTTCCAAATGCAATGTGGGAAGAGTCTACCTTGGTGTTAGGGTATGGAGAGGCTTAAGATTCAAGTATTGATCCTTGAGTAGGGTCCAAAAGTGTGAGTAGGTCACTAAAACCTTGAGAGTATAGTCTTAAGAAATTGAAGAGATGATCAGTCATGATCAATAGCAGTTGGAATGGGGAGTTGGTTTCACCTAGCATGTAGAAGGATCCTCTGGAGTGTCACCTTGAGTGAATGAACCCTTGAGAGGTCTAGAGAAGGGGATCCCTCTGCATCAGATGATATCAGAGCGAGCAAAAGGTTTGGGATATGTGTGTAGGAATCCTAGATAGGTGAGAAGATGTATCTGATAAGGTTAGAAAGAGAGTTTTGTAATGATTTCATAGAATACTTAGATGGTGGAAGGAAGCAAAAAGGGAAATAAGATGAGAGAAAGAAGAAAGAATAAGAGAGGAAGAGGATAGATGAAGAAGAGTTGAGTAGATTGAAGAAAGATCTTGGTGAGATTGATGAAAAGTTAAGAAGACTTGCAGAAGAAAGGGAGCAATTGAGAAGGGTAGATGAACATTGGGAAGCACAAATGAAGTTGAGGTTGGAAAACCTAGAGAGGAAAGTGAAGAGTTGGCACTTGAGGGTGCAAAAGAGGATAGTTTGGCCTATGAAGAGGCTAATAGAAGCAAAGAAGAAGGCTAATGAGGAAGTCTTGAAGGTGAATGGTGAGTTGAGATGCCAAGGTGAATGGCATGAGAATGAGAATGAATTTGGTGAAGGAGAAGAACCTGATCTATGGGCATTGTATGCAGCCATAGAGGAAGAATGGAGAAGCCATGGCGGGGTTGACTCACTTGAGATATTGGCAAAAAAGATTCCTATGATGGAACAAATTGATATTGAAATCAATGATGACAATATATTTGTTTTTTCTAATCATTTGTATGTAGGTTTGTTGAGTGTTTACTTGGATGACAATGTTGGAGGTGCTTATATTGAGTACCATTTGCTTGGGAGGAGTTGCAAAGAGCCACCAAAGCATGAAAATTTTCTTGCAGGGTAAAAACAATGAGTACCTATGAATTGGAAGACTAGAAAGAGGAGGCAATCATTCAAGGGGACCTTTAATCTTTTGTCCTTGGGAGTATGGTGTAGGAGCACCTATGGAGCGCCTATGAAAACCCATGGAGGCAAGGTGCACTAGGGTCACTGATAGGCCCTCATGGAGAAACAAATGGAAATAAAGTCTAAAAGGCCTTTAAGGTCTTACAACAATGTAATCATGGCCAATAGAGCCAATAAATGCAATGAAATGTAATAGAAAGATCAAAAAGTGTAAAATTGTCAAAATTGGCAATTAGGCCTAGGAAGGGGTAAAATTGGGTTTTGAAGGGTAGAATAGGCTTATGAAGAATAAATAATGTTTGAAATATTTATAAGGTCATATTAATACAATTTTTGTATGTTTCTAGAGTTAGGAGTCCAAGTTGGTCATGTTGACAACTTTGTTTGTCAAATGACAACTTTTGAGAGCAACTTTTATTGTCAAAAATGCAAAAATGACAAGAATAGGTGGTTAGAGGTAGTTGGGTAGTTATGGTTCGGTCTTGAAGGACACAAATGATATAAAACAATGAAAAACAATGACATTGGGGGATATTGTGAGTGTTTGGTCAAAAACAATCATTTGGAGCAATAAAAATCATATTTTCATGTGCATTTTCTGAGTTTCAACGTGAACAGTTTGATCCCTGTTAATTTTAATGCATTTGATGTTTGTATTTTGGAATATTATTGTTTAGGAGTGATAAGGGAGTGATTTAAATTTTCTCTAGAAGTGGTGGCACTTATTTTCATTGTGTTTCATCAAAGTTTTTTGCATTTTAGTGAAATCTGCCAGAACCCTGGCTTAGGGTAACCAATGGCTTCATAAGTGTAATATCTTTTGTTTTCATGATTAAAAAAACCTCATTTTGGGCAGGTATGAGGCCGAGGATTTATATTACCTATCCAAGGTGTGTACAGGGTTCCATGAAGGTGATGGCACATGCATGCATGATGGTTTTATGACTGTTGCAGTCATAGTGGGGCAGGTTGACTGTCACAGTCAATGGTGGAGGCCTTGTTTGGAGTGACAAAGTATGCTATGGACAGGAGGGATTATAAGAGTGTTGGAGGGTGTGTCTACAACCTTTCCAAAGTTTTAGTGCAAGTGGAGTGACTAGAGGAGGGCTTGAACTGGTGGATTAGTAGTGATAGTAGCAAACTGTCACAATAAGGACAGTGTAAGGTAAAGCAAGTTAATTGATAAGTCAAGTTGATTTTAAGGATGCCTTGGGTTGTGGATATAACCTAGTTGGTTGTGCAAGTTTCTTGAGTGTTGGGAGTGGGTGTATATATATTTTTGGATATCCATCTTAAGGGGTGATTGGTTGACTGTCAAGTTACCAGTGATAGGATAGTGGTAAGTCTTTTGCCTTGTGGTCCTAAGTTGGAGTTGGTTGGGTTTATAATACTTCCAAATGCAATGTGGGAAGAGTATACGTTGGTGTTAGGGTATGGAGAGGCTTAAGAGTCAAGTATTTATCCTTGAGTAGGGGCCAACAGTGTGAGTAGGTCAATAAAACCTTAAGAGTGTAGTCTTAAGCAATTGATGAGATGATCATTCATGATCAATAGGAGTTGGAATGGGGAGTTGGTTTCACCTAGCATGTAGAAGGATCCTATGGAGTGTCACCTTGAGTGACTGAACCCTTGAGAGGTCTAGAGCAGGAGATCCCTCTGCATCAATGGGTATTTAGGAATAAACTTAATGAAGATGGAGAAGTTATTAGGAACAAAGCAAGATTAGTTTGTAAAGGTTATTCATAGAAAGAAGGAATTGATTACAATGAAACCTTTGCCCCGGTAGCCAGAATTGAGGTAGTTAGACTATTTCTAGCATTTCCAACTCATAAGAACTATAAATTTTATCAAATCGATGTAAAATGTGCATTTTTGAATGAAGATCTTGAGGAGGAAGTTTACATTGAACAACCTGATGGATTTTCTTTGACAGATAGTAAGGATATGGTTTGGAGGTTAGGGAAAGATTTATATGGATTGAAGCAAGCTCCCAAAGCTTGGTATACTAGATTGGATAAATATCTTTTGAAGATTGGTTACACAAAAGGTAATGCTGACAACAATTTATATTACAAAGTTACCAATGATGATATTTTGGTTATTGAAGTCTTTGTAGATGATATCATTTTTGGAGGTGAAGATGGATTATGTAAGGACTTTGCTAATTAGATGCAAAAAGAATTTGAAATGTCTATGATTGGAGAGATAAAATTTTTCTAGGTTTGTAGATTTCACAAACAGATAAAGGTATATTCATATGACAAACAAAGTACTTGAATGAACTTTTGAAGAAATTTGGTATGGAAAATTCCAAACCGGTAAGTACTCCTATGACTACAACTGACAAATTGATATTGAAGGATGATTCAGCTCCTATGAACCTGACAAGGTACAAATCTATGATTGGAGGTTTATTGTATTTGACCCAAACAAGACCTGATATAATGAATGCAGTATGTATTGTTTCAAGATTTCAAAGCAATCCTAAAGAGAATCATGAATCAGCAGTTAAAAGGATTTTTCGGTACCTACAAGGCACAACAAAACTTGGTTTATGGTATCCTAAAGATGAAAATTTTGATTTATGTGCATACACTGATGCAAATTGGGCAAGTGATGTAGATGACAAAAAGAGTACCACTGACGGTGCATTCTTTCTTGGTAGCAGATTGATTTCATGGATCAACAAGAAACATCCTTGTACAACATTATAAACAACATAATTAGAATATGTTGCAGCAACAATTAATTGTACTCAAGTATTATGGATTAAGAAAATGTTGAAGGATATAAAGGTAAAATGCAAAGAACTAATAATCATTTATTGTGATAATTCAGCAGCAATTGATATATCAAAGAATCCGGTATTTCACTCTAAGACAAAGCATGTTTCTATTAAGTTTAATTTTCTAAAAGAGAATGTTGAAGCAAATGAAGTGAAATTTGTTTATGTGAATACTAAAGAGAAAATTGTAGATATCTTTACAAAGCCTTTGCCTAAGGAAACATTTGAATATCTCAGAGAGTAGCTTGAGGTTATTTCCCCACCAACAAAGACTTAGATGTTGAAGATTGGCATCAAACCGATAGGAACTAAACATAAAATCTTTTTCCGGCTTTGATGGAGGAGAGCTACTTCTCAGGGGGAGTAGTTGGTAGAATGTTAAGTTTTGAATTCTTAATTGCTTTGGCATTTGATGTCAAAGGGGGAGATATATCTATGGAAAAACATTATTCCTTTGGGGAGAGACTATTCATTGAGGGATATATATACTCTTTGGATATATGTATTTTTGGTTTTGGTTTTTGTTTCTATTACAAAACTTTGTATTGATCTATCTTTGGGAGATTGATTGGTTTACTAGTTTTGGCATTTTGTTTTTGGCACTTATATGTTTTTCCATCTAGTGTTGCCATCAATGCAAAAGGGGGAGATTGTTGGTATTATGGATGACTTTGTCATGTGTTGTATTGGTTTTGTCATTGATGTCAACACTTGTCTTTTTGGAGGTTTACAATATGTTCACCGGTATGGCTAATGGCTTATGCATAGTCACTGGTATGTGTTCACCAACAGGTTATATTGTTCACCGAAAGCGATGATAACTTGGAGATCATTTGGTCATGTCGAAGACATGGATTGGAAGTTTGGATTTGGTGTTTTTCTTATTGGTCTGATCGGGTTGACATATTTTCCTTTACTAGAAGATAGGTCTAGGTTATGGACCGGTACATGTTATCTATTCCAAATTAGCACGACACGTTATGGAGATTGTTTATTGATTGAATATTTATTGGTAAATGTATTGAGCTGACATGTTGTATCGCATCAAGACTTATTTGTAATTGATTTAATTATAATATCTTTACTGAGCTGACCTATTCATTTGGTCTTAGATTTTGTATAAATGAATGTAAGATCTTATTGAAGATCATAATGATGAGTGTATTCAAATATTGAAGAGTGAAAATAAGCAGATCCTTGTGCGAATCACACAGACATTATTTGAAGGTTGAAGAAAGGTTATGAAGGTGTTTTGACACTCATGCTCAGAGCTTA
The DNA here is from genome assembly GCF_030272615.1 of Cryptomeria japonica. Lineage (NCBI taxonomy): Eukaryota > Viridiplantae > Streptophyta > Pinopsida > Cupressales > Cupressaceae > Cryptomeria > Cryptomeria japonica. The sequence goes on along the minus strand of NC_081409.1, from coordinate 308,745,195 downwards.
ATCGGTACTGAATCCAGCATTGGAGATGCTATTTTGAGTAGTACATTATCATTGGATTTAACCATCCAATTGTCTAGTCAGTGTGACTCCTAATTTGTGATTGAGCAGTGAGCTCTAGGTAGTTGGCCTTTCTACATGTGCAGACCCCATTTATATACACATACTATCTACAATAGTATCATCTGATTGTGGGTAAGGTTTCCCACCATGGTTTTTCCCTTACTGGGTTTCCACATCACAATATTTATATTATGTGTTATGGATGTTGTTTCTATTTCTGTTTCATGCATTAAGTTAAATCGATACTGCTATATCTGTTAATCTGTTTTACCGACACTTAAGTTTGGTTTATCGAAATTAAGGTTAAATTGGAATAACTTGTATTTGGATTACAATTTATTGACAACTGATTCACAACTGATTCACCCCCCCTCTTAGTTGTCCTTCCTAGGACCTAACAGATTCTAAATTTATAGGGTATTTTTGTAGAACTCTATGAAAAAGGCCAGGTACAAACCTATCATTCTCATATGCCTACCATCCTCAGTTAGATGGTCAAACAGAGGTAGTTAATAGGTCCTTTGGTAATCTTTTGAGGTGTTTGAAAAAAGAGTATGGAGCCACTTGGGATGTCATTTTGCCTCAAGCAGATTTTTCATATAATGACTCATTCAACAGGAGTACTGGTCTAACTCATTTTCACATTGTCTATGGAACACACCCAAGGGGTGTCTTAGAATTGAGAGATGTTAGAGATCTGGACAAGAGGAGCACTCAAGTAGAGGACTTTTCAGAGGTCATGAAGATATCCATGAGTAGGTGAGAGCAAAACTGCAACATACCTCTAAGAAGTACAAACTAAATGCAAATAGGAAAAGAAGAGAGTTACAATATCAAGTGGGAGATATGGTCACGATTCATCTTAAAAAAGAGAGATTTCCTAAAGAGAAGTATACTAAATTGATGATGAATAAAATTGGTCCTTTCAAGATCCTCAAGAAATCTGGCAACAATGCCTATCACATTGACTTGCCCTCTAATATAGGTTTCTCTCCTATCTTTAATTTTTCTGACATATATGCCTACAAGAATGTTGTGAATGATGTTGGTGATGAAGGTCTTGCTGATCCACCCACTCTTGATATGATGGCAAATGTCCTTTCTCAACCTACACCTGAGATTGAATACATTACAGATAAAAGAGTTAGCAAAGAAACAAGGAGACATGCATATTATGAATTCCTTGTCAAGTGGAAGGACAAACCTCTGGAAGATGCCACATGGATGACCGAGGAGGCCATTAAGCTGACTTGAGCTACACTTTCTAACATACTAACTCAAGGGACTTGAGGTTTTTTTTTGACATGGGGAGTATGGTGCAGGGCACCCAAGGCATATCTCAGACTCTTGAAGATCACTAGGTTGTAGTAAGTGATTAAAAGGATGCAATCATGGTGTTCATCCTTTGGATCCACCTAATAATGTTTGTTGGTCCAATTTGTAAGGCTAAGAGTCCTAACGATACCTTAAGACAACCTTGGGTCTCATTAGACCAATAGGACCTTAGGATAGGATGTCATAGTTTTTTTGATATTGTTTTAGCAAATAAATGACTTTAGAATAGATCCTAAGCATGCTTGAAGCTTGGAGGATGCAAATTGTCAAAAGTTGCAAAATTGTCAAAAATGTTGTCAACAATTTTTGCAATATTGCTTTGAGAAGTTGCATTTTGGTTCTAATGATCATAACCATTCAAAGGGTAGTTAGAGTCATTGGAAAGGGTCTATGTAAGCATTTTAAACCTTCTAGATGAAGGTTGGAAGTCATTGGATGTTATTTTGGTGGAGAATTGAATGAGAAGCATTGAATTTCCAGAGCAATTTTTCTTTTTCTGAGATAGAATGGTATAGTACGGATTGCATGACCAAAAATATGGGCACGGAATGATGGTAAATTAAATCATCTCTTATTTTCCTATTTTTGGATTTCACTTGGTGACTGGAGTATTGGTTTTGTCTTCTTTTTGTTCTGACTGGTCTAGAAACCCTTAATTTCAGGGTTAGTGCAGAGATGTAACCCTAACTTGTCTTTTCTGCAGTGGAATCTCATGGCCACTTTGAAAATGAAAGTTAGGGGAGTGTATTGTAAGACCCTAAAGGTTTAGGATTGGAGGAGTTTTTCTATTGCTTCAACCACCAAGTCCTAGGCTAAATATCTATATGTATTTAGCCTAAGCGATGAGACCATTGTGTGGACAGTCAACCAAACAAGCAAGGTGACCGGTTTGATAGTGGATCCTATTCATTTGGAGGTAGGAGAACCTAACCAAAGTAATTCATTTCCCTATACACCCACTCCTTGATACTTTCTTTGTCAACCAATCCTAATTAGGCATATTAGGTCTGTGAGCATAGTAAGGGTCAGGGTATGTTGGAGTAGACTCAATTCCTACAAATTTGGGATCTTTTGTAAGTCCAAAAAGGGTATCCAAAATAGTGATTTGTTTGTCTAATCCTTTGGAAGTTTTACATGTTGTTGCCCATAAACTAGCTAAAGAGACCTAATAGGATCCTCTAGCCTTATAAGGGTTTTTAGCCTCATGGAGATCCCAGAACCTAATTGGTGTTTGATTGTCCTTATATTATACATAATTAAACTATCCCAATCATTAGATTGAGAATTTGTAGACCGAAGACCAGATTTCCATATTTTGGTCAAATTTGAGGAAAGTGTCCCTAAAACCCAATCTTGGTTGGAGTTGTGTAAGGTCCCTAGAACCTATGGAAGAAGTGTGGGGTGTTAAAAAAACTTAGGAGATTAGTCCTTCCATCTAGGAAGCCATTGGACCACTTAGGAGTGATAAAATCAATCTTTGGGTGTATAAACCAAGGAGTAGGCCCATTCTACATTTCTTGTTGAGTACTCTGCATCAGATCTCTGAGCGAAGATGAAATAGTTTCTAAAGTATTGAGATATTTGCCACCAACTTATAAGATGAAGGCTACTGCAATTAATGAGTTGTGAACAATAGAAAACACCTTTGTTAATAGAGATACCTTGGTTGGGAAGTTATCTACTTTTGATCTTGAGGAATTTGGTTCTTTTGGAGTTGCAAAATCTAAGCCTTTTTTTCATGCATCTACATGATCTACTGAAAAGAGTGATTGGAAAACCTTATACACTAAAGAACTAGAGAAAATGAAGAAAAAAAATGAAGATTTTGAGCAACTTGAAGCCCTATTTGCTAGAAGAGTACCTAAAGGTCCGACAAGAAGTAAGTATGAAGGAAAATCACCTTTTAAATGTTTCACATGTAGTAAGATAGGTCATTTTGCATCTAGATATCCTAAAACGAATTCAAGATTTGAGGAAAGAGATAGAAGATCTTTTAGGCCAACCATGATTATCAAAACAAGCATAAGTACAAGAGGAACAAAGACAAATCATGTTACTATCCGGATGAGGAAGGTGTGATTGATTATGATGATGAATCGACACAAGATTCAGCTAGTGTATCCGGCAATGGAAAGGAATGGGTATTTTTGTCTATCAAGGAAGATGCTTTGATGCTTGTTATTTAAAATGAGGAAAAGGCCCTTGCTTCTATAATTGAAGACAAGGATTAATGGGTGATAGATAGTGGATGTTCACATCATATGACTGGAGATAAAATGAAGTTTCTATCTTTGCGAGAATTTGATGGTGGTTTGGTTAGATTTGAAGATGACAAAGTATGCATGATAAAGGGAAGAGGAATTATATCACTAGATGGTAAGCATGATACTGATAATGTTTATTATGTTGAAGGTTTAAGGCATAATATTTTGAGTGTAGGATAGTTGGTGGATAAGGGTTTTAGTTACAGTTAAAGGATGGAAAATGCAAGATTATCAACAGATTTGGATTGGAGATTGCAACCAGTACTCAGACTAAAGGTAACATATTTCATTTTAACTCTGGTGAGAAGACATGTTTGATTGATACAAATTGATGAGGGTTGGTTATGATATAAGAGTTTGTGTCATGTGAATTTTGATTACATTGTAAAGATCAATTCTACTAAGGCAATTAGAGATATACCTAAGATTGTGAAGCCCTATAATCTAGTTTGTAAGGAATGTCAAATGGGAAAGCAAGTCAAAACTTCTTTTAAGAGTATACAATACAAATCTAATGATGTTCTTGATCTTATTCATACTTATTTTTGTGGTCCTGCTAGAATCAAGAGTTTTTAGGGTGATAGATATTTTATGCTAATCATTGATGACTATTTTAGAATGATGTGGGTTACTTTTCTAATGGAGAAATCTGAAGCATTCAAAAATTTTAAAATCTTTAAAGCTAAAGTTGAGACATAGACATGATTGAAGATTAAATGATGAAGGTCTAATCAGGGTGGAGGATTCACATTTGGTGAATTTAACAGTTATTGTGAAAAGAATGGGATAAGGAGACAATTATCTGCACCCCGGTCATCTTAGAAGAATGGAGTTGTGGAAAGGAAGAACAAAACTATCTTGGATGCGGCTAGAACTATGATGATGGAAGTTAATCTGCCTCATATCTATTGGAGAGAAGTTGTGAGCATGACGATATACACATTCAGTAGAGTTCATATCAAAGGAGACACCGGTAAGACATCTTATGAGTTATGGTTTGGTCATACACCTATAGTTAAGTATTTTAGAGTCTTTGGTAGTAAATGCTATATCAAAATAGATGATTCCATTGGAAATTTTTATCCTAGATGTGATGAAGGGATATTTCTTGGTTATTCCAATGAAAGATGCAAAGCATATAGATGTTATAACAAAAGATTGTAGAGAATTGTGGAGAGCACTAATGTCAAGGTGGATGAGCTGAAAAAAAGTCAAATCAGAACTTGTGAGAGATAAACGGTAGTGGAAATGATCATAATTGAACCAATAGCACCTACATTGGAACCTAATGTAGAACCAGTTACTCTGGCAGTATTGGAAAATTCAACAGTAACTAAAGATCAGAGTAGAGGAACAAAAAATCAAAAGACTCCTAAGTATGTTAGGTTAAATCATTCAGAAGATCAGATCATTGGAGACAAGAATAAAGGAGTAATGACAAGAAGAAGGTTGGCAACTAATGAGGTATGTTTAATTTTTCAAATTAAACTAGCATCAGTAATTGAAGCATGTAAAGATGATTGTTCTATGAAAGCTATGGAAGAGGAATTAGATCAGATAGAAAAGAATAATACATGGACTTTAGTTCTCCGACCTAAAAATAAGAATGTTATTGGGACTAAATGGGTTTTCAGGAATAAATTGAATGAAGATGGACAAGTTGTGAGGAATAAGGCTATATTGGTTTATAAAGGATATTCTCATAAGGAAGGAATTGATTATGATGAGACTTTTGCTCCGGTAGCTATGATTGAAGCTATGAGATTATTTATTTCTTATGCTGCCCATAAGAAATACAAGGTTTATCAGATGGATGTTAAGTGCGCATTTTCTAAATGGAGATATTAAAGAGGAAGTTTACAATGAGCATCCTGATGTATTTTTACTTTTTGATGGTAAAAACATGGTTTGCAGGTTAAGGAAATCTTTATTTGGATTGAAACAAGCCCCTAGAGCTTGGTATGCAAGACTGGATAAATATCTTTTAAACCTTGGTTTCACTAAAGGTAATGCTGATAGTAATTTATATTATAAGATCATTGATGATGACATATTGATTGTTGAAGTCTTTGTTGATGATATCATTTTTGGAGGTGAGGATAAGTTATGTATGTAATTCTCTGATGATATGAAGAATGAATTTGAGATGTCTATTATTGGGGAGATGAAATTTTTCTTAGGTCTGTAGATTACTCAGACTGATAAAGGTATTTTCATCTGTCAAACTAAGCATGCGAGGGAGTTGTTGAAGAAATTTGGTATGGAAAATTCTAAACCGGTTGGTACACCTATGGTTACAAGTGAGAAATTGACTAAGATAGATGCATCAGCACCAATAAATCCTACAAGATACAAGTCTATGATTGGAGGTTTGTTATATCTGACTCAGACTAGATACAATATAATAAATGCAATTTGTATTATATCAAGATATCAGAGTGATCCTAGAGAGAATCATGAGAGTGCGGTGAAAAGAATTTTCAGGTATTTGCAAGAAACAACTGAATATGGTTTGTGGTATCTTAAAAATGATGATTTTACACTATGTGCATTTACAGATGCAGATTGGGCTAGAGATGTTGATGACCAAAAGAGCACATCCAGTGGAGATTTTTTTCTTGGAAAGAAACTTGTTTCATGGATCAACAAGAAGCAATAATGTACCTCTTTATCTACTGCTGAAGCTAAGTATGTTACCACTACTACTAATAGTACACAAGTTCTATGGATAAAGTAAATGTTGAAGGATATAAGGGTCAATTGTAATGAACCAATAGTTATTCATTGGGATAACTCTACTGCTATTGACATATCAAAGAATCCGGTATTTCATTCTAGAGAGCATACTATCAAAGGTGATCCCCAACCTTTTCAATATTTCAAACTATTAGAGGGGAAGCATCCGTGTCATTGCCCACTAAATAGACCCTCGCCAACGCCTCCATCTGACACATCAAATGTTTCCTCCACATCATCCCAACTAGATAATCAAATCAAGATCATGGACAATGGCTGTAGAGAATACAAATTGGAGGACGTCTTATTAATAGACAACCTCCCTCTCTCTCCTAAGTCATTTGGCAAACCAAAAGAGATAAAAAAGGACCCAAAACCAGTTATGCAATACCAAAACACCACCTTCCAGCAATGGGGCCCACTTGATAATGAGAGCCTCAAAGAAGATATCCCTTCATGGCTGTACCGAGAAGAAGATGAAGATCCAACAAGAATATCTAAAGAAATGTACCCAAAAGCATCTGCCATAGTTGAAAAAAATGGGTTACAAAGGACACGGCTTGGGACCAGAGGAGAAAGGAAGAAAAACACCCATAAATCCTATCTCCTACAGATACAACAGTGGCTTGGGGTACACATCGATGCCTAAGATTACTATCGCTGGTGCCCCTTCTAGTCCTTCTTCGGATATCGAAAGTGCTGACGAAGAGGAATTCCACAAAATGCCTTATGAATATGAGAAAGATATCTTCTTGGATGCTTACATCAATACCATCACTTCCGTAACCCCTCCCACTTCACATGAGCTACATCTTGTCCATCCTGAACTCATTGACTGGGGCCAACGAGACAAACCCACTTTAGATATCTGCGTTGATGATAATGCTCTCATTTCTCTCCTAACAACGCAAAATATGGAAGATTGTAGTAGAATATCAGATATAACAGTTAAGCATAAATACTAGATTTCTGATTGTCTAGATAGACAAGAACATACTCTCCTATTTTCACACTTTCCTGCGGTTAGAGCATACAGTCGCACTAAACAGAATAGAAAAGTGAAAGGTCTAGATTTCTGATTGTCTATATAGACAAGAGCATACTCTCCTACTTTCACACAGATTATAATTAAACAGAGTAGATAATAGAGCAAATAACAGATCGGATAACAGGAATTCAAATTCCCACAAAAATGCTCGCGCTAATCGCAAAGCTATTGAGCTGAAACTGAAATAGAAACAGAAAAAGAACAGAAACGAAAATGAAACAGAATCAAAAAAGAAGTTGTTGCATAGAAATACACAGCTGCTATTCTAGAACCTGCAAAAAAGTTTTTTTTTTTTTTTCTGTAGTCAAGCTATTCTGGAACCTGCGTCTCACAACTCACAAAAACCTAAAAAAAAAATTAGTTCTTAGGGACGTGGGTCCCACCGGGCGTGCCAAAATGAAGAGGGGAAAATAGATTTGAAGGTCAAATGATCAAAACATAACAAAATAAACCTGCAAAATGCTAAAATGGCATGAAAATACCATTTCACCTTGCTATTTTACCTTCTCCTTCGGATTGAGCTTGATGAAGTGAAGGCGCCCCTTGATAATGCTCCACTTGATGTGCTCCTTTGATTGCTGGATGTGGATGGCTCTCCAATGTTGTACACAAATGGAATGGATTTGAAAAATGATAAGGATGAGATGATCAAGTTGCCAAGATGATTTCCTGGGCTCAAAAGGGCAGCATAAACTTACTGGATTTCAAGATGTTTTGAATGAAGGGATGGAGTCCTATTTTATAGGAAGAGGAGAGGAAAATGAATGGCTAGGATGAATTCGAGATGAAGGGCTAAGATTTACTTGTGAGCTCACACAAGCTCCAAGAGAGGGTGTGGAGACCAGGAAATATGCCTTAAAGGCATTTCGTATCTCCACCCTCCACAAGGTGCATTGGAGGAATTAAAAATTCTCCAAAAAAGTATATTATGGGGATTGGAGGAATAAAAAAAGAATTAAAAATTCCTTGGGAGAGGGAATGCCTAGAGGAATGTGTGATTTTGAAAATCTTACATTCACCTAGGAAAAAAGCATTTAAAGCTAGTGGTTGGATGAAAAGGACAAAGAGTTGACTTTGTGGCTAATCATGATGATTAACCATTAACGACTCATTACAAGGGGGATTAGAGGGAATGTTAGGTGAGATTAATATTTGTAGGAGAATTTGACTAGGGGAGAGAATGAATGGAGGAATAAAAAAATTAGAAGAATAATGTTAAGTGAGTTTAGGGAGTTTCTAGAAGAATGCATTAAGAAGATGATTTGTAGGAATCATGTAGGTTAACTAATTAATTGAAATTAATTAGCTAAGAGGAAGATTTGTGAGGATTTGATTTTTTTAGAAGAATAAAGAAAGGGATTGATTTATTAAATAAATCAATCATATGCTATAGTGACAATATTAATTATATTTAATTAATATTGAGAGGAATTTGAATTAACATAATTAATTAATTAATTATGCGAGGAATTAAAAATAATTAAAATAATTATTTTTAAGTGTCTAAAATAATGCTCAATTACAATGATTTATACGATCAAAGGGGATCTAGTCATCCCAAAAAAGGATCAAAACCTGAAGAACAAGACCTAATGTGTAAAACCAACAAGGTCGGCCTCCGCCAAGAGATTCCTCCAAAAACTCTAAAGGATGAAGTGTAGATCACAAGAAAAGATCGGCCACATGCCAAGGAACGTAGGAATCAATGCCCAAGGCTTCACAAGCTTTGGAAGAGGTTCTGATAGATCACCAAAACAAGTCTAGGCAACCTGTAACAAGAAATTGTCAACAGGTAATGAGAAACTATTAAGGAAACCAATAGCGATAACTTGCCAGAAAATGATCCAAATGTGATGCGGTCTAGAAACAAGAAAGATGATCAAGTCTTCAAGTAGAATCCAACTCCATAGGATCTGATGAGCCAAAACTAGTACACACAGAAATAAAAATTGAAACTGCAAATAGAAAGAAAATATATTTGGTTGATGCAAGATTGCTATAAACCGAGGATGCTCCTGCATCAAGATGATTATAATAATTGTTAGAATATTTAATCTTTACTTAGCTTAGGTTTATTTGTATTTAGTTTAGGATATTCCTTTGGAATTCGTACATGTAATTTGTCCTCTAGTACATGTGTGAGGACAAGTCATTTCTTTTTATTTTCTTTTATTAAGGAATATTAGATTTCCTCCATAAGAGGATGTGGACACATGGCACACACATTTTATGAATGACGGCATTCATAGATTTGGGAGTTACTTTGTAACTCCTCTTCTCATCTCTATTTAAGAGATGTCTCCTCTCTCATTTCTCCTTAATGAAATTAGTGTAAAGAGCTTCTTGCTCTCTCTGTCTCTCTCTCTCTCTCTCATTTTAGGCATTGCCTCATTCATAATATCACAAGGGGTTTTTCTTTGCTTTTTCCCTTTCAAAATTTCTTGTGCCTCCTTCTTCACATTTGGGTGATTGCTCCAAGGTTTTTGCATTTCTCTTGGTAACATTTAATTCATCAATAAACTTACTTGGATTTTATTTTCCTTTCCTTGCTCTTGTATTTCCTTTCATGGTATCAGAGCAAGGTTCTAATCCTTGTTTTAAGTTGACATTGATGAAGGTTACCACTCTGTGGAGTTCACTTCTTGGAGGCATTCTTGAGAGGAGAAGAAGTTCTTTCTCTAATAATTTCTACTGTGCAGGTTTTTTTATTTCAGATTTTAAATTTTTTTTTCAAACTTGTTAACAAGTTTGCCTGCAGGTTTAATCTTCTATTCTAGTTTTTTATTAAAAAAAAACTTTGGAAGGCTTGCTGCTAAAGTTTCTAGTTTTTTATTGTGAATAGTGTTGAAGGTTTACCGCCAAACTCAGCCTCCTTAATTTGTTTGGTTGGCTTGCCACCAAATTTGATTTATTATTACATTGCATTCTCTATTTGCTTGCAGGTTCTAACATCTTGTGTTTGGAAGGTTTAAAAAAAAAAAATTCATATTGATCTCTCTGTCATAAATATCTCTGATTTTCATTTTTCGTATTGCAAGATTTTACCAGAAGTTTAATATTGTATCACATTCTTTATTTAATCATTTAATACTAACTTTTCTGTATTAAATCCTTTTAATTCCAAACTTAAATCTTCAATTCTTTGTCTTGCGATTTCTATTTTTTGTTTTCTATAGGAATCATTTTCCAAGAGCCATGTGTGTCTAAGATTCATGTGTCTTTGCTTGTCGTTTTTGCATCTTTTGTAATGTTTTTTTTGGTCCTCTCTCTTCTTTATTTCTCTCCTTTTCTCCTTCCTGGTCTGCGCTTTCCGTGACTCTATTCTCACTGATATTCTTCCCTGTATCCTTGATTCTTCTTGTGTTTTTGCATTACCAAATCTGTAAGTTTTTGCTTCTTTTGGTTGTCTCTATAACATTTCTTTTATTCTTTCTCTTACGTTTCATATAACTAATTTATAAAACTTAACTCCCTCTCTTCATTTTTCATTCTCACTGACCTATTTTTCATCTGTTTGGGTGATAAAATAACTTTAATTCTACCATAACACCTCTCTGTGGTTTTTTAATAATGAATCCTACTTTCTCTATACGTTGATTATCCATTGCCTTTGACCTGTACCTTTCTTATTCTCATTCTTTTTCACGTATATTCAAGTTTATAAAAGTTTTTTTAAGTCTCTTACTTTCACATAAAGTAGTTTACTTTTTATGATAAAGTCTTATTTTCTTTACATTAAGTAAAGTTTATCTTAAGTTTACTTTTTCTAAAAAGTTTATAATAAATAAAGTTTTTTTTAATATAAAATGGTTTCATTGTATTATTAAGATTAAAAGTTTTTTAATATAAAGTTTGTTCAAATAAAATTTATTATTTAGGATTTAAAAAATTATTTTATTTTATTTTTTTTATAAATAATTTTTTTTAATCAATTTTTGTAATTTTTTAAAATTGTATTATTTAAATTTGATTCAATTTTAATCAAGGAAGTTATTATTCGTTTTTTAATCAAAGGGGTTATTTTTTTAAAACTAATCATTTATTTTGCAAATATGTTTACATTAATTCTAGAAATTAAATTAAATAGCACTAATTATCATTCATGAAAAACTCATATTTCCTTTATTTTTCATTTCAAGCACCTTTTGGATGTTGCAACTGATAAAAGTTTTGAGCCCGCTACAACTGCTCCTCAAGCCAACCAAGATAGATGGAAGGCTCAAAATAAGGAAGCACTTGGTTTAATTGGTATTTCAATGGTTCCTGATTTGTATGTACTAATTAGAAATTGTACAAAAGCGTATGAAGCTTGGGAAATTTTAAAAACAACTTATGATAGTTCAAATGAATCCCAAAAAATTCAGTTTCAAGATTAACTCGAAGATCTCAGGTATACGGATTTCAAAACCATGGATGAATTCTTATTAAAGTTTGATTCTATTAATAGTCAATTAACTAGTTTAGGAGTTACTTTAGCTGATTTACGTTTAACTCATCTTATTCTTTAAAAATGTCTTCCTCGTCAATTTCAACAATTTATTACGAATATTCATGCTCAACTTGCTATTCCTAGCTTAGCTACTCGATTAACTTATGATATTTTTCGTAACTTATTGCGTCAAGAGGAAGCTAAATTAATTCAATTTGGTACTCCTAAAAGTAGTGAACATGCTTTTATGTCTAAAAATCAAAATCATAATAATAATTTTAGATCCAATAATAATAATCATAATCATAATAATAATCACAAATCTTCTAATTGTAAATCTCATTCTAAATCCTATCATAACAATTCTCATAATAGTAATCATAATAATATGTACAATAATCAAAGGAATAATTCTCAAACAAGACCCCATTGCACATATTGTGGGAAATATGGACATATTACTAATAATTGTTTTAAGAAGCAAAATGGTAAAAAACCCATGAACCAAAATAATCAAAATAATCAACAACATAAACCTCATTATAAGAAAGGTAATAATAATGGTAATTCATCTCGTCATGCATTTACATGTACTTATAATGTTTCTCAACCACTTGAGTGGATTATTGATTCTGGTGCATCTCAACATGTTACCTTTCATAAAGAATGTTTTGAATCTTTGCATCCTGATACTTCTAATAATCCTATTCAATTAGCTAATAATCATAGTTGTAAAGTTGAAGCTATTGGTGATGTGAATGTCCCTAATGGGAAATTACATGATGTTCTTTATGTTCTAGAATTAAAATCAAATTTAATTTCAGTTCCTAAACTTTGTCAAGATTATAAGATTAACTTTATAGGGGCATGTGTTATATCATTGATCCAAAAACTAATCAAGTTATTGCTACTGCTAAAATGGATAGTGATAACTTATTCAAGTTCTATGAATTTGCTCTTACAAAGTATTCCTTGCTTAGTACTATTGATTTTACTATATGGCATGAAAGACTTGGCCATCTCAATTCTGATTATATTTCCTTGATGTAAAAAGAAAATATGGTTGATGGATTGCCTACTATTGTTCCTTCTCAAATTGTTTGCAATGGTTGCATGAGTGGTAAGATGCATAGGGAACTCTTTCCTCATGGTCAATCTTGGAGGGCATATACTAAATTGCATTTAGTTCATAGTGATCTCTTGGGTCCCATGGAGAATCCCTCCATCCAAGGTTCAAGGTATGCTCTTACCTTTGTTGATGATTTTTCAAGAAGAACATGGATATATTTCCTTCATAGTAAGGATCAAGTGCTTGATGTGTTTACTGAATTTCATATGTTTGTAGAAAGGCAATCTGGTTCTAAAATTAAGATTCTTCGTACTGACAATGGAATCTAGAATATGTCAATAATTCATTTAATTCTTATTTGAAATCTTTTGGAATTAAACATGAGCTTACCATTCCTTATACACCACAACAAAATGGTGTGGCAGAACGGAAGCATAGGACAATTGTTGAAATGGCTCGATGTTTATTGCATGCAAAAAATATGGATTACAAGTTTTGGGCTGAAGCTATGGCTTGTGCAACTTATTTAATTAATAGAACACCTACCAAAGCCTTAAAGGATAAAAACCTTGAAGAAGATTGGTCTGGTAGAGAGCCCAATTTGCAGAACTTAAGAATTTTTGGTTCCATAGCTTATGTTCACAAACCTAAGGAGAAAATAAAAAAATTAGATGCTAAATCTTCTCCTTTTATTTTTGTTGGTTATGATGAAAATACTAAAGGTTATAGAGTTTACAATCCTATTACTAACAAGGTAAAAGTTGCAAGAGATGTTTGTTTTGAAGAAAAAGGCGTTCATGATTGTTCTAAAGTGGAGGATGATGAGCTTACTCAAAGCAAAGTTGTGCTTGTGGAGGACCAACCTCTTTCTCTTAACCCTACTCCTCATGCATCTCTTTCTATTCCTTCTAGTGATAGTGATGATGATAATAATAACTCTACTCCTCATGAATCTTCTTCTAGTGATGAATCCATTACTTCTAAAAGAAGACCTAAATGGTTTAAATCTTTAATTCAAGATAGTGATGAATACTTAGCTAGAATGGATAGACTTCAAGCTAGAAGAGTTAATTATTGTAATTATACTTTAATGACTAGTATTATGAGTTCTAATGATCCTAAAACATTTGATCAAGCTAAAAATCAACCACATTGGCAAAAAGCAATGAAGGAAGAATATGATACTTTAATTTCTAACCAAACTTGGGATTTAGTTCCCTTGCCTCATGGTAAAAATCTTGTTTCTTGCAAGTGGCTTTATAAAACAAAATTGAATGCTAATAATCAAGTTAGTAAATTTAAAGCTAGATTAGTTGTTAGAGGTTTTTCTCAAATTGAAGGCTTAGATTATACTGAAACTTTTGCTCCTGTTGCTAAAATGCCTATAATTAAACTTGTGCTTGCTTTAGCTTCTAGAATGAATTGGCCTATTCACCAAATGGATGTTAAAAGTGCTTTTATTAATGGTGATTTACATGAGGAAATTTATACGTCTCAACCTCCTGGTTTTATTAAAGAAGGTAATGTAGACTTAGTTTTTAAATTAAAGAAATCAATTTATGGATTAAAGCAATCTCCTAGGGAGTGGTATTCAAAGATTAATGCATTCTTTCTTTCTCAAGGCCTTATTAGAAGTAAAAATGATCCTAACTTGTATATTAAACATAGTGAAGAAGATATTATCATTATTATCTTATATGTAGATGATTTGATTCTTACTTCAAGTTCCAATACTTTGATTTCTGATATTAAGTTTCAACTTAATCAAAAATTTCAAATGACTGATTTAGGTATTTCTTAGGAATGCAAATTTGGCAAACCTCTAAAGGAATTTTCTTATCTCAATGTAAATATGCTCAAGATCTCATAGATAAGTTTAAAATGAATGATGCCCACCATGTTTCAATTCCTATTGAATTAGGCACTAAGTTAATGCTTGATATGCAAACTCCTCTTGTTGATCCTACTTTGTATAGACAATTAGTTGGAAGTTTGAATTATTTAACTCTATTATAGTGTTGGTTTGGTTTCAAGATTCATGTCTAAACTTCAACAAACACACTTTAAAGTTGCTAAAAGAATTTTAAGATATATT
Organism: Cryptomeria japonica; assembly: GCF_030272615.1. Classification (NCBI taxonomy): domain Eukaryota; kingdom Viridiplantae; phylum Streptophyta; class Pinopsida; order Cupressales; family Cupressaceae; genus Cryptomeria; species Cryptomeria japonica. The sequence continues at coordinate 308,730,159 of NC_081409.1, read as the reverse complement.
AAAGGAACTATTAATGTAGGTTTGTTTTATGATGCAAATTCTGATTTTACTTTAAAAGGTTTTACTGATTTCGATCTAGGTGGAGATCCCAATGATGGGAAATCTACTTGTGGTTATTATTTTTTTGATGGTTTAGGAGCAATTTCTTGGAATAGTAAAAAGCAACAATCTACCTCTCTTGGATCCACTGAAGCTGAGTACAAAGGATGCACTAATGCTTCCAAAGAAGTCTTGTAGCTTAGAAGACTACTTGAAGATTTGGGTCTACTTCAACACGAACCAACTCAATTGTATTGTGACAACCAAAGTGCCATTGCCTTGGCTAAAAATCCAGTTTTCCATGCAAGGACAAAACACATTTCTCTCCAACACCACTTTATTAGAGAACAAATTGAAGACAAACAAGTTTCACTCCTCTATTGCAAGGCGGAAGACCAAGTTGCAGATATTTTGACCAAGCCACTTTGTCAAGAAAAGTTCCAATTTCATTGTAAAAAATATTGGTTTGCAAACCATTGAAGGGTTTGATGTAAACTCCCCAAGTAAAGCTTAAGGGGGGGTGTTAGAATATTTAATCTTTACTTAGCTTAGGTTTATTTGTATTTAGTTTAGGATATTCCTTTGGAATTCCTACATGTAATTTGTCCTCTAGTACATGTGTGAGGACAATTCATTTCTTTTTATTTTCCTTTATTAAGGAATATTAGATTTCCTCCATAAGAGGATGTGGACACATGGCACACACATTTTATGAATGGTGGCATTCATAGATTTGGGAGTTACTTTGTAACTCCTCTCCTCATCTCTATTTAAGAGACGTCTCCTCTCTCATTTCTACTTAATGAAATTATTGTATAGAGCTTCTCTCTCTCTCTCTCTCTCTCATTTTAGGCATTGCCTCATTCATAATATCACAAGGGGTTTTTCTTTTCTTTTCCCCTTTCAAAATTTCTTGTGCCTCCTTCTTCACATTTGGGTGATTGCTCCAAGGTTTCTGCATTTCTCTTGGTAACATTTAATTCATCAATAAACTTACTTGGATTTTATTTTCCTTTCCTTGCTCTTGTTTTTCCTTTCAATAATAAGGTTTCTCAACCACAAATAATTGACATGTTTATTGAGAGAAAAAACAAAAAAATATGCTACTAGAAGCTAAAATTATTGTACTAAAACATGAATAGTCCCTCTCAATAAGAAAAAGAGAAATTACTCCTCAATGAGGAGAATTATTTTGAGCACTATCAAGACAAATATAGTAAATATGAGGCATTAGGCTATGAATTCATGGAAGAAAATAAATATATTAATTTTGATGCATTGAACTAATTTTTTCAAGGTGATCATACTACTAATATAGATAAATATGAGTCACCCACTCACAATAATGAAAATCCAAGGGAGGTCATGTGGTTATCCCATGAGCCCAAGCCATTAAGTCAAGATAAAATAATCCATGAAAATGTAGTAGTTGTGCTTGTATGAACTGGATATCAATCAAGGAATGAGAAATTATCTACATTGAGTAATGTTGATGCTAATAAGTTTGTAGCATTATAAATTGTATCCTTGTACAATTTTGCCCTCGCCTAGCCCTCACCTTGGCATTTCAGCCTCCAATTATCAATGCTTTGCTACTACTCATACCCTCTTTAAATTTGCATTTTCAACTAATGATCTAGCCTCTATCTCATTTTGAGTCCTGATTGATAGGACTAGGATGCCTTGGGCATCTTGGTCCTCCCAATTAGGACACAAAATCAAATCTCACAATGATCACTTGATATGGGTGGGGAATTTGGCTTTGTGTCAGCCTAATCCAAAAATTTAAACATTTAATGTACAGTTAAGTGAAAAAGGAAGCCAACCCCCCTCATTTGGTAACTAGAAATGAGAAAGGAAATCACATGTGAGATCTCAATTTCACTCTAGCAAAATCAATTCAAGTCCATGTGAGAAAGAATTGAAGGAGAAGGTCAAGTCAAGATAAAGCATTCATGTTAGAGAATCCATGATCAACTTTCTATAAAGACATTCTACATTGCATCACAAAACTTTGTATGAGGATTCAAGCAAACTTCATCAACAAATCAAGTTCAAGAATTTTTGGATCAGATCTAGCATTTCCCTCAAAAGGAAAGCAATCTATTTTAGTCAAATTCTATTTCAATTTATCAATTCAATTCAAGGTTAGTTCCTAAGCTAGGGTTTGACCTAAGGCAAACACCATCAACCAAACATATTTCTTTATTTTTATGTGTAGGGAATTATCTTAGGAGCTACGAGAAAGGAATTTAATAGTGTAGATTATGACAATCAGACCTAGCTTTTAAAGGCATTAAAAGTGGAGGACCAAGATGATTGGCTCCCCTTGGTCTTGAGAATTTCTAACAACCTTTCAACAGTGGATTATGTGTGTCATCCTTATCTAGAAAACATCTAGTTTGTTTGCCCTTTATATTTGAAGGACCAGGGCAACCTCCTCCCCTCATTCTTGACAATTCAACCCAAATTTCTCGTAATAGGTTCTGATCTATTTTCCCTCAGATTTATGTTTACAACTTTGCATGACAATTGGAACATTATGTTAATGCTATTTTATGTCAATTTCTCATTATTTGCGCTAGATCTAGCATTGCAAGTCAACCCTGATTCAAATTCAATTTTTAGCTCTAATAAGGGAAGAATTAACCTAATCTAAATTCAGTCCTTTGAGGATTGGATCAATCAAGTACAATTCCCTTCCCTTAATGTAAGGTGATCCCATGAAATTTAGTGGCTTTATCAATCCAAATGGTGAAACCATAATTTTTAATCTTACATTTTGGTGAACTCATCATAGCTCATTCTTATTTTTAATTATTTATGTTTAGATTTGATTTTTAGGCATTTAATTCAATTTACCTTTTATTCATTATGCTTAAATTACATAAATTTGAAGGTTAAATTGGAAAAGCCCTAGATATTGTGCTAAATTTGATTTATGGGTTACATAAGTTTTAAATTACGTGCTTAGATCTAATTTTTATTACACATTGCTTAACTCATTGATTAATCAATCATTTTACAACAACGTTGCATTATTTTATCATACACATAGCTTTCCTTATCAAAAAAATTGTGGTTCAATTTTTGCATTTAATATTTCCTTCTATGTGCATGAACTGTGTTACTCTTAGTCCTACATCCAATATTCTAGTGAGAAAAAATTGTAGACTTAAGGCTTTCCAAAGTTTAAATACCAAAGTTATGGACCCTGAGTTAAATAACTTATTCCATGTGAGTGTTGGTACTTTCTCTAATCCAACACATGGCATATCTAATATCATATATCCCCATTCACCTCACACTTCTCATGATGAAGATGATGACTCACTAACTAGGGTTACTAGTGCTCAATTGGGGAGGCTTGACATGTAATCTGACAATCTTCAACAATAGATGGGCCAAAAACATGCAAATAGTGAGACAATATCCTTGATTGAAGGGCTAAAGAGAATATTCAAAGTGATAAGTTAGGTGTGAAAGTTTTATGGGGAATCCCTCATATTGTTAATACCAATATTATGCCTATCAAAGTTTGTGTCAAAGATCCTAGTTATTCTCATCCTACTAGTCAAGTTGAGCATTTCATTCCTATGACTACATCCTTGCCTAGTGTGCCTACATATATATCTTCTATCATGACTACCTCCACACAAAATTTTAATCCTACATATGTTAGTATGAGATAAATCCTATTAATTCATACTCTTTCATACCTCCTTTTGTGATTCTTCCATTTGTTTACCAACCATCTCCTATGCCAACATATGGCAATGTTCCCCTTTCTTATTCTCAACCTCCAACTACCTACAACAACATTGTACTCCTCCACCATAAGCCAATATGTCTAATTCCAATCCATCTACTAAAGCTACTATCAATAACATAACTTAAAGTGTTTCATCCTTATGACAATAATTGAATTCATTAACCCAATCCAAGTTCAATGTTCCCACTTATGATGTAGCAAGCTCACTATCCGATAAGATTATTTGTGTGGTTTCTCCTAAGAATGTGGAAACCCCTCAATTAGAGTTATACAATAGAAAAGGTGACCCCTTGACTCATGTGAAGACATTCCAAACCTGGTGTAGTGATTTATTTCATGATAAAATAATCATGGCAAAAATATTTACCTGGACCTTTAGAGATAAAGCTTTGAAATGGTATTGTTCTTTGCCTCCTTATTCTATCACTTCTTTTCAAAAATTGGATAATTTTGTCCTTCAAAAAATTTAAAATAATATTGGTCTTAAGATCATTTTCACTGATTTGATTCATTGTAAGCAAGGAGTGAGAGAAAAAGTGTCTGATTTTATTGGTAGATATAAGAATTTTCATTCACAAATTTCTTATCCTCTAGCCGATCATGATGTTCAAAGAGTTTTCATTACTAATTTGTAAAATGATATTAGAGATAAGCTTCTATTTTTTGAATTTAATTCTTTCATGAAATTGTGTGCAATGCTTCATAATTATTAGGTTCAAGTGAGCCAATTTGAATCATATCCTTCAATGGCTCGGGTTGATAAAAATGAGAGCAATCAACAGTCGGTTCCAAAATTCAACAAAACACAATAAATATTTCATCAAGATAAATGATAACGTGTCCAACAACATCAACACTCAAGTGGCAACCACAACACTAGGTGTGACCCCTTTATCCAAATACTTTAGAAAATAATTAACTCCTCTTTTTTAATCTTTGCATAGTATAATATTGAGGTTGATTAATGCTAATGTATTGAAACTTCCTCCCATCAAACCTATAGATACCTCTAAGGCTTTAGCACGTTCCTTTGACCACAAAACCTTTTTTTAATACCACTATCAAGAAGGTCATGATACTAAGAAGTGTTATATGTTGAGGTATAAGATTCAAGACCTTATTGATAACAATGGTATATCTATAGTTGGTGTGAATGATAAAGGGACCAAATCCATAGCACCTTCTACTCAAAATCTTCAAATCTTCACCAATCCTTTACCTTCTCACTCTACCAATGTTGTTGAGTCTCAACCACTTGCATTATTTCCTGATGACTTAGGTGTTCCTTGGCTCTCTTCCATGAAAGTTGTTCCTTCTACGATCCATAAAATTTTGAATTTTTCTCACAATGGGAATATTATCACAATTAATCATAGCCTTTACCAACCCACTATGAAGTGTGGAAATTTCACCCTTGATTACTTTGGGCCTAAAAAACCTAAACCTTTAAAGACTCATGATGATATTATTTTTCTCCCTTATCAGAAATGGAAAATTGATGTGATATTAGCCCTAAGTAAATATAGAGACCCTTCACCCATGGATATTCCCCCTCCTCATCTTAGACATGGTCTTCTTCTACTCCTTTTATCCCTCGTATATATGTTGCAGTCCCAACTCCCACATGCTAGAGAGGAAAACAAGTAGCATTCGATATCTCTCAACCTAGCGAGGTTCCTCTCATTTCCCCTCCTATTAGAGAAGAAAATGAGCTTATGTTGATTGAACTCAACCTTCGCAAGTCTCGAGTAAAACTAAAAGAAATATTGTGCAAGCGAACCTTGACAAAGATTTCATTCCAAGGCTCATGAACTTGCTTCCCAAAGCATTTCCTCCCCAAAGATACCAAATATTGACTTAGTTACATTTTTCCAATCTTCATCTAACCCTAGGGAGGAAGTTCAACTCAAATCACCAAAGTTAAAGATGCTTAAGAAAAATGATGGGTCAATTTATTTTCATATTAAAGATCCTATTATGATTAATTTAGTTGATGATAATAATATTTTTTATACTAACAATGTTGATCCTAATGATTTTGATGATATGTATGATCTTGTTGAGATTAATCATGAACTATCTTCACACTTTTCAAAAACATTAATCCTAGCTCCTAATGACAAACAAAGTTACACATCATTAGAGCATGGTTCTTGTTTGAAACTTGCAGTAAATCCATCTATTGTGCTCATTGTTTCTCCTCTTTCATCTTGTCCACTATCCCTAAATGATGTTAAGAAAGATTGGACAGTGGATGATTTGCTTGACTAGCTTCATTTGCACCATAGATTCTTATGTGTGTTTTCTTGTATGTAATGTGTTGCTTGATATGTCTTTATGTTATGTTAGGTTCTCTTGCTACTTTTTTGGTGCGAGGTAATAAAGGGGTTGAATCTGTTGTGGCATTCCTCTATTTATATCTCACTTTTTCTATATTTTGTATCAATGTTATGTCATACATGTGCTATTGTTTGTAAATGTGCCTTTGTGTTGTCTAGTTGGAGATGATGCAAATCATTGAGATCTCGTTTTGGTCTCTTCCATGTTGACTCAAAAGATATTTGTTCATTCATCTTATGTACTCTCCTTCTATTGTGTTTGTAGTTCCACTACCTTTGGGGAATGAGGTCAATTCAATTAAATTATTCTTGATACACATTATTTATCAAAAGTGCATACTGAATCTAGCTAGTGGATCCCTTATGTGCTTGTTCTTATATGTTTTGTGACCATTTCCCTTTGATTTGTCCTTTCTTGGGGGAATCTCATTGTTGCAGCGTACATGTCTTTTGGATGCACATATGATACCTTAAAGCTATTTCTGTTGGTAAGGCACGCACAATCACTTTACATGAGGGAATACACTCTGCTCAATTTTACACTTCATGCACACACCACATGGATTGGTTTGTATATTTTCATCACACACCAAGACATTTTTTGTACCCATTTTGTAGTCAATTTGATTTAATGTTTAGATTACTTTGCAAATTAAGCCTTTTTCTTTGTAATCTCTTTGAAAATTTTCAATCCTACATGACTCATAGTAAGCACAAGCCTTATTAGGCCAAGAACAATCATGCTCTTTCTATCTTCTTCATGAGTTTTTCCTTTTATCTTGATATTAGATTGATAAGATCCTAAGTCTCTATAGGTTTGGTGTGTCTTGTCTGTTTGGTATCTCTGTGAAAGTTTTTCAATACGACTTTGTACTTTACCGTGAGTATGGACATAGGTTCATACTCCCACCAAAGTGGGGGCTAAATGTAGCATCATAAATTGTATCCTTTTATGATTTCGTCATTGCCTAGCCCTCACCTTAGCATTCCAATCTCTAGTGCTCAATGCCTACTTTGATGTTGCTCATACCATCTTGAAATCCACATTTTCAACTCATAATCCAGCCTCTCTCCCATTCCAAGTCCTAATTGACATGACCAGGATGCCCTAGTCCTCCCAATTAGGACCCAAAATAGGACCTCACAATGGTCACTTGATGTGGGTGGGAAAATTGGCATTGTGTCTACCTACTGCAAGAATTTAAAGATTTAATGCATGGTTAGGTAGAAAAGGAAGCCTATCTCGCTCATTTGGTAACTAGAAATGTGAAAGAAAATCACAAGTGTGTTGGATTGTTGGCATTGACAAAACCGGTCAATCCAGAGAACTGGTGTATGTGCTAAGATTTTTCATTGATGTCGAACACTTATCGGTGAAGACACTAATCGATGAAGTGGTATAGGTAGAGTGGTGTTTTTCAGTAAGTGAAAGTGATGACTTAGAAACACATGGAAACAACACTGGTAATGAATGATCAAATATTCAAACAGCTCAAGGAAAGATAGACTAAGCCAACTAGTCTGTCATTCAGGAAGATCGGTCACTCTGATGATGATGAAGTTACAAAAGGTGACCCAGACAAGAAAACTTGAAGTTGTATGCAAACTGGAATCTCATTGGCAAACAGGGGAAGAGAATTGATTCTCGCACAAAAAACTGGTAATCAAAGGATAAATCGGTAATATAGAAGTGCAATGGCATACCAGTACACTAGTATAATAGAAGGAAGATAGGTGATCACAAGAAAATCTCAGAGTGGTGATCGGTTATTCAATTGCGGTGGAAAAAGATGAGTTGGTGAGCTTGTTTCTACGCCAAATCACTTGTTGGTAAGGTCAACTTCAGTTATCATGCAGTCAAGCATGATTACTTGTGGATTTTCTTGTTTGCACTTAATTGACTGAACATGACCCAGAAGTTACTATCTTTGGGAGATGCGGTGGCAGAATTTGTTGAGCACTTGGTGGAATTGTTTTAAGGTGTGCAGAGAAAGAGTGGGAGATTTTGAATTCAAAATATTCTAAAATCTATGATTTCTTTGATTGAGGGAACACCTTAAAGTGTCGGCATAAAATGTATAAAGTGTTCTTGAGTTCATTCAAAAAGTTTTTTATCGGGAAATTTGCAACAAGAAGGTCTTGTTGAAGGCGATCCAAAGTGAAGAGTAGAGAGAGAGAAAGTGCTAAGAGGTTTTAGCATAATAGAGTATGTTTGAGGTAGATTGACTAAGTGCACACTTGAGCGATAGAGAACCGATAGAGTACAAAGCCAAAGGTCAGAGGACCGACAGAGTGCAGAGCCGAAGGATAGAGAACTGGCTAAGTGAAGAGCCGAAGGTGTAAGAAGAAAACCGGAGCTATGCAAAGAAGACACAACTGGTGTGGATTGAGTGTGTTGCATATTAAGATCTGATCAAACTATTAGTAGCTAATTTAGTAGATCATCCATCTATTGCTTTCTAACCACTACAACATAAATCCCTTAACCGGGTGGACTTTAACAGGTCCCCTTTGTAAAATCCTTTAACCGAGTGACATCTTAATTGATTTAAGTCTTTTAATTAGGATACCTTTAATAGGGTAAAGGCACTAACTGGCCTTGAATAAAATCTCTTAACCGGGTGGCACCTAATAGTGTCTTTGTAATCTCCTAACAAGGATGGCTCCTCACCGGGTGTACTTCAGAAGAGTACAAATTTTGTGAGTTCCTACTCACACCGTGGTTTTCTCCCATTTGGGTTTCCATGAGATAACTTCTTGGTGTCACTGTCAACTTTTCATGCTTGCATATTTTACTTCAGTGATTAAGTATATTGTTGGATATTAGATGAATGCAGATTTAAGTTAAAAATTTAATTGTGAAAATTTGATCAAGTGTTGATTCACCCCTCCCCTCTCAGCACCGGTTGGGACTAACAAAGTGATCCCTTAATTGCACTCTAGAAACATTAATTTAAGTCAATATGAGAAAGCATTCAAGTATTCATTAAGTATTGAAGGAGATGGTCAAGTCAAGATCAAGCATTCATGTTCAAGCATCCATAATCAACCTTCTATAAAGACATTCTACATTGCATCATAAACCTTTGCATGAGGATTCAAGAAAACTTCATCAAGGTATCAAGTTCAAGCATTTTTAGATTAGACCTAGCCTCTCCCTCAAAAGGAAAGCATTCTATTTTAGTTCAATTCCATTTCAATTTATCAATTCAATTAAATGCTAGTTCCTAAATTGGGGTTAGACCCAAGGAAAAACCCTATCAACCAAGCCTATTTCCTTATTTATATGTATAAGGAACTATCTTAGGAGTTGTGAGTGAGGAATCCGATAGTGTAAATGATGACAATTAAACTCAAATTTTGAAGGCATGAAAAGTGGAGGATCAGGACAACTACCTCCCCTCAGTCCTGATAACTTATAACAACCTTCTAATAGTGGATTGTATGTACCATCCTAATTCTGAAAACATCCAGTCTATTTGCTCTCGATATTTGGAGGACTAGGATAACCTACTCCCCTCGATACCGACAAGTTAGCTTGAAATTCCTATCATAGGTTTTGATCTATTTTCCCTCTCCAATTCTAGGTTTACATCTATGCATGACATGTGGAACATTTTATTATTCTTATTTTATGTCAATTTCTCATTGTTTGTCGTAGATCTAGCATTGCAAATGAACCCTAATTTAAATTCAATTTTCAACTCTAACAAGGGAAGAATTAACTTGATTTGAGTTCAATCCTTTTAGGCTTGGGTCAATCAAGTTTAATTCCCTTTATTAATGTGAGATGATCCCATGAAAATTAGTAGATTTATCAACCCAAATTTTTAATCCTACAAAATCATATGAAAATTTTAGATTAAAAAGTAAAAAAACACAAAATGCAGAAAATTTAGAAGGATAAGATGAGGAATGATGTTGGAAATATATGTTTTTATTGATGTCAACCTGATGTCTAATAATAAATGTCATCTATTAACTCTGATTGTTGACAGTTTTTGTGCCATCATTGATGTCAACTTACAATTTATGTGTTGTCATTAATGATGTGGTGATTGATTGGATAGAGGTTGTTGCAGTTGTTAAGTAAGTGGTAAATGAGAGAGGTAGAGAGGGAGAGGCGAGATTGATGGAAGTAGGAAGGAAAAGCTCAAGACATAGAGGGAGGGATAGAAATAGAGCTCTTGTAGGGAGGAAGATATATGTAGAGAAAGAGAGAGAAAGTGGAGATAGAGATAAGTTGAGAGGGGGAGACAGATAGATAGAGAGAGGTGGAGTGGGAAGGAGAGAGATAGGGAGATGTTAGATATAAAAATGAGGGAGGGAAATAGAGGTATATAGAGAGAGGGAGGGTTGATAGAGAGAAGTATTGAGGGAAGGTGGGAGAGATGAGAGAGGTAGGTAGGGAGAGAAAGTTAAGTAGAGAGGTTGAGAGGGATGAAGAAAATATAGAGATTAATATGGAGAGGGAAGGATGGAAGAACATAGGTAGAGAAAGGGAGGGAGATGTAGGGAGAGAGAGAGAGTGAGGTGAGATAAAGAGTAGTATGGAGGGAAGGAGGTAGAGATTGATGGGAGATAAAATTATAGAGGGATGGAATGAGAGGTAGGTAAAGAGAGGGAGAGGGGAGATAAAGAGAGTAAGAGGGGAGATAGATGGATAGAGAGAGGAGATAAAGAGAGAAAGAGAGAGGGAAGATAAATATTAGGTGTGGATTAAGATTAGTATGGAGGGAAGGAGGTAGAGAGTGAGGGGAGATAAAAGTACAGAGGGATGGAAGGAGAGTTAGATAGAGAGAGGGAGAGGGGAGATAAAGAGAGTAAGAGGGGATATATAGAGAGAGGAGATAAAGAGAGAAAGGGAGAGGGGAGATAGAAATTAGAGATATATGGATAAGTAGAGAGGTGGAGAGAGTGAATAAGGGAGTGAGATAGGTATAAAGAGAAAGGGTGGGAGGGAGTTAAATGTAGAGAAATAAAGGTAGGTAGGGAAGGATGGAGAGGTATGTATAGAGAGAGGGAGAGGGAAGATAGAGATAAGTTGAGAGGGGGGAGATAAATAGAGAGAGGTGGAGAGGAAGAGTTGAAGTGAGGGAGGGAATGAGAGGTATGCAGAAAGAGAGAGGGTAGATAGAGAGGTATGCAACAAGAGAGAGGGTAGATAGAGATAAGTAGTTTGAGAAGAAGAGAGAGATATAGAGAGGTAGGTAGAGAGATAGAGTATTATGGAGAGGGAAGGAAGGAGGGAGGGAGAGAAAGGGAGGAGAGGTACGAATAGAGAGAGTGAGATGAGATAAAGAGTAGTATGGATGGAAGGAGACCTAGAGAGTGAGGGGAGATAAAATTAGAGAGGGATGGAAGGAGAGGGGAGATAAAGAGAGTATTAGGGGAGACAAATGGATAGATAGAGAGGAGATAAAGAGAGAAATAGAGAGGGGAGATGGAGAGTAAAGATATATCCTATAAGTAGAGATGAAGAGAGAGAGAGAAGGAGGGATGGAGGTAGGTATAAAGAGAGAGGGTGGGAGGGAGATATATGTAGAGATATAGAGATGGGTAGGAAAGGATGGACATGTATGTATATAAAGAGGGAGAGGGGACGTAGATATAAGTAGAGTTAGAAGGGGAGAGAGAGTGGGGGAAGGAGGGAAGGAGAGGAGTGTAGAGAAATAGAGGTAGGAAGGGAGTGAGGAAAAGGTATGTAGAGAGAGGGAGAGGGAGAGTGATAGGGATATAAATAGGTATACAACTCGAGGGAGATAAATAGAGCGAGGAAAAGAGAAATAGAGAGGGAGGGAGGGAGGGAGGGAGTGAGAAAGAGGGATATGTATGTAGATAAATATAATTAGGGAAGGAGGGAGGTAGAGGTATGTAGAGAGAGCGAGAGTGGAGATAGAGATAAGTAGAGAGGCAAAGGGTGAGAGAGAGATAAGTGGAGAGGGAGCATGAGAGGGTGTGATAGAGAGAAAGGGGGAGAGAGGGAGAATTGTAGAGAACTAGAGGTAGGGAGGGAGTGAGGGGAGGTATGAAGGGAGAGAGGAGAGAGAGAGGTAGAGAGAGATAGAGAGGGAGGAGAAGGAGAGTGATAGGGAAATAGATAGGTCGAGAGCCTGGGGGAGACAAAGAGCATGAGATAGAGAGATAGAAAGAGAATGATGAAGGAACTTGCTGATTACTAAAATTTGACTGTCTTAAAAATTTAAAGATCTCCTAAAATTTAGAATCTACATTATGTCTAATAGAGACCTGAAACCATCCTCGAACATCGTATCAATATATACATTAAATATAACTTAAAGTATAAGTTTTATTTTACCTTTTTTTTACCTGACTTTTATAATTTTATATTTATGTATATATCCTGATGAAAAACACTAAGGGAAGGACAAAGGAATTAGAATTAAAAATTCATTTATTCTTTCTCCAAAACTAAAAACCCAAGCATGAGAATTTTTATTTGTAATTTAGTATTACCATAACATGTACTTGTTATGATTATTTATCATAACACGTGTTATGCTTAACAAACAAAATATGAATGTGTTTTTCTCTCATAAAAACATGTATGTGTTTTTAATTCTAATAACACATGCATGTTTTGGATTAAAAACCATGTGTATGTCTTAATGAACAATGTTTTTGAGCCTTAACACATACATGTTTTTAATTTAAAAACCATGTACATGTTAAGGCTCAAATTTTCCTACTCTTAACACACACAGTTTTTGAATATATTAAAAACATGTATGTGTTTTGTTTGTTTTAGGTAATTTTTTTGCTAGTGGCCACTTAATTAAGCCTAACATCTTGGTGTACTTACACCAAATCAAAAGATCAACATTAGGAACACTCAAGCATCATCCTTGGTGGACATGATGTTGCATTAAGGACTTGTAGACATACATCATCTTCATCATAAGTTTCAAGTTAAGTTTTGTGCATGAGGTAATCATTGTCATTTAATTTTATTTATTTTCCTTTCCTCCCATGAGGGTACAGATCTTCTATCAATCATTATTTCTATTATGGAGGTGGGAACACAAACGTAGAGTTTGACATAGGTAAGCCCCTATATAACACAACTATTTTCCCCTCATTTTTGTGTCTCAAAGTTTACAATTGAAGATTGAGATAATTATATAGTGAGACACAATGGATAATGACAAATAATTTAAAACTTTGAACATATGAAAGTTACAAGACTAGGGCACCAGTTCCCTAGTCCTTCCAATTATGGCTAATATTTGATGGTGGTGTAGCATCATAAATTGGAACCTTTTACAACTTACACCAATTTTTCGTGCCCTTTCTTTATCAAGTCCCATTCTAACTCCCTCCCAAGTCTATTTTTTGACCTTTTTACCTCAAAACTGATGTCATCTTTCTGCACAAAGAACTAAACCTCTGCCTTGTGTTGTGCATTCTCATCTCCCACTAATTGGCCCTATTTTTGGTTAATTGGGGTACCTAGGAAATCTTGGTCTAGGACTAGGGAACCTGGGCATCTTGGTACTTCTTAAACAAGACTTAGTTTGGACATGTCGGTGCACTTCCCCTTGCTCATGATTTTGGATCTTGGTGTCTCAATATGACTATTGGAGGTTGGACTAATTGATAAAAATTTTCACGAACCCTATATAAGAGCATTCCTCTAGTTCATTTTTATCATCCATAATAACTTCCTTAATAGCTTCAAGTCTACCCATTATTCATGCATCAACATCAACTGGCATTAATCATCCAAGACAATATTTCACCTAACCATATTCTTCAAGCATTTTAACATCATGGAAAAAAAATATACATCAATCTTCATGCAAACATGTGTGTTTGACTAGGTCATTCATGTTTAGGTTATGTCAAGTCATGTTACTACAACAATACTTGTGATTACATTCAAAGAGCATTGCATCATCATCCATTATCAATTGCAGTAGATCTGAGGTATATCATTCAACATTTACTTTAGTATTTCCATTTCAAATTTTAATTCAACTTAAGGGTTAATTCCAAACCCGGGGTTTAACTTAGGCAAATCATTATCAACAACACCATTTCCCTTCTTTTTGTGTGTAGGTGAGAGATTTAGAAGCTATGAAAGAATATTCCAACAAATAATATGATGACTATTAGATCCATCTTTTGTAAGAGTGAAAAGTGTTGGACCAGGTCACCTAGAGCATCTTGGTCCCACAAATTTTAGACAAATTTATAGTAAGATGATCTAAGTGATATTTTGATTTGAAAAGTTTACGGTCTATCCACATCTGATAGCTGGAGGGATAGGACATCCAAAACATCCCAATATTTTTACTTTCAGGATGAACTTCCTAACACAGGTGCCCCTATGTTCCTTTTGCTTAGATTTAACTTTGTGTTTGCATACTACGTTTGGAGCTCACTATGTATGTGATTTTACATCAATTTTGTATCATTTAGACTAGATATATCATTCAGCTTACATCCTTTCAATTATATTTTCAACTGAATCAAAAGGGATAGAATTCAATCTACATTCAACTCTCTTCCTAATAGAATTGAGGTTGAATTTATTGAGTTCATTATCCTTTTAATTTAATATGTGTGAAATAGGTTATTTACATAACTAAACTTGTGAGCTCTTATTTCCATACCTTGCATTTTGGTGAACCTAACACTTCTAGCATTTTTCATATTTCTGATTGGATGTTTTCAGAATTAATTTTCATAATTTCATTGCATACATTGATTGAACATTTTTTTGGTTATTAGATTTGATAAATGGAGTTGTTATCTTAATTTGTTAATTCACCTTTCACATTTTCTCCAAGATCTTCATGATGTTCCCTTTAATGCATATGATGGTAGCTCATATTTTCCTTTAATCCATAACCATGATTTGCCCTCTCACATAATTGTTCCCACCCAAGATGATCATTTGGTGCAAGTGGATGATATTGTGGCTACCTTTCCTATTGATACCAACCTACTTTTCATTTCAATAACCTTCACTACAGAGAAGAAGCATTGCTGAGTTCTTGTACCTCTCCTAAAGTATATGTTGACCCTTTTTCTGTCAACCTAGGATCTAGTCTAAGAAATGCTATCCTACATAACTTGCATGTTATGCACATTTCTTTGTTGACAAACAGTGAGGGGTCTCTTTTGACCTTGCATCCTTTTTGGGCTCCAATTCTATTTCTGAGTTGACCAGTTTGGCCGATCAACTCACTTAAGTTTTATTAGTTGGAGGGTTCCCTTTCATTCATGGGTTGTTTCCCCTTTTTTCACTCTTACCAGTCTATGGCAGTTTTCTTCTAGCTATGAAGGGCTCTGCTCCCCCACATGATTTTATAACAGGAGAAAATGGTCGTGTGGGTTAACTCCAACCACCAAATTTCAATGCCATAACTCTAGAGGTGACACCTATAGACTGATTTCAGATGCCACCCATGCCTCTTCAAGGCATTTTGAAGACTTTTGGGCTCTGCAGGTACATAGAGACGCATTCAAATGCAAGGTTTTCCCTGATTTGTGGGGATTTTTCTCTCTTCTAGAGGCAGAGGATGCCTTCAGAGGCTAGATTCAGCATGCCATCAGATCATCCTCGATTTGATCTTCTTCTCCCCTCTCAGATTTTTGTAACCTAACCCTGGTGGGGTTAGAGTTTTCATCAGTGGTTCCATTCTTAGTTATGCTTGAACTATAAAGGAAATTTTTTGTAATTTTCTTAGGATCTTCTCCTCTTTTTCTCTTATAGCAATCCATGACTTCTACGACTGTATAAATTACCTTGCCTCTACATTAATAAGATTTTTCTTTCCTTACCTAGTTTCAATTCATACAAATTTGTGTATTTCTCTTACCTATTTGCATGAATGCATCTTTTCTTGCTTTCTCAACATGTGTGATAGTGTTGACTCCTCTTAGAGTGGCATCCAAGAAAATTGTTTGTTCCTCTGACATTGTTAAGAATTCCAACCTTGACTCAGTCTTAGAAAGATAGAATTAGATAAGAATTAATATATCTTTAGGGAAGTTTTATTGATGTTTTGTGCAGTTACAGGTGGGGGTAGATCAACTTTCAGTCTAGGTGTAAACCTTTTTTCCTTCTTTCATGCAAACCTTCTCTCTCTCCCTTTTCCCTCTCAGGTCATAGATTATTTTTACTAGTATTGGGTTGATCCAATGCCTGCACTCAGATTGAAGAGGAACCCAACCTTCTCCGAAGATTCGACCTCACATTTTGCAAGGTCCCACACTTGAGAGGTTGACTCAATGTTTCACAAGGTTGATGATCATGGTTTCTTGGGTCATCAAGGGTGAAATTTTTTGTGACAATAGTATCTTTAATCCATGAGGAAAGAATCAATACTCCTATCCATGATCTCTCTAAGATGGAGGTAATATTGTAGAGTAACATTGAACCATCCTCTTCTCATAGAGATACTTTGGTGCAATGGAGGCAAGGAAAATATGTTAGTACGTCAATCACTCTAGATACTCCTTATTCTCCTAGATTTTATCTTAATCATCAACATATTTTGAGGTGAGATGATGTTATGCATTTTATTCATGACCTATCCCATAATATAACATTGATAAAAGATGAAGCCTTAGATGATAAAGATTGTCCTCCCCAACCAAAGAAAGTGGACATGAATGATGATGATAGAAAAGAGAATCTTCCTACAAAGGATATTCCTTCCTCATCCATTCACACCTATGGCCTTTCAACATGTCCTTACACAACAAATTTCAAAGAAATACATAATGAAAGTCCTTCTTCTTCACAATTGAAACCATCTTATGAGCTTGACTATTATATTATTTCGAAGCAAGGCTATAGTGGAGAAGGACTTGGAAAAATGGAACAAGAAATCAAGATCCATATAGATCCTCTCTCATAATGCACTAGAGAAGATGTTGGGTTTCCTACCCCTTCCTTGCCAATCCTTTTAGTGGAAGAACAAAATTCTAATCCTCCTATCCAAAAAAGAAAAAAAGTTTTCCATAGTAGGAAAGGTCTTCTGGCAACTTATAAATAATGATCAAATTTATTTCTCTCCTAAACAAACACTTAAATCAAAATATGCCACTAAATATTGTCTTTTTCATCGCATGCATGGTCATACTACTGATGTTTGTATTTAATTTCAAACACATGTTTAAACACTTGATGTTATAAAACTTGATATGCAAATATTTCTTTCTATACATATAGTAATACCTTAGCACTTCCTTCACCCTATTATGCTGCTCCTCACTATGTGATCATAGTAAATTACCTATTGGGGGTTCTTTTCCATTCATGGTGGTACAAATTTATGTGCAATTATACTTGGATAGCAACATAATAGTCTTTTCCTTGTCTCCATTCTTGGGGGGGAAGAATAATGTTTCAATTTTCTCTCTATTTCAAGGATTTAATTTTCTTTTATTGAGTTGCATCTTTCATAGCTTGATGTGCTTTCTTACATAGAGTTATCATCCATGCAAGTACATATATGTCCCTTGGTTGGACCTATTATTTGTATCAAATGATGTCTTTTATGAATAATCCCTGCTTAGTGAATGAGTGTAATCCATTCCTAAGAATCCACCTTTTCATAGTATTTGAGAAGGTGTGTATTATAAGTCATTTTATCCTTTCAAACATGTCATCATTATTAAAGATCTCCTCTATTTTTGGAGGTAGATATCTTTGGGTAAGGATCTCTTTCTCCTTGCATCCATCAAAAGGCTCCCTTTACACTATATTTTCCTTTCTCATAAGAGTTATGCCTCTTTAGCTTGGAGTTATGTACATTTTTTCTTAAAGGATATTTCCTTGGTGATGAAGGTGTATATCCGTGTTTCTATCTTTATACCTTAAGACATCAACATAGGGATATGTTGAAAACTTAAGGAGGGACATACATCACGGTCTACTTGTATCTTATGTTCAATTTAAGTTGTATATTTCCTTTCATACAATGATTTTCTTAGTTATTCTTATTCATGTTGTGTATTTCCTTATAGACAATGAGCTTTGCATAGTTATCTATTTTTAACTTGCACCATTTTTTTGGATGAGTTGACTAGCATAATAAATCTTGCTAGACCTTTCAACTCTTCGTTTAGAATAGTTTAACTAGCATAACACAAATTGCTAGACCTTTCAACCCTTCCTTTTCAATTCCTTAGGGAAATTTGACTAGCATATCATAACTTGCTAAACCTTACAAGTCCTCTTTTTCAAATTTCAGGACAAGTGGAACTAGTATAACACAACTTGCTACTTTGACTCTTCCTTCCCACATGTATCACACAACATAACATAACTTATTGTCATGTGAGAATTCATGCTTACATGGATCACCTGGCATAATACAACTTGCTAGACCATGTAATCCATGTTCCCTCTTGCTCTCTCTCCCATGGATCACTTAGCATAACATATCTTGCTAGGCTATGAAATATGTGTTTTCTTTTTCTCTTGGCAATGAACTCGTAGCATAACACACCTTGCCAATTGTTGGATCATATTTCATCATTTGTTGCATGCTATTTCTCTTTCCATGTGACAACTTGTGCTCTTGTAATAGAATTCCAAGAATGATATTAGTGGTTGAGACATTTTTTACTATCAAGGTCTCTTCAACTAGTTGACTTAAAGTGTTTGTTTTTAGTACTAATCACTTATTTTTTTTTTATATATTTTATGTGTCTTTATGGCTTTGAATTTTTGTTTCATCTTTATTATTTGTCTTGTGTATCCTTGCATATTATTGTATGAATTAAGATCCTAAGCTTGGGGGCTTATTCTCTCAAATTTAGTGATGTCTTGTCTCTTTGTAATGTTTCTCCCAATTGCTCATATCCATGTCTCTTTCTCTCTTTATGCTACTTTATTGCGAGTATGCATATAAGATCATGCTCTCACTAAAGTGGGGGCTAGATGTAGAATTGTAAATTGGAACTTTGTACAATTTACACCACTTTTTTGTGCCCTTGCTTTAGCATGTCCCATCCTAGCTCTCCCAAGTCCATTTCTGGTCTTTTTACCGCCAAATTGATGTCATCTTTATGCATGAAGAATTGAACTTGTGCCTTGGACTATGCATTCTCATCTCCCACTTGTTGGCCCTATTTTTGGTGGACCAAGGCACCAAGGCATCCTAGTCCAGGATTAGGGTGCTCGGGGCATCTTGGTCTAAAACCAGGGCACTCAAGGCATCCTGGTCCTACTTAAACAAGACCTATTAAATGGAAATGTTGGTACACTTCCCCTTCTTGGTGGATTCGGATCTTGGTGTCTCAATATGACCATTGGAGATCGACCTAATTGGAAAATTACCTTGGGATTCTTATATAAGAGAGCATTCCTTTAGGGGTGAACTCACAAAGCTGGTTCCCACTTTTGCCAATGAAGGAAATTGACAAAAGTAGAAAATTTTGTTTACGGGGGGTTCGAGCGTAGTGGGGGTGTTCGAACGGAATACCCTTTGGGGTTCGAGCAAAGACCCCACTTCGCTCGAACCCCATCTTTCAAGCGAAGCACTTTTAATGCTCGTTTATGTCATTTTTCAGTTATAGCATAGGGGTTCGATCGAACCCCCCTAAAAATGGGGGGTTCGCTCGAACCCCCCTTCGTTCGAACCCCTTTTTTAACACTTCTCTGAAGATTTCTACATTTTTTTGCAGATTTTTGGCCTTGAAACCTCTAGTTGAAGGCTCAAATGGAATGATCTTGACAACCCAAAATGTATTATTATAGTCCTCGAAGAAAGCTTTCCAATGAATATAATTTTACTACATATTGAGTTTATTATGAACTTGTTTTTTTAATTTTACCAAATATAGGTTTTTCACCGAACATGAACTTCTCTGTTCAACGCATTGGAAAAAATAGGAAACTAATTCAAAAAAATTCTGAAAAATATCTAAGCCCTGGATATTGATGTCTTCTTTCTAACAAAAAAAAAAAAGTTGAATTTTGATATATATAGAATAAGTTATGTGTTCAAACGTAAACCTATGTCTAAATTATGACTAGTCGGACTTCAAAACTTAATCAAATGAAAAATATTGAACATATCACTATCAAACCAACTGCAAGCCTTGGATATTGATGTTACAAACCAAAATTCAAAAGAATTGAGTTTTTATCATTTATAGAAAAAAAGTTATGCGTTTCGAGAGGCACATCACTCTTAAAAAATGTAGTTTGTTGTAAAAAACTACTTTTCGAGGGAGATGGAAAAATTTTAAAAAAATCCTTCAAAAAAATTTGAAAAAAATATATACAGAATCTACAAACAAAATTCTACAAATCACTAATTTACATCATCTTCAAATTATTAATAGTTTAAAAGTTATAGTTGTCGGAAGTTGAAGATTATTTTAAAATTGTTCATCTCAGTGTCAAAAGTGGCAAAAAAGTGGGAACCATTATTGTGAGTTCACCCTTAATTCATTTTCATCATCCACAATAACATCATCTCCATCCATCATTCATGCATCCACATCAAGTGACATCAAGAATCTTCAAGCATTCAAGGTAGCATTTCACCCAACATATTCTTCAAGAAATTCAACATCATTGAGTAGAAAATCTACATCAATATTCATGCAAGCATGTGTGTTTGATTAGGTCATTCATGTTCATGTCAGGTCAATTCATGTTACTGCATCAACAATTGTTATTACATTCAAAGAGAATTGCATCATCATCCATTATCAATTGCAACAGATTTGAGGTATATCATTTAACATTTACTTATGTATTTCCATTTTCAATTTCAATTCAATTCAATGGTTAATTCCAAACTTAGGGTTTGACTTAGGAAAACCCTACGAACAACACCATTTCCCTTCTTTTTCTATGTAGACAATAGATTCATAAGCTATGAATAAAGTTTCTGATAGAAAATATGACGATAATCAGATCTAGCTTTTGTAGGAGAAAAAAGTGGAGGACCAGGTCACTTAGAGAATCCAGGTCTTGCAAATTTACAATGAACTTTTAGGAATAGATTATGAGCAACATTTTGATTTTGAAAGTTTCTTGTCTATCCACATTTGATAGTTAGATGACCAAGATGCTTAGAGAATCCTAGTCTTGTACTTCAGGTTGAACTTCTTGGAACAAGTGCCCTTATGTTCCTTCTACTAAGATTTAAATTTGTGCCTACATACTGCATTTGTAGCTCACTATTTAAGTCATTTTACATTGATTTTACATCATTAAGCCTATATCTAGCATTCAAATTACATCCTTTTAATTACATTTTCAACTCAATCAAAAGTGATAGAATTCAATCTACATTCATCCCTCTTCCTAATTTAATTGAGGTTGAAACTATTGAGTTCATTATCCTTTTAATATAATGTGTGTTAAATAGGTTACTTACATAGCCAAACTTGTGACCTCCTATTTCCATACCTTACAAGTGGTAGGCTAGATATCTCTTGAGATCAATCCTAGCACTACCTTTTGCATTTGAGTACTCCAAGTCCCTAACACCCCCATTGTACCTAGTTTTCCTTTATTTTCTATCATAGTTTCCCTTTTGCATTTCATTTCTATATTTGTTCTTTTGTTATACATCTTTATTTTAAATATTTAATAATTTTTGTTTGTTTAGTCCATAATGAGTTCTTTAGCCTAGTCATTTGTATGCATTCATTCAATCATATCACATGTAGCACAAAAAGAACCTAGGTGTGGATCTAGGATAGTTTGACTCTCCTTTGAGGACTAAATTCAAACCCATTCATACCTCTTCTTATTTTAATGAAATAAATCACACTCATTAATAAAGTTGATTCTAGGTTGATACAAATGGTAATCTAGGATCACCATTTGGCTTATTTCAAGAATATTCTCTCAATGTAAAAAAAATTCTTACAAATATTCCCAAGTGAAAATTATAATCAAAATATGTAATTGATGAACAAAATATTCCTCCCAAAGAATATTCTTATTAGTTTTTTTTATTGTAATTAACAATTTTGGACAGTGACTGATGAAAATGCTCCTGTACAAATGAAATATGTTATTTTTACAACAAAATATTCCTATTGGTGGTATACCTAATTGTTATATGTCAAAGGTAATCTCTTAGCCCTCCTAAGTGCAACCATGGTGTTTATTTTTTCTAAAAAATGAACTATATGAAATTTGATTCCCGTGACTCACAAATTCAGAGATAAATGCATATGATTTGCAAGCTTGCCTTGATACCATATTGATGAGGTTGAAATATGCTAGCAAACTCAAACAATCCACAAATGAGAAATGTGTTTACATAAAATGTACAAATGAGCTTTTCTTATAATGGAAAGAATGAAGTGGTGAAAAGTTAGGGGTCAAAGTTTGAATAATCCTCCAAGAATGAAATATTATGGAACTCTATAGAAAAATGTTGGGATACTTGGTAAGTTAACATGAGGTGAGACAAAAGTTTAGATAACCTATAAGTAAGTTTAAGTGTAATGTGAATAGGACTCTACTAAGTAGGTTAAAATATAACTAATTTGATAATACCTCTTTTCACACTAACACAATTTTTCACCCATCTCATTTACCCATCAAAAGTAAAATAATCATCTTTACTTTTATCACGTTGATATCTTTTTAAATAAAATATCTATTAATGTCCACCATTTTTCTTTTTCTTTTTCTTGATAAAAGGTCTAGGCCAAAATATATATTAATATATAACAAAAATTACATAAATAGGGCCAAGCCTTGTAATTGCCCAAAAAATAGAGGAGGCCCAAACCAGAGAAATTTGAATTGTATTTCCCTTCCTAAAATACAAAATATCGTCCATAGAAGTTGAGATAGATCAAAACTTGAGATATGGTCTCACAGAGAAACACTACATAGCATAACTATAATGGTGTGAAAGGGACCCTACAAAGGGAAGAACTATGTTCTCTTGAGAGCCAATCTCACAAGATACATTCAGATGTCTCCAACTAATCAAACTAGTGAAGATATCTAATTAGAAAAATTGAAAGAGCAAATATAGGGAGAATTTGGTCTAAGTCTGAGCATCTCGGTCAAAGACACCAGTGCAACGCATAGACGTTTGCACAATGCATTGTAGTCTCGTACGAACCGTGAACATAAAAGACTTAGAAATATGAAAACTCGACTGTGTTTTGATTAACCCGCAAACCCAAGAGTTAGAAACGTAGCAGCAAATACCGGATGATAAATACAAATAGAAATGAATATAATTGAAATAAATAAAGAAAAAGAAAACCCTTGTCCATTCAAATGCCTCTAATAAACCTACACACATGAAGACAGGGTGTTTGGGGCCATTTGGAGACGAGCCTCAGTCAAGTCCCAGTTTTAGTGTTTCCACCTCCACAACAACCAAATAGATAGATAGATCAAAAGACAAAAGATAGAATGATAAAATAATCAAATAGATAGGGGATATGATAAATCTCAAGATACTCAAAGATGAGATAAGTAGATAGATATTACCAACAAGGCTTGAGAAAGCCAAGAGAGATGCAAAGAATATTATGAGAGCTTTAGAGTGTTGTAGCAAAATAGAAACTTCTTTAGCAAGAGCAACGAGAAAGACGGGAGAGCCCAAAGAATGAGAGATCTTTCTTGAGAGGACCCAAAGAGCTTGAATAGAGAGAAAAGATAGATTTAAAAGAGAGAAGAGGAGGGAAAAGAGGGTTGTTTTGCCATTTTGGAAGATTCTGAGTCATTTCCACTGACCTGTTGGATATTGTTACTGTTAGGATATGTTGTTGTCATTGATGCCAACATATTCCTGTGTTTTGGCGTTGCAGAGAGTTGTTTGGTGTTCTGGTGATTGGATTGAGTTGATATGGTTGGCTTATCTATTTGGGATGCTAGAATACTTCATTCCTTATTGGTTTCAATGATCCGAAAGTTTACTTGATCATATTATTTGATAGGGTTTGTAGTTCAGTCTTTCTATTATGTGGCCAACATTGTTTGGTGTTTGATTTGATGAGATCCGGTGCGATCATATCTTCAGTTGCAGATTTGGGAAGATGTTTTGGATGTTTATGTGTATCTTTAATTCAGATGGTTCATGATTTGGTGCTCTGCAAGCTATCATTCTAGTCTGAATTGTTGTTGTTGAGTGTTCTTGTGAGTTAGCGTGTTAATTGATGAAGATTTAAATAAGTAGTGTTGGTGCAGCTATTATGGATGGTTCTAAAGTGCTTGTTGGTGTTTCCTAATCATGTCCTATTTGTATTGATGGTCCGCATTGATCCTTGTGTGTGTACTTGGTGATTTTGCTGATTTATTGGCATTCTTCATGTTATGCGGTATTCTTCATGGTGTAGCGTGTTGCGGTTGATCTTAGCAGGATTTCTAGTGGTGATGCATGTTTGGAGATTTGGTTTAGGTCCATGCTATGTCATATATGTCATTGTATTTTTCTAGTGGTTGATTTATGTATCGTGTGATATAATTTTGTAATTGAGGGTTGAGGGTTTGGCTGACCTTGTAGTTAAGGTTGATGAATTGTATAAATAGGTGGTATAGTCATGTGATTTAAGTGTTGATGTGGTGTTTGCATTATTAAAGAGTGTTGTATGTGTACATACGCGAATTTATCCTTCGGTGTGGTGTATTGAGAAGAGATTGTAGTAGGGTAGACATATGTGCTTAACCAAAACTATCATCAGGCATATGGAGATGCTATATTTGCAGTTCATGTAATCCAGATTGTAGTCCGAGTCTTATTGTAAGGTATTGAACCTTCCCTAAGGGTTGGAGCCCTCTGGGTCATCTTATTTTGAGTAGTGAGCTCTAGGCAATGTTCCTGAATGCATGTGCATTCCCCATTGTAATATTTACACATACTACTGCAGAGTATCATCTTATTGTGGGTAGGTTCCTACCATGTTTTTTCCCTTAACCAAGTTTTCAATATCAAAATCTTGGTGTTATGTGTGTTGGTGCTATTATGTTTATCTTTATTCTTGCTACAGTTGTTTAGATCTGAGATTGTGCTTAAATTGTTTAATCCAATGAAAAATAATTCACTCCCCCCTCTTAGTTTTCCTTCTTGGTTGCTGCTAATATGACCAAGGTAAGTGACAAGTGTCAAAATTCACTAAATTGATATTTGAAAATTAAGATGTCACAGGATGAATGCACTGTGCATGGACTTCCACCCGACACACTAGTTTCTAGACGAACCAGGCTAAAAAATGATTAGTGGCAAGAGAAACATGTGATTAACATAAAACAAACGCTGAAGTATAGCTGCTAAAAAGGTGTCCTGGGCATCCTAAGAGGGAAAAGCCTGATGCAAGTTCTGAAATGAGCCTACCCAAATGCTAAGGGAATGGACCCTAAAGTGGTTGCAAAAGTCTAGGTGGAATTACAAAGGGGTATGCAATTCTTGACTCTACATTTCTCCCTCACTTTAGTGGGCTTATGAAACAACACGAATATGCATGCTAAAGGAAATATATTGAATATAAAATAACATCATGATTCCAAATGGATACTATAGAGGAAGAAGACAAATCTTTGAGCCAAAGAAGCATGCCCCCAAGATGAAGACCTACAAAACAAATGCATTAGATAGAAAAATCTCCACAAGACAAGGTTAGAAAGTGAATTTTCCCAAGATGATGGGGTTAGATCATGATAAACATATAGATACATAGATAAGAACATGTATAGCACACACATGAAAGTACTTAACAAGAAAACTAAAAATTTTGAGTTTGCAAAGTGGAAGAGACCTCGATATAAAAGATTGTCTCAATACTATGCATTGTCCCCAAAATACAAGAAACCACACATAAAGGAATTCTAAAAAGGAGAGAATAAAGTAAGGATCAATTTCCTCAAGGAAGAATGCACCCAAAAGTTAGAAAAGCAATTGATATCAAAGAGATATTACATGACCTATACACCAACTTTCTTTATAGCTAGCGATTATGTAGATGGTAATGATTAAAAAGAAATCACAATCTAGAAAGTTGTGTTATGTTAGGTGATCAAATATTAGTAGAACCAACCTTCCTATGAAGGAAAGCCACTACCAAAAGATAAGTAGAACAAACCTTTCTATGAAGGAAAGCCACTATTGATAGAGATAAATAGATGCTATGAAGAAAAGATAGATAATCACCACATTGGGTGACATAAAGATAGTCACCGTAGAGGAAAGAGATAGACATGCACTTCTGTGGGTGAAAAAGAGATATGATAAGAATGCATAAATATTTGGAATGTGTAAAAGAAGAAGATAAAGGTAAACCTCGATATCACTTGTTGTGCAAAGAAGAAGAAGAAGGTGCATCAATAGATGAAAAATTAATGACACCCAATTGATGAAGTTGTTGTATCTTGTCTGTCAAGGCCTTACATTCACTTGTGGAATGGCCAAGCACTTGATGGTATGCACAGAAATATTTTTTATCTTTATTATCCTTATGAAACTTCTTGTGTGTAGGAGGAGGAAGAGCAATCAAATGGGTTTTAAGAAGCAACAACAAAAGAAGCTCTTGATTAGATAAAGGATGAGGAGCAAGAAGCAACCCTTTCTCTTGGGGAGAAGAGTTTGACTGCTCACAAGAAGAGGAAGACATAGGATCATTAGAGAATGAAGGGGATGAAGAGAAAGGGGAATATTTATAACCTAAACCTACTATAAAAGAGTGTAATTTTGATTCCAAAGGGACCTTAACTCCTTGACCCATGCGCCCAAGACCATTTCCTTTGTAGCTATACATGGAAGCAATATTGAATCCTGGACCATAATGTGATTGCAACTCCTTGAAAGGGGGAGGATCAAATTTAATTATATAGCCAATGGTGTTCACATGATCCTGCAATACATAAGAATAATCATCTTTGATAGCTGGTTTGAATGATACTTTTAGAAAGTTAAGGTGGATAGGGTTGACTTTGTATTCTCCAATGAAGGAGCTTGTAAAGTCTAAGGAACCCCAATCATTACCAAGAAATGAATTTGATTGAGAAGGAGTAGACTTAGGACTTTCTATTTAAGGGAAATCCTTCTCATGGGTTTCCTCTTTAGGAGGGTCCATGCGAATAGTTGTCGACATATTAGAAGATAGAGATGGATTATAGTTCTTAAAATTAGGTGTAATTGAGGCATGACCAACTGCTGCAATTTGACATAAGTGCATAGTTTTAGGGTCAGCCTTGATTGTAACTACTTGATTGTTAGCAACAAAATTAATAGAACATGAAGGGTAGAACTGACCGCTCCTAAAGCGTGAATCCAAGGTCTACCCAAGAGAAGATTATACGATACAGGTCCTAGCATAACATGCACAATGGTTGGAATAGTAAATAGTCCAATCTTTATAGGCAAAGTAAGAATGGCCAAAGTAGTTTTACCAGTATTTTCAAAACCATGGATGAACATAGAATATTTTGAAAGAGAATTTGAATCCACATTGATTTTGGGCAATAGGTCTAGACTACAAACATTGAGTGTTGAGCCACTATCAATGAGAGTTTGTCTAATACCGACATTGTTAACATAAATAATTATCATTAATGGATCTGCTTGATTTATAAATTTGAGAGGTGGGAGTTAATATGGATAGAATGTAATATTCAACAAATTTGCACGAATATGATCCATCAATGCATTTACATCTAGAGGCCTAGTAGAAGAAGGCAATAAGATCTTTTGAAGAAATTCTTGAAGCATACCTTATTAAACTGGAGCAGTCTGAAGAAAATCCCAAAGTGAGATCTTAGTGGGAGTAACACGAAATTGCTCAATAAGATCATAATCACTAGGTTGATTAACTGAAGGCTTAGGTGCTTGAGGAAGATTTGGTTGAGAAGGTGGTAAAGAAGTATTCGATTGATCAACATTTCACTTATTTCTATGAGTTTTGTAAGTGTGGGATACCATTCTATGAGAAGGAGCCTTAGATTGTTTGTATCTTGTAAAAAGATTTGATGAGTCACTTTTAAAAGGAACACCAAAAATAGAAATTACCTTCTTTGGAGAAGGACTAGCTATAGTCACAAAAATTATTGGTCTCTTAGGTCTGATAGGAGCAACAAAGACGCCAATAACATTTACAGACTCGGTACAACTTGTAGAAGGATTAGTTGAAAGAACTTGCTTGACATTAACCTGTGGGAGATAAGATGTAATATGAGATTCGTCATCCACTATGCATCGGCTCTTGAAGAGAGTGCATTGGAATGAAGAGAAGGTAAAGTAACATTAAGAAAGGCATGAATGATTTCATCCTCTTGCAACAAAATATCTTCTGAGACAAGAATTTTTACAAGAGATATGAAAGAGATAGAGTGACATAGGCAAAGCCAAGCCACCAACACATGCATGAAATGGAATATCATTAGTACTTTGAATAAAATTAGAAATAGAACTAATAAAAGAAAATAACAAATGCATTTCAAAAATAATAAATTATATTAAAGAAATAATGCATAAATGCATCAGTTGAAGAGCAATGTATCATTTAAAAATTGACTAAAGGAATGATAAAGAATGCTTAAAAAAAAAAATAATACAGAAGAAGTGTTGACATTGGGTTCACCAAAATGTAATGGTGCAAAAGTGACCCTACAAAGGGAAGAGCTATGTTTTCTTGAGAGTCAAAATCACAACATACATTTAGATGTCTCCAACTAGTCAAACTGGTGAAGATATCTAATTAGAAAAATTAAAAGAGCAGAGATAGAGAGTATTTGGTCTAAGTCTGAGGGTCTCAGTCAAGGACACCAGCGCGGTGCATGGATAGTGCACTGTAGTCTTGTACATATTGCAAACATAAAAGACTTAGAAATACAAAAACCCGACTCTATGTTTTGATTAACCTACAAAATCCAGGAGTTAGAAACATAGTAGCAAATACCAAATGATAAATACAAATAGAAATGAATATAATTGAAATAAATAAAGCACAATCAAACCCTCATGCATTTGAATGCTTCTAATAAAACTACACACATGAAGAAGAGGAAAAATGTTTGGGGTTGTTTGGAGACTTTCCTCAGTCAAGTCCATGTTTTGGTGTTTCCACCTCCACAACAGCCAAATAGATAGATAAATAAAAAGATAAAAGATAGAATGATAAAATAATCAAATATATATGGGATATGATAAATCTCATAACTGTAAAAAATATTATGAGAGCTTGAGAGTGTTGTTGTATAAAACTAAAAACTGTTGTAGCAAGAGCAATGAGAAAGATGTGAGAGCCCAAAGAATGAGAGATCTTTCTTGAGAGGACCCAGAGATCTTGAATAGAGAGAAAAGATAGATTTAAAAGAGAGAAGAGGAGGGAAAAGAGGGTTGTCAAGCCATTTTGGAAGATTTTGAGTTGTTTCCATCGACCAAGGTAAGTGACAAGTGTCAAAATGCACCGAAGTAACATTTGAATGTTAAGATGTTGTAGGACGAATGCATGATGCACGAATGTTCATGTGGCTCACTAGTTTCCAAAACAAATTAGGCTAAAAAAAGACGAGTGGCAAATGGACAGCTATTGAAAAGGTGTCCTGAGCATCCTGAGAGGGAAAAGGTTGATGCAAGGGTTGAAATGAGCCTACCCAAATGCTAGGGAAACAAAATCTACAATAACATATCAAAAATATATATGATCTTAGATTAAAAACAAATTAAACCCAAGGAGCATAGGATTTAGAAGGACAAACTTCATCTATAGTCGAGGAGAAATCATGAGAGGCTCCAACTATTGAAGTCATTACAACAACCAAAGCCTCCATTTCCAGGTCTGGCTCCGTATCGACATAATCATCACCCATACTGTCAATATCATCATCCTTCTTAAACTCCACAATCCAGTCTGCATCTCCATCCATAACATCACCAATGAACTCACCCAATAAACCCTCAGGAGTGTATCCCATGAGTCTCTTCAAAAAGTCTAAATTTAGTTGAACAATGGGTCTCCTTATATGGGAAGGCATATCTCCCTTGATAATCATAGGAAATATTGGAACCAATTTCCTCACAAATTTGGTATGAAAGTAATGTTTGGGAAAAGTGATGGTTAAATTGACATGGACATTATGAAGCACTCGGTCAAAATTCCCCAAGAAAGCCTTCTTGAAGACCCTTTTGCAAAGTTAGTTCACCATGGTCTTACTTTCTCCTGTCCACAATATAGTAGCTAAAAAGAAGGCTAGAATGTCTGTATTAACTCTGTATCTATGGTTGGCTCTTATGAATGCTCGTCCCAGAATCCTTTTGACTACATGAATGAATGGGCAGTGGGAATGATTAGTAACTTCTAGCACTCTCTTATTGGTCACTACACCAAGAAAGGCCATCTACCTCTTCTCATATTCCAATCTTATGGGCGAATCTATCTATAAGAGCTCTCCAAGCCAAACCCAACAAGACGATGAATTATTCTAGCCACTCGAGGGGGAATAAATAGAAGGCTTTTTGATCACTGATATCTTCTCAAATTGAATTCTTCAAAATCATATGGCACCATGTTGCCTTTTCCTACACTTTGAAATGCTTCAAAAAATGCAAATCAACCTCAAATTTAATATGATGTGACTACAAACTTGAAAGAAACAAGTAAGACAACCATCTGTCATTTTGTCTTACTAAATACAAATATTCTATCCAAGTGAAATGGATGTTTTAAAAATAGCCTACCAAGTAGTTGCTGACTTGTTTCATAATGTCCAATTCATCATCCATGACCTCATGGAATGTTGACACAGGAAGGTGTTGGAATCAATGAACACTGAGAGGGGGGGTGAATCATTGTTTTATAATTATCAAACTTATCAAGCTGATTCTTAAACCACCAGATGCATGAGAAAGTGATCAAAGTGCAGAAACATAAAGTAAACAACCACACAACCGTAAGACCAATATTTTTATGTGGAAACTTGAAAAAGGAAAAACCATGGTGGGATTGAGTACCCACAATATTATTATACTATGGCTAGTAGTAGAACAATATTGAAAAAGAGGAATGCACTTACATTTAGGCACACTTCCTAGAGCTCACTGCTCAATTACAAAAGGGCTACAACCTAGAGGAAGTCTCACTGCCTTACACACTATTACAAAATGATTACAATGATAGTTGAACTAAAGTATAGCATCTAACTATGCCAAAATATAGTTTTGGTTAAGCTTTGATTATCTCCTACAACTAATCTGTCATTCTGCTCTGTAACATTGCTTTGTCACATACCGGAGCAACAAAATCTTCACCAACCTTATAGATTCACTCACACAAACTTCCTTCGCTCATCACACACATCAAAATGATTAACTAAGTTAGTCTTATATATCCGCACCATCAAAGAAGAATCATTTACCAAGTCATCTTTCAAAAACCGCATAACACGCAACATGAAATGTGTTTCACCAAGTAGGTTCAATCCGATCACAAATCCAAATACGAACCAAAAAAAGATGATAAAATGCTTTCCATAAGTCGACCCAATCACCTCAAATGCAAAACTGATTGCTGGAATCATCCCAACAAATCCGCAACACATGTTACTCCAAAATAGCTCTGCCCTAACTGAATTACTGGATACCGGAGCTCTAAATTTGCACACAATTCAACACTGGATATCAGGATCATGAGATAATTTGTGTTGAACCTTGAACCAACTACCTTGATCATTGTAACCCAAAATACATCATCGAAATCAAGATATGCACCATGATCTCATGCTCTATGGATAACTATGTTCCACCTTCCAGACTTATGCCTTATGAAGAATATGACTTTCGGTAAACCAATTCTATGTACACTGGATGTGATCTGCAAATTGAGTTGTCATCAATGGCAACCCCAAAACATCTATCATATACCAATATTCACTGAAGCAGTGTCTCTTGCCAACAACCTCCCTCTTTGGCATTGATGGCAACACTATGAAAAATGAACTGCACACTCTATATTGCAAAACTTCAAAATTTCAAACTCAAAAAGAATATACAAGCTCCCCCTAAGAATTTACACCATTTTTCACTCTGCTCTCTCCCCCTTTGATAGCAATGCCAAAGATAAATGATTCACCAAAATTGATATACAAGGGTATGTACATCTATTCACAAAAATTTGAAGATATCTACAAAAATTGTTCTAAGGGACAACAAATGATTGTCCCATGCCTTCTTCAAGCTTTCCAAAGTGCTTATCATCCCATTGAAAAGATAGGCATGCATTTTTGCTCCCTGTTTATCTGCCATAATAGGTTTATTTAGTGCATCCTTATAATCCTGCATGCTACTCATCAAATAATCTATCCGCGTAGTAATAAGACTCCTCACTTCTGACACTCTACCCAAAACTCTATCCTTTTCATGGTTTAAACTCTTGATTTTATTCAATACACTCAAACTTGGGGTTCAAAATTTCTAGCTGGAGCAGATTATGGTGCATATGACTATGATATGCCTGCTAATTGACCTTCACATTCCTTTATTTTCTTGTCAATGTCTATAGTGAACTTGGTCAAAATCAAACATGACTTGTATATATGACCTCCTTCATCAATTGCATCCCGAAAGCTTTTTAGTGCAGTAATTGGACTAACTTTATCATAGATTTAATCATCTTTAAAAATTGCTTTATCTTCATTGCATTGAATTGATTCAAAACTTTGATAATCACTGCCTTCTCCAAAGACACAAAATGAGAACCAAAAGCACTTAACAAACCCTTGAGCTTACCAGAGGGATCAGATGTATCCGGTTTGAAAGATGGCATGATTTTCACCAACATATCTCTTGCCAATGATATTAACTCTTTATCAATAGAATGGGACTTAAGAAAGACCTCATTGGCATTGTCTTGAGCTAGAGTTGCCAATTTAAGTTCTTGAATAGGAGATAGAGAACTCAAGTCAACCTGGGCGCCCCCTTGACCAAAATCATCTAAATCAATAGCAACTTGTTTCCCTTTAACAACACCAGTGTTTCTTGCCACTATTGTCGGAGCCTAGTCTGCCTTTTCCTCTCCTTTATCCTTATTTGCAACTTCTGCACTCCCACCTTTTGTACCTTTCTCACCATCATCCTTATCTTTTTCAACATTCATTGTCTCCTCAGTTGCTTTCTCTAATAGAACTTCTATAACTAGAGGTTCCTATACAACATAACCAAAGGTATCATTTGTACCATTAACATTATCAACTAGAGTTTGATCATTAGACTGTCCTTCAAGAGTGGTTTTCTCAGGTGATTGGTCCTTTTGCTTATCAGGGACAATTTTATTTACTTGTAGAATAGATGTGTCTTGAGTGGGTTCTTCTGAATTCACATCAACTCTTTGATCTATCAAAAACTATCTCAATTATTTCAGTTTCCTTTATCATTTCATCTTTCTTCCCTACCATAAACTTATTCACCCTCTTCTTACTTCAAAATCTATCCTTGGCAAGCTTCAATAATCTGGTGACTTCATCTCTTGAGATAACAGAAGATAGATTCACTAACACATACTCCTTTATTCTTTCATCATCTAAACTAGCTGTATGCCTTCTTGCATCCAAAATGTCATACAGGCTTTTAGGAATTGTAGATGCAAGTTCTAACAATACCTTACTATAGACATCCATATATTCTACAATTTCTTCTTCAACCACCCTTTGATCTTTATCATCAAAATTTTCATAATATGTAGACACATTATTCAAATTCCCATCCTTAAGAATTTCACCAATTAGCTCCTTGAAAGTCAATGGGGGCACTATTTAAAATGTGCCTTCAATCTTATCGGATTTCAAAGTGGTATCAATCTCAAATTTCTGTTTCTTGCTTACTTTGGCCTTACCGAATGATTTAGGTTCTGCTTTTGGTTTCTTTATTTGCTGAACTCCACTGGATTATGGTTTCTTCACCACTCTTGCATAGGTGGCTGTCTTTTTCACCTCTCTTACTGCTTCATCAGATTCTATCTCTATGTCCTCTGTAGTGGTAACAAAATATACTCTTTGAGGTTTCTCCTTCTTCATCTTCTCCACCCCACCAATTGATGATGTAGATTGTGATTTGGGTGGAGGAATGGGCTTCTGGACACTAAAAGTAGGTGGAGACTGAGTCTGTTTCGGCTTGGCCCACTTCAAAGGGGTGGAAATATGTTTAGTCTTCTTGGGCTTCACCATGTCTTCATCCTTCAGAATGTTCTATAATCTTGCCCTTTGTACAACCTCCTTGGATATGCCCATTTGTCCACCTATCTCCTCTACTTCTTTCCTTACTTTCCTCTTTCTAGCAGGTGCAATAAACTTCTTGTGCAAATCAAGGTCTTTTTCTTGATAGGTGTCAAACCTCTCCTCCTTGTCATCTACTAGTTGACTCAACAAATGTTAAGCATATGCATCAATTGTGGTAATATCCACCGCATACCCCATGGGCATGATCCAAATAGTTCTTGGCTCAACTGCCTCCATGTGGCATTAGTCCTTATCACCCATAAAGCAGATAGTTTTCTCACACTTCTCAATAATTCCTTTAGGGATCCTTTCCCTATTGTGCATTGTAGCTTGAAAGGATTTGAAATAACCCCACAAAGCGGATTTTTCAGCAATAGTATCACCCAAACCCTGCAATCCTTCCTTGATCTAAACAACCATCGATTTATCATATCCCCACTGAATCTTTCGAATACCAAGGATTTCATTTAGGAAATACAATGTCAAGAAAAAAATCAAGGAACTGAACTTGAATACATGCTTCTTGTCCTATTTAACCTTCTTTAGCTTTCTTAATAATTCACTGATAAGTACTGAGCAAAGATCATACCTCTTGCCTTCCTTTAGAATCTCATAGGTTGCTAATATGGCTATGTCGAATACAAAATTT
Source organism: Cryptomeria japonica (assembly GCF_030272615.1). Lineage (NCBI taxonomy): Eukaryota > Viridiplantae > Streptophyta > Pinopsida > Cupressales > Cupressaceae > Cryptomeria > Cryptomeria japonica. Next base: position 308,695,180 of record NC_081409.1, on the reverse strand, counting down.
TTCTTGCTGGATTGATATACCTTATATCCATTCACCATCGAGGTAGATCTAACATCATTCTCTATGATATCATTTATAGTCATTGACTGACTATCAAACTAAGATTCGGTAACCTTTGTTACCATTGTATTCTGTACTTTCATTAATCTAGGGACCTCACTGGTTGCATTTAAACATGCAACTGCTTCAATGGTTTGCTTGGTGATCTTATGAGGTTGGTCTAGCCACATGAATTCATCGTGGATTTGACAAAGAATGTATCAGACCCATTTAGGTTTGTTGAACACCGAGAAGTGAATAAATTGGATGAAACCCTTGTTGTGCAGTGACTTGAATTCCAACTTCAAATTTCACAGACTATCCATCATGTGCTTGGTGTAAAGTGAAAGCATATCTGCATTCCCAAGCTCCTCAATGTTGCAATGGATATATGCCCTAATATCTTCATTATGAAGTACACCATACGAGACAGAATAAAATGCACCTTCCAGATCATCTTCAGTGGATTTGAATGGGTGAATCTTGAACACAGGCCTTGCCCTCTCAAAAATTTTGACCACCAATGGAGTCGCAAAACTAGATGCAGATGCAGATGCCAATTCGAAATACAGATATTAAAAGATAGATCGCAAATGAAAAATACCTTTTATCTCTCAACCAAGTACAAGAAATCATTGATAGATTGCTTCAATCTCAGATTTAGCTGCTAAAACTCTTTCTCTCTGCTTCTCTGCTCTTCTCTGTCGTTCACATTGTGAAGAATGAGCTATTGAAATGCCTTTTTATCCACCAAAAACCTAATTTTAAGTTGTAATAAATGCACAAGCCTATTGAAATAGCCTTGTCTTGAAAAACCTTCATATTTCTCTCTTTCCATATTTCCCATAAAAGGATTGATGGGCTACAAATCCATAAAATTCCAAAATGGTTCTAAATTTTCCCCTTTGGCCAACCTTTGAATAGACTTAAAATATCATTAGGGAGGGTCGTAATCCATCCTAACCAATCACAAAGCCATATCCAACAAGTTTGTAAATAAGGTAAACTCAAAAGGATGTGATCCACTACTTCAACATTTTTGCATAGGACACATCTAGAGGGACCTTCAAATCCTATTCTCCTGAACTTCTTAGCGGTTAAGATTCTACCCTGGAGAGAAGCCCATGTGAATACTTGAACCTTAGGAAGACAAAGTTTTTGTCTTTAGCCAATTAAAATTCTGAATGATATCCCTATAACCATCCTTAATATTATATTGACCTGTCTTAGAGCCCAACCATATTAATCTATCCTATCCCAGTTTGAATGATAGTCTCCTCTCTGTTAACCCAAAGAAGGATGTTGTTCAATCATAGCCAAATAGTCCCTCACATATGCCCCCTAATTTTGCTTGAAGTAGTCCTTGACAATAAACAGATAGGAAAATTAAAAGCACAACACACAACACCAAGATTTTTGATGTGGAAAACCCAGTTAAGGGAAAAACCACGATGGGAACCTACCCATAGTAAGATGATACTCTATAGTAGTATGTGAAATTATTACAATGGGGAATGTACATGCATTCAGGCATATTTCCTAGAGCTCAATGCTCAAAAGATATATGTCCAGAAGCCTACAACACTCAAGAAAGTTTCACTGACTTACAATATGAATCAGACTACAATCCGAAAGAATTGAACTGAAAGAATAGCATCTTCAAATGCCTGATTACAGTTCCGATAAAGCACAGATGTCTGCTCTGTTTAACACCAATCTCACCACAAACTCAACACCGAAGGATAAATCTCTTGTTCGCAAATTCACCTCTCTCTGATAATGTAGATACAATACCGACACCTAAATTACATGAATATCTCACCTATATACATAAATCATCAACCTTGATAACAAGGTTGGCTAAACCCTCAACTCACAATTACAAAAAATACATCACACGATACAAAGATCGATTGCCAGACCAATATTATGATTTACATTACATAGCATGGACCTAATTCAAATTCCCAAACAATCATATCCACCAGAAATCACGCCAAGCTCAACCGCAATATGCTACACCACCAAAAATACCACATAACATGAAAATCATCATCGGTTGATGAAAACCACAAAAAAATCGCCAACGATCAATGTGGATTACCAAAACAAATAGGACACAAGTAGGGAACACCAACAAGCACGTTAGAATCATCACCAATAGCTGCACCAACACCACTTATCAAATCTTCATCGATCAACATCTAGAAGCTCAAGAACATAGCCAATCAACAACCATCACAAAGAAAGATAACTTGCGGAGCACCAAATCACGAATCATCTGAAATGAAGATTCACAGGATCATCCAAGACAATATCCCAAAACCTCAACATGAGATCTAATCGCACTGGAATATACCAGAGAAAATACCAGATTCTGCAAAATAGTGATCAACAATACCAAACTACAAAATTGGATCAAAAGATCTTCTCAAACTCACCAGAATACATCACAGGAATATGTTGACATCAATGAAAACATATCCTAGCAAAATAATGATAACAACCAACAATCTCCCAACAATCCAACAATCTCCCCCTTTGGCATTTATGGCAACATATGAATGTGAAAAACAATCAATGCAAAGAAAGAAGATATCACCAACAAACTCCCCCTAATTCAAGATAGATAATGCAGTTTTTCACATGATCTCTCTCCCCCTTTGACTGCAATGCCAAAGATCTCCAAAACATAAAACCAAACTCTCCCTCAAAACATAATCATGAATCTCTCTCCCCCTGAGACACACAACCAGATCAACAGACTACTCCAATAGAGGAGCAACACTAACTCATCAATCCAGATAAAAGAATAATGCTCTGAATTCCACCAGATCGATGCAACTCAATGCATCTAGTTCTCATTAGGAGGGGTGGATACCCCTAATTTGTCTATCAAATAGATAAATGTATCTGCAGGAAAAGACAGTGAAAATATCAGCAATTTGTTCCTTTGTAGATACATACTCCAACTTCACCTTCCCTTCACTGACTTTCTCTTTCAAGTAATTATATTTGATTGATATATGCTTAGTCTTTAAATGTCGCACTGGATTCTTTGACATGTTTATAGCACTAGAATTATCACAGTAAATAACAATAGGCTCATCATGAATAACTCTGATATCTTTCAACATTTGCTTCATCCAAACTATCTGAGTGCAATTACTATTAGCAGCAATGTACTCAGCTTCAATAGTGGATAAAGATACTGAATCTTCTTTCTTTCTAGCCCATGAAACCAACTTCTTGCCTAAAAAGAATGATCCACTGATAGTACTCTTCCGGTCATCTACATCACCAGCCCAATCTGCATCAGTGTAGGCACATAACATGAAATCATCATTCTTTGGACACCATAAACCATAATCCATAGTTCCCTTTAGATATCTGAATATCCTCTTAACAATAGTAACATGACTCTCCTTTGGATCAGCTTGATATCTAGCAGCCATACACAACATGCATAATGTTAGGCCTACTCTGAGTAAGATATAACAGTCCACCAACTATAGACTTGTACAAGCTCTGATTAGCTTTCGGAGATTCATCACTTTTGGGCAATTTGCAACCAGTCACCATAGGAGTTCCAACCGGTTTGGACTCATCTAGTCCAAACTTATTCAACAATTCCTTCACATACTTAGTTTGAGATATAAAGATACCTTTTCTTGTCTGTGAAATCTGAAAACCTAAGAAAAATTTCATCTCACCAATCATAGACATCTCAAATTCTTTTTGCATATCATCGGCAAACTTCATAGTCATATCATCATCACCACCAAAAATAATGTCATCAACAAAAACCAGGCATACGGTTTTAAATCATGAAGCATCGAGAGGAATTTTGTACCCAAGAGGACAAAGGACCAAGTTTTACACCTAAAGGGGTTTCGTCCTCAAGCATTACCAAGCAGCTTCTATAGCAGTGGCAATGTTACATTCCAGTAGCTTAAGTGGAGTTCTTTGGGTTTATAATTTCACAAGATTATCTTTTCCCAACTCTCAATGATCCCAATTCACAGATGGTGGCATTAACTACCCACTAATTCCCTCAATCGGAGTTAGATAAATGAATAATAAATCTCTTGATTGTTAAATTGGCTAGAATTGGAGCACCCTAGCAACCCCCTAGACATAACTACTTATTCAACTTACAGACTCAAGCAACTTAATCTAATTGAAAGGCGCAATGCTTCGTAGTTCCTATTATCTAGTTTTGTGCTTTTGCTGATAGGAGATACACCTAGAAGCTGTTGTGGAAGAGTTATTGGCAAGAAGAGAAAAAGGTTTTGGATGGTTGTGTCAGGCATTTAGAGGCAGAAGATGGACAGATTCCCTTTTGTACATTCCTTTTCTCTACAACGGCCGGTGAGAGAGATTAAGCCCTCTATCACTAATGCAAAGGTTGAAGAGAAAGTGGGGAAACTCTACAACAAAAATGTCGATTCTGGAACTGGGAGAAGAGGTTCAAAGATAGAGAAAGGCTTTTGGAGAAGGGTCCCTAGTCTTGTGATAATCCTCTTATTCACGATGGCATTGATATGTCAATTCAACAATCATTGGCCAAGCCTTCCATTTGAGTGGATCTTATAGTGCTTTATCCTTATGTAGAAGGTTTTTTTATTTTATTTGTATCTTTAGTAGGCACAAAGGATTTTGGAGAGGGGTCACTGGTCTTGCAATAATCCTCTGTCTTTTATAAAGCCTTGCTTCCCAAGACTCAATCCACGAGGAGGTATTTATATGGGTCAGATTGCCCAATCTACCTCTACATTATAAGAAGTAGGTATTTAAATGCTGAGTTATTTCCTTGAACACCCTCAACTGATGCACACATCCTGTTGGAAATTTGGAAGCAACCACTAGATAATAAGTAAGACTGTAAATGCTAGAGTTATTTGTCCTATATATGCTCAAAATAGAAAAGAAACACTAGCAAGATGACTTGGTGGAGGAATGTTACTTCCCAAGATTACATTGGGGAAAGGCTCTTTGGATTCTACTCCTATTGCACTCTATTACTAGTTGTATCTTCTAACAATTTCTAAACGACATAAAAGCTTTAATTATGTAGATACTACAACAAAGAATCCAACAAGCTGTATCTTCCAACAATTTTTAAAGGACATAAGGCAGGAATGATCCAAAATTAGATTAATCAAATTAACAAATTGTGGATACTACAACAAAGAATCCAATAGTTAAGAAAACAACCCTTTCAGTAATAGATGGACATTATGAACTACGCCATGATCTTTGGCCCAACAACTACCCCTAGGCACCTTCAAGATAACGAAGAACATTTTAATCCAATTGTACCTGGGAAGTCTACTTAATTAAATCATGTCTTCATCAAATAATGAAAAACAAAAAATACATCTTGATATTGTGTTACAACCTTATTATGAGAAACCAAACTTATACACTATACATTCTAACAAAATTTATTCTAGTAATGGTAGAGTATTTGGGTAAATGTGAACTTAAAAGAAAAACTTCTGAGTTATATACAAAACTAAAGACACTAGGTAGACATCCAATCTTAAAAGAAGTTTGAACTTCCTTTCAAACTTCAATCTTATTTATATATTAATATTTCTAGGTCGATAGACATTCCCCTCAGCTATAAGAAAGAGCAATTTGGCCTTCCAATAAAAAAAAACATTTAAGATCATTTTACATCTCAAAGTCTTAAAATCATTTCAAACTTCAATCTCATTTATATATTAATATTTCTAGGATGATAGACATTCCCCTCAGCCATAATAAGAAGGAGCAATTTGGCCTTCCAATAAAAAAAAATCATTTTAGATCAGTTTACATCTTACAGTCTTAACATCATTTCAAACTTCAATCTCATTTATATATTAATATTTCTAGGCACTTTCTATGAGGACTCAAAACTATTTGCACAATACATGCTCCATATGCTCAAATATTGTGGACCTAGATTACATTTTTCTCCACTGTATTTTTCTTTACAATTTTCAAATAATACAATCAAGTTCTAATATCTAATTTACCTATTTTTTTAGAACTTTATGCCACATCTGCAATTCATTCAAGGTTTGTAAACATTTATGGTCATTGCTCACATGTACTCCACCATTTTTCATCTGAAGTACTTTTGGTGCTAGATTGCTACCACTCTTACATTGATGCATTTAAGAGGGATTAATATCTGCAAATCCATCAACATATGCTCAAATATGCTGGACCTAGATTACATTTTTCCCCACTATATTTTTCTTTACAATTTTCAAATAATACAATCAAGTTCTAATATCTAAAGTACTCCACCATTTTTAATTTGAAGTACTTTTGGTGCTAGATTGTTGCCATTCTTACATTGATACATTTAAGAGGGATTAATATCTGCAAATTCATCAGCATATGCTCAAATATGCTGGACCTAGATTACATTTTTCTCCACTGTATTTTTCTTTACAATTTTCAAATAATACAATCAGGTTCTAATATCTAATTGACCTAATTTTTTTAGAACTTTATGCCACATTTAGAATTCGTTCAAGGTTTGTAAATGTTTATGGTCATTGCTCACATGTCCATTTTTCATCTAAAGTACTTTTGGTGCTAGATTGCTGCCATTCTTACATTGATACATTTAAGAGGGATTAATATCTGCAAATCCATCAGCGCTACTACATATTACAAGAGTTATGATTTAATATTCTGTTTAGACTAAAAAGAAGAGATTTTAAAATTATGCATCCTGTTCAACTGATATGGCAATGGAATAAGATGTGAGATATCGTGGGCCACATTCAATCTTCACTACCCAAAAAAATTCGTACTTGAGGGATGGTCTATTATTTGTAACATCTGATCCCATATATATTTGATATTGAATAGCCATGTCTCCAAGTTACAGGCAGTGTGGATCTTGAACAAGAATGGATTTCCTTGAAACGATCAAGATTTCTAATGCACCTATATCAAATCAAGATAATGAGAGAACGTGATCCACATAGAGGCAACTAAATTCATGCAAAATTTGCTAGGGCAATTGTTATGCAATTTGGATGAAAAAGTTTGCTTCTCAGTAATGCAATTAAAACCATGGAGATTAAAATGATCACTTCCCTCTTGACTTTGCATTTTAGTATATAATGTAAACTGTATTTTTTAATACAATACACATGGGAGATTCATGTGAGATCCTACCAACACATCCATTAAAACCATGGAGAAGATAGACATTAAAATGACCCTACCCTTATTATTTTCAAACTTCACAATATAGAAATTTAATAGAGTGCATATGAGATATCCATGTGAGATCCTACCAACACAGTCAAAATATCATAATGTAAATGACCTTTTGCCCAAAATATTTAATATATGACTATATTTTTCTTGATCCAATCAGACTCTAATGACCTGCTAAACCTACTGTGACAACTACCAGTATTATTGGATCTAAAGAAGTACCAATACAGCACGAAGGATTTCATCAATCAACAACTGCCATAAAAAATATCAATTCAGCTTGAAATTACCTTAATCAAAACAACTGCCATATATTGAAATTAAACTTCTTTACCAAAATATAATCCAAGAAAGAATAGACAAATGAAAACAAATAAGCCACATATAATGTACTAAATGACCTTTACCAACAATATAGCAGATGCAACATAAAGCAAGTAAAAATGAGGCTATTTTAAAAAGAAGAGATGTGGAAAGCCTCGTACCTGCAATAAGCCAAAAAGGTCACAATATTCTTGACCTACATCCCAACACCTTGCAACTTGCAAACAGTCAAGTCATGTTGCCCTTCCGCTGCTCCCGACACCATCCTCAACCTCAAACAAAACACATAATACAAACATAAAACCCAGATTATGATATAGATATGAAACACATAACACAAGAAGTCACAGAAAATAAGAAAATGGATGGCCATGCCAAGAAAATAAATAAATTAAAAATCAGAAAAGAACAAAAAAAATACAAATGAAAATGATCAAAAGCTGCCTTATGTATTAATGAAATCAAAGGCACTTTGTATTTTAACAAACCATCTTGAAGCTAAGTCGATTCATGTTTGGCCAAGTTACAGGTAACAAGAAAAATTTACTTTCTTACCTCACTGATTGAACTTGACTTGTGAGTCTCATTGGCTGAGCCATGTCTTGTGACCATGGTATATACTGTCTATTGCATTTCATTTCTGGTTATATTTTCCATAGCTATTTTATCGATTTAAAACTGAATTATGCACCATGTGAAAAAAATATGCTCATATCTAAGCAGGACTTATCCATAATTAGATTAATCGAGTTAGAAATTGGCTAATTTAGTCATAACTACAAGCAAGAATCCAATATTTATTAACTGCTACATGACCTTTGGCCCAACTACTACCCCTAGTCCACTTTCAAGAGAACGAAGATCATTTTTATCTAACTGTAACTGGGAAAATTCAATGTTGTTTATTTATATCCTAAGCGATTTTCATGGATGTGGTTCGAATTTAATCGAATTTCAAACTTCTATAAAAAAAATCGAATTTAATCGAATTTCCTCTATAAAGCAATGCTATCCGCCTCTAAATACAACTCAGCTGGCCATGGGTATTCTTTGTATATGCTTTGTATCTATTGGGTCATGGGTGTCTGCAACTGTTGGGTCGCCCTCGGATTTTCTCCAACAACGGTCGCTATTCTGATAATTTATTAAAAGTGAAAATATATTTAAAAATAAACAAAATTATAGAAAGCAGATTTTATCTGCATTTTTTTTCGAATTTTTCCCTTGTCGAATTTCATCCGAATTTCATGGCTGTCGAATTTGAATTCGAATTCGAACCTTGTAACTTAGCTTATATCCTATCTTTATGAAATAAAGAAAAATAGAATGTACATCTTGATATTTATTACAACCATTAGGAGAAGCCAAACCATACACCAATCATTCTAACAAATTTTCTTAAAAAGGGGGGGCTAATAAAAATTATTAAGATACCCATAAAATCAGGGAGCTTGGGCAATGTTAAATATCCCTATGGCATGAATGCAGGTTATGTAACGTAGTGAGTGTTGGAAGTGCTTTGTGATGTTTATCAAAGACAATGACTTTTGTATTATAGTAGAAAACTGTCCTATCCTAATGCACCACATAATTTCTTGTAGGTGTCTTATTGACTATCATACTTTCATTAACAATTCAGTGACCTCTTGACATCACTTGCCATTCTACAAATATAATATCTCATGACCACGTGTCATGACCCTTTCATGCTTAAACATCTCTTACACATCATATTTGAAACAATAACCTTCATATCGAAGCACTGTCACACTGCCTTCTGATGGCCATATGTTTGTGATGACAATAATTTTTAGTCTTCTATTTACTGTCATGAATCTCTTCCAAACCTTATACCCTATGGATTGCCAAATGCTACTTATTTCAGAGTCATAAATGTTACCTTCACCTACAGATATCCTTGTAGGTATCTTATATAGTTATATACTATCACACCTACAGATATCCTTGTAGGTATCTTATATACTATCATACTGCCCGTTAACAATTCAGTGACCCCTTGACATCACTTGCCATTCTACCAATATCATATCTCACGACCATATCATATCATATCATAACCTTCATATCGAAGCACTGTCACACTGCCTTTTAATGGTCATATCTTTGCGACGACAATAATTTTTAGTCTTCTGTTTATTGTCATGAATCTCTTCCAAACCTTATACCCTATGGGATGCCACATGCTACTTATTTCAGTGTCATGACTGTCACCTACACCTACAGATATCCTTATAGGTGTCTTATATACTATCATATTGCCCGTTAACAATTCAGTGACCCCTTGACATCACTTGCCATTCTACCAATATCATATCTCACGACCACGTCTCATGACCTTTTCATGCTTAAACATATCTTACACTTCCACCATATTTAAAAAAAAATTACCTTCATATCGAAGCACTGCCACACTGCCTTTTGATGGTCATGTCTTTGTGATTGTCACATGCTACTTATTTCAGTGTCGTGACTGTCACCTGCACCTACAGATATACAATGTAAGAAGTTTGATGCCTTTCCTACAATTGGAAAATGGTGACATTAATTATGCATGTGCTATCACGACTGTCGTCATGAAATGGACAAGGTGTTCAGGTGACCATCCACGAACAAACATGGATAAACCTTTGTACATGTATCTAAAACAAATAGTTCTTGTGCGTCTATTATAAGTGACTGATTGTGTGCATCAAGGGTGAAAAAGAAATTCTTCAGATCCTACTTGTTGCCTTTATATACTCTGCCCTTGCAAAATGATGGTTATAAACACTTGACAGGCCCTATGGTCTTTCCTCTGCTCGATATCTTTTACCATTGAGAACCCTTATTTCTCATAAGTAATTTTGACAAGCATTGCCAAATCATTCTTTAGTGTAAATCATTTTGACAAGCATTGCCAAATCATTCTTTAGTGTCATGGATTTATAGGATTCTTTTCTTTTCATTTTTATGACACCTTAGAGTGATGGTTAGCACACAACCATTTATGAATAGTTGTCACACTCCATATTCCTCACAATACATAGGTTTCTTCCTAAAAGATTTTATCAAACAAATATCCACACGCATCTCCACGTGTACATGATATCAAGCAAAGATGCATGCTATTATACACGTAACCTGAGAGTTTATTTGCATGCCTGTCACAATGTGGAGACAATTTCTAGGGCCTGCTATGAGTGGATGAAGTAAATAAGCGCCATTATAAACTGCAATCTCTGTTTATCAAGTCATCCTTTTTTCCTTGAATCTGCAACGAGCCGTGAACCTCCTACAATCCTTTGTAAGATAGAACTTGAGCAACCACCAACTGTTGCCTTCTCCAAGCCAAAAGTTAATGCCAACATGACCTCTCATGCTACGTGTGGAGTTACCTCAAACTTTGAAAGGAAGATAAAATTTAGACTTTCCCTCTCTTTGGTGTTGGAAATTGACAAAAATGAAAGTTTATTTTATTCCCCTTTTCCAACTTTCACGCCTAAGACTCCTAAAGTCTTAGCGCTTTTGTGAATCGTGGCTCTTGACCAACCATGCCTTAAAATGAAATTTGGAAGCAACCGTTGGATTTTAAGTAGTAGGTATTTAAATGCTAGAGCTATTTTTGGTGTGGGACATATGTCTAATATATGCTCTAAAACAAAAAGAGAAGCTAGCAAGGTGACTTATTGGAGGACTGATACTGCTCAAAATTAGAACGGAGATGGCTGTTTGGATTCTACTTCTATTGTGTTTAATTTCTGACTGTAACTTCCAACAGGTTTTCAAGGATATAAAGCTTTAATTATGCACCATCTAAAAGGAATGCATATTTAGTCAGGAATGATCCAAAATTAAATTTAATCAAATTAGCAAATTGACTAATTTTGTTAGCATTAAAAAAACATCTAATAGTTGAGAAAATATCCCTTACAGTAAAAGACAGACATTATGAGCCATCTTCAAGAGAATGAAGACCATTTTAATCCAACTATATCTGGGAAAGATCATTGATGTCTACTTAAATAAATCCTACCTTTATCAAATAATGAAAAAAAAAATCCAATAGTTAAGAAAATATCCCTGACAGTAAAAGACGAACATCATGAACTGCTACATGATCTTTGGCCCAACACTGTCCCTAGCCATCTTCAAGAGTGAAGATCATTTTAATCCAACTGTACCTGGGAAAGTTCATTGATGTCTACTTAAATAAATCCCGCCTTTATCAAATAATGAAAAAAAATTCAATAATTAAAAAAATAATAAATATCCTTTACAGTAAAAGACGGACCTTATGAACTACTAAATGATCTTTGGCCCAACACTGTCCCTAGCCATCTTCAAGAGAATGAAGATCATTTTAATCCAACTGTTCCTGGGAAAGTTCATTGATGTCCACTTAAATAAATCCTACCTTTATCAAATAATGAAAAACAAAAAGTGAATTGGGAGAAGCCAAACTATACAACAAACATTCTAACAAAATTTCTTCCAAAAAGGGGTAGAGTACTTGGGGAAAATGTGTACTGAAAAAAAATACTTCTAGAGTCATATACAAAACACTAGATAGCAAATATACTTCTAACACTAGATAGCAAATATTCAAAAGATTTGATCTTCCTTTCAAACTTAAAAAGATCATTCTAATCCTACTATACCTAGGAAAGTTCATTGATGTCTACTTAATTAAATCCTACCCTTCCGAAATAATGAAAAAACAGAAAGTACATCTTGATATTGTGTTACACCAATTGGGAGAAGCCAAAACTATACACACCAAACATTCTAACAAAATATCTTCCAAAAATATCACTAGATAGAAAATCTTCAAATGATTTGAACTTCCTTTTAAACTTAAAAGACATTCCCCTCAGCCATAAGAAGGGACAATTTGACCCCTTCCAATAAAAAAATCATTCTATTAAATAATAGATCAATTTACATCTTACATTCTTAAAATCTTTTCAAACTCCACCCTCCATTTACATTAACATTTCTAAGCACTTACTACAAGGACTCAAAACTATTTGTACAATATGCTAAAATACGCTGGAGACCATTGTGCATTTAGACCTAGATTACACTTTTCTCAATTGTATATATTCTCTTCAATTTTAGAATAATACAATCAACTTCTAATATCAATTCCTTCAAATATTGCAGAAGGTAAACATAAAACAATAGAATATCTACTTCGTCTATATCTTTTAGAACTTTATGCAATGCAACATCTACTATGGTGATCGCTTAGATATGCTCCACATGCACAAATATGTTGGACACCATTGTGCATTTAGACCTATATTAAACTTTTCTCCACTATCTATTCTCTGCAATTTTAGAATAATACAATCAACTTCTAATATCAATTCCTCCAAACATTGCAGAAGGTAAAACAATAGAATATCTATTTTATCTATATCTTTTAAAATCTTTTAGAACTTTATGTAACATCTACTATGGTGATTGCTCAGATATGTTGGACACCATTGTGCATTTAGACCTAAATTACACTTTTCTCCACTATATCTATTCTCTGCAATTTTAGAATAATACAATCAACTTCTAACATCAATTCCTTCAAACATTGTAGAAGGAAAAACAATAGAATATCTATTTTACCTATATGTTTTAGAACTTTATGCAACATCTACAATACATTCAAGATTAGTAAACATTTTTTAAGGCAACTTGAAAGTATTGTACAATATAATATATTAGGGTGATTACTCACATATGCTCCTCCATTTTTCTCCTAAAGTACATTTGGTGCTAGATTGCTGCCATTCTTACATAAACAAGTAGTGCAGTCTTATGCGGGAAATACTTTTTTCCATTCTATCAATCTCTTCTTTGCAATATTATAAATAACATAAGATATTTTCACGTAAGGACTGGCTTCTTATATAACACCAAGTCCCATTTCTTTGTAATAGATTAAGTTTTATAGACTTGTTTCCAAATTTGAAGTAGTAAATCTTGAACTAAATGATTTCATTGAAATGCTCAACATAACATATCTACTTAATAGCAAACATAATATATAATGTCATATTCTTAAATTTCTGCAATTCCATCAGTGCTACTTTTTACTAGAACTATGACTTAAGGTTCAGTTTAGATTCAAAACCCCAAAAAGTTTAAATTTGTGCATCTTATTTGACTAATTAAGATATTAGAGAATATCTCATGGCAATGGAAAATATCATACTTGAAGGATGGCTGTTATTTGTAACATTTGATCCCATATATCTTTAATATAGAATAACTTACAGGTAGTGGATCTTGAACAAAGATAGGTTTTCTTGAAACAATCAACATTTTTAATGCACCTACTCAATAGAAAATGCAATATATCATATCAGATAATGAGAGAACATGATCCACATAGAGGCAACTAATTCATGCGATCCCAATAGTACAGGGTATAAGAAATATGAACACTAAAAAACAATAAAGTCAGCACACACACCCTTTGCAATGAAAGTACAGGGTATACATTCTTAGGATAAAACATCCAAATTGTTTGATTAAGAAGAATTCCTAGCCGAAAATGTGTAGTATTATACATCAACAAATTTGTTCAGAAGAACTCCCAATTTGCTAGGACAATTGCTATGAATACAAGATTATTGAGTGATTGGAAACCAAAAAAACTCAGCCAATTTGGATGACAAAGTTTGCTTCTCAGTTATGAAATTAAAGCCATAGAAAGATAACATATCCTTGGCTTCTTACTTCCACACTTCAAAATATAAAGATTAAAATGATCCTGCCCTTGTAATTTTCAAACTTTACAATATAGAAATTTTAATGATCATTTGCCTCTTGACTCCGCATTTTAGTATATAAAGTGTAGTGTCATTTTTTAATAGAGGGCATATGGTATTTCTATGTGAGATCCTACCAACACAACAATCAAAATGTCATACACCTTGGAAGCCATAGTTAGTAAATGACCTTTTTCTGAAACAATTAATACATGGCCATTTGCTTTTTAATCCATTTTGACTTTAACGACCATTTGCATCTTAATCCATTTAGATTTTGATGACCATTTGCTTCTTAATCCATTTAGATTTACTGCAACAACTACCAACATCATTGGATCTAAACAAGTACCAACACTGCAGTAAGGATTTCACCAATTGACACCTGCCATAACAATATCTATTCAGCTTGAAATTACCTTAATCAAAACAACTGCTATAAATAATATCAATTCAGCTTGAAATTAAAGCTTATTTACCAAAATGTAATTCAGGAAAGAATAGACAAATGAAAATAAATAAGCCATAGACAAATGTACTAAATGAAAGTTAGTCAATATCAAATCGAGTAGAACCTTTAACAACAATATAGCAGATGCTGCATAAAACCAGGTAAAAATGAGGATATTTGAAAAAGCAGAGGAGTGAAAAGCCTCGTACCTGCAATAAGCCAAAAAGGTCATAGTATTCCAGTTCCTAGCAAAATAGCTCTGGTCGGATTCTTGGCATCCTGTTGCAAACAGTCAAGTCATGTTGCCCTTCCCCTGCTCCCAACACCCTCCTCAACCTCAAACAAAATACAACACACAAACAAAACACATAATATAAACATAAAACACAAATTATGATATAGATACGAAACACAAACACAAGAAATCACAGAAAACAAGAAAATGCATGGCCATACCAAAGAAAATAAAAAGGAGAAAATAGAAAAATCAGAGGAAGAGAAATTAGAAATACAAATGAAAATGATCCAAAGCTGCCTATATATGTTAGTGAAATCAATGACACTTCTATAAAAAAAACAGAAATCAACGACACTTTTCTTCAAAAAAGCAGAAATCAAAACAGAAAGCAACGACCATTGCATCCAAATCGTTTATTTGCCCTCATCGACGACTGTCAATCCAGTGACGTTGGAGCCCTCATAAAAAATCTGTTTTCTTCCAACTGAACATTATTTTGTTTGCTTTTTGTAAGATTTTTTCCATACTTGAAAATATACTTTAGGTTTTTTTCAATGTAATATTTATTTATATTTTTTTGAAATATATTTCATATTTTTTTATATGTAAAAATATTGTCAATTTATAAATATTTATTTTTTAAATAATATTCAATAGTACTATATTAAATAATTTAATTGGTACAATTCAAAATAGACGTCCAGTTTCATGAGTAGATTAATCAACTATTATATAATCATTAAAAATATAAATTGTAAAGAATTAAATTTGTTATAGATGAAAAAAATAGAAGAAGATGTGGTATTATCTAATTTGTAACATTTGAGTATATGTCTATGTTTGAAATCGGTTCTTAAACATCTAAAATTAATTAGGAAATTTCTCATTTAACAATAAGTACACTTCACAAACATCAAACTTTTACTACATTTTCAATATATAATTTGGTAACATATGTGTAATTGATGTTTTTCAAGAATAAGTACAAACTCTTCACCAATTCACCAAATTAAATAAAAACTCCTTGATTATAATCTATTAGGCTAGAAAAGGCATTATAAGATTGATGGAATATGCACTGCAATTTACTTTCAAAAAACTATTGTTACTAACTCACAATTTAAGAAATGAACTCTTCCAGCAATGAGGAAATTACAACTATTACAAGAGCTTGACACAAGATCCTAGAAAATTCTTTCTTAATACAAATTTGAAAATTAGAGAAAGAGTTTTCTTTCAACCGAGTTTACCATAAAATACAACAACAATGCACCATTGCAACATAGTAAACTCCTTTAAATCAAATGGAACTATGGAACAATTCTAAGTTACACTATTAACATTTTTTTTTAAGCAAGAAAATAATAGTTTTGATAAACTACAACCAAGAAAACCTCCCTTGCAACAAATAAATGTAAATTCCTAAATTCTAGCTACCACCATTTCAACTTCATATTTTGTATACATGCCTATCATGACACTTGCAACAACATGCGATAAAAATCTATTTTCGTTATGGTTTAATTAAATTTCATCCCTTGTTCTAACCTCCCAATTAGCAAATGTGGGAAGATGTTGAAGAAGGTTGTGGAATTAGAGTTTCATGGGGGTCACATTTCTTTGACATGGATTGTTAAATAGTTTGCATGCCTTGTATATATGCTTCCACATATTGCACATATTTCTATTAGAACACATGCATCTAGAATATCTAATAAAAATACACTTTGGATTGTGTTTTGATGGATTTCAATACCCACTTATAAGCTCCCATTTTGGCATAAGCAAAGATGATGTTGTCAAAGGTTTTAGTGTTAGACCTTACACTTGCCAAATGTATTTATATTAGAACATGTGCAACTAGAATATCTAATAAAAATACACTTTGGATTGTGCTTTGATGCATTTCAATACCCACTTATAAAGCTTCCTTTTTTGCATAAGCTAAGATGATGTTGTGAAAGGTTGTAGTGTTTAGGTCTTACACTTGCCAATTGTATGTTTTTTTTTAAATTGCAAGGCCTTTGCATTAAAACCTATTTTTACATGTCTTATATCCATTCTACTCCATGAGAATACATCTCATGCACCTCATTTATGCTTCCAAAATTTTAATTCACATCTATGAGGGCACACAACAACAACAAAAGTTTACTAAGATTTTATGGAACTTCATGTTAAATTAACCATAAGGACACATATGATCAAGAATCTTCTACTACACCAAATAACCTTCCACACATGAGAGAAGCAAAAAAGAATGCTACATTTCTAAATAATAATACACTTGCATATGAAAGAATGCAAGGTCCAAGATGTATAATACATGCAAATGAAGCCTTTCTTATATATACAAGGTGACAAATAGGATAACATGATATTATTACAAGTTTTGTAATCATTTGAATTGAGAAACAAAGAGATAACTACCCTAAGTGTGTTCAAATAATTCCTTAAGTAAAGTTGACAAACTAGGTGTGAATAAGACCCACTTGAGTGAAGTTACTTAGGAAATAGCAACATTCCCATTAACACCTACTTTTAAGTGCAACTTGGGGAGGTACAAACAAATGCAAAGATGTAAGTATGGGTCCCAACAATAATATCTAATAAGGTACTCATGTATAAAAAATATCTAATAGATGAAAAAATGAGATAAACCATAGGAAAAATTTCTTTTTGAAAGAGAGAAAAGATGTAAATAAAAATTTTAAGAGTGGAGGAAGGAGGACTCAAGAAAACCCTCCAAAGAATAATTCCTTCGCCCTATTTATCTGTCATGATTGATGATATAAGGATGCAATGACAAAGAATTAGTAAGAATAGCAACAATCTACTCCTTAGTAAGAAATTACTCCAAGTTAAAAGCACCATTCTAGATCAACATCTTATCGAAGTGCATGTGGATGTTTATATCCTTAAGCCCATTTATTTTCCATTTGGCTGTGTTAAATATGAATGACAATATTATTTTCACACCAAAAAATAATGGGATTATCAATAGGTATTCCAAACTTGACCATTAACTTGCAAAGTCAAAGAATTTCCTAGCTAGCCAAAAGTAAAAATTCATACTCAATATCTATTAATTGTAATGTAATTTTTTTTGCATCTTATGAGAATGCAATCATATTATATAATCAAGGAAAAATACTACACTAGAAATAGACTTCTAATCATCAATGTCACAAGACTATTCCAAGTTGATGACACCGACAATTTAAGAGGCTCTTGAGGTGTACTAAATATATATATACACTTCAACAACCTCTTAAATTGCATAGACTAGTCTTGTGACATTAATGATTAGATGTCTATTTCTACTTATGTGCATGCATGCACACACGTCTATTTCTCCTTTTGTGTGTGTGTGTGTGTGTGCGCGTGCACACACACATACATGCATGCATGTACATGCATGCGCATACACACTCACACACACACACTCACGCGTGCGCCCATGCCAATATGCATACACACACACAGACAAACACACACACCTAGACAAACAAACACACACACACACCTATGTTTCTACATATATACATGTGTATGTGTGTGTTGGAAATTTGAAAGAATTGATTAGGTGTTGCATTGATGTTTGTCATTGATGTCAACACTAGCTTCTTTGGTTATCTACTGGGTTCCGGTAGAGTGGTTCGACTTTGATGATGATCAAGAGATTTGTCTTCGGTATATTCTGATTGGTGAAATTGGTTTGGTTCGGCCATTCATGTTATTCAGATGTGTGTCACATTCAATTGGTTCAAGATTTGTTGATCAGGAAGCTATCATATGTTCTAGTAAGCCTTTTAGTTACCGGTAAGGGTTCTACCGGCATAACTTTATTGAAGATATTTTGATGAATTTGATAAGTGGTGTTGTTGCGGCTTCTAGAAGGTTTTCAGGATGCTGATGGTTATCATGTTCATGTTCCATTTGATTGGTGGTATTTCATTTGACTTTTGGCGACCTATTTTAGGTCAAGTCTTATTCTGCTAGGTTATGGACCAGTTTATGTAACGTGTTAGTGGATGCTCTTAATGTGTTACCAGTTGGATTTATTGTTTGGTTACTATTATTTCGATCTTAGGCTGACTTGTATTATCATTTGTTTGTGGGTTTATGTAATGGATTTATTGTATTATCTTTTACGTGGCCGATCTAATTGTTTAGGTCCTGGGTTGGTATAGATATGATGTAAGATCTCTTTGTAGTTTGTGGTATGGGATTATGGTTATGGGATTATCTGTGTGTGAATAAAGTTGTAATCATATGTAGAGGTTTTGGTCGATCATAGGTGATCGAATTGGGTTTGTGCAAGAGGTTTAAGACCTCTGACATTGAGCTTAACCGGAATTGTACTCAAGCATAGGAGATGTTACTCTTGTAGTTCATTCTTATTTTTGGAGTGTAGTCTGGATTTCTTTTGTAGTCAGTGAGGATCCTTTTGTGATGAGAAGTGCACTCTAGGATGTTGGCCTTCATGTATGTGCAGACCCCTTATTGTAATCACATACTTACTGCAAAAGTATCATCTGACTGTGGGTAGGCTTCCCACCGTGGTTTTTCTCTTTATCGGGTTTTCCATGTAAAAATATTGGTGTTATGTGTTATGGATGCATGGTATTTGGTTTATGATTTATGTTTTTGCTTAATTGATATATCTGTTATTCCAGTATTTGGTTTATGCATTCTGGTAAAAGGTTTTGTGTGCTTAAAGTTTCATAATATGTTAACAACTGATTCACCCCCCCCCCCCCTCTCAGTTGTTCATCAGTTATCCTAACAATTGGTATCAGAGACTGGTCCTCTATGTAGAAGCTTAACCACTTGAGGAAGATCCTATGGCAACTACTCATTCAACTTCAATTGCTTACTAGAAGGATAGCCCTAGGCTTGAAGGAACACATTACAGAGTATGGAAGCTTCAGATGGAGACTCATCTGAGATATCTTAGCAAGGATATTTGGGAGATCACTAAAAAAGTCTATACCCCTTATGATTCGTTATCTGGCAACCCTCCTCTAGCAGAATTGGATAAGAACATTGAAAATGATTTTAGAGCAAGAGAAGCCCTTTTGAGCACCCTTTCAAATTAGCAGGTAATGGGATTAACAAACAAATCATCTGCAAAAGCTATATGGGATAAGTTGGAGACTCTGAATGAAGGTGACCCTACCCTTAAAATTGCTAAACTTGATGGTTACCAGGTAAGGTATGAAAACCTAAGAATGGAGGAAGATGAAAGAATTACTTCTTTTATGGAAAGAGTTAATGAAATTGTTTTGGGAATTAAATGTTGTGGTGGATCTCTGAGTGAATATGAGATTGTTTCTAAAGTATGAGAGTTTTACCATATTCTTACAAGATAAAGGTTGCTGCAATTAATGAGTTGAGAACAATGTCTAACACTTCTATTAATAGGGATACTTTGGTTGGTAAGTTATCTTCTTTTGAGCTTGAAGAATTTGGTCCTCAAGGAGCTACAAAGATAGATTTTGTATTCAAGGCATCTATATCATCAACCGACAAGAGTGACTGGAAAGCATTATATGCAAAGGAACTAGAGGATATGAGGAAACAAGATGAAGAGCTTGAAGAATTTGAATCCCTATTTTCTATAAGAGTACCTAAAGGTCAAGTAGGAAGTAAGTATGATGGAAAACCACCTTTCAATTGTTTTGCATGTAATAAGATAGGTCATTTTGTATCTAGATGTCATAAGAGGAATTCAAGATTTGAGGAGAAAGCTAGAAGATCTTTTAAGCCTAACCATGAATATCAGAACAAACATAAGTACAGGAGGAACAAAGATAAATCATCCTACTATGTTGATGAGGAAGGTGTAACTAATGATTCTGATGATTAACTGACAAAAGCTTCAGCTAGTGGATCCAACAATAGAAAGGAATGGGTATTCTTGGCTATCAAGGAAGATGCTCTAGAACCTATCATTCATAATAAAGAGAAGGCCATTGTTG
This sequence comes from Cryptomeria japonica, assembly GCF_030272615.1. Lineage (NCBI taxonomy): Eukaryota > Viridiplantae > Streptophyta > Pinopsida > Cupressales > Cupressaceae > Cryptomeria > Cryptomeria japonica. The sequence continues at coordinate 308,674,141 of NC_081409.1, read as the reverse complement.
CTAAAGTTGAAGACAAGGATGAATGGGTGATAGATAGTGGATGTTCACATCATATGACTAGAAATAAAAGGAATTTTTTTTATCTTTGCAAGAATTTGATGGTGGTCTGGTTAGATTTGGAGATGACAAAGAATGCATGATCAAAGGAAGAGGAACTATATCATTGGATGGTAAGCATAACACTGATAATGTTTATTATGTTGAAGGTTTAAGGCATAATATTTTGAGTGTAGGTCAGTTGGTGGATAAGGGATTTCAATTACAGTTCAAGGATGGAAAATGGAAAATCATCAACATATCTGGATTGGAGATTGCAATCGGTACTCAGACTAGAGGTAACATCTTTCATTTGAACTCCGGTGAGAAAGCATGTTTGATTACACATATTGATGAGAGTGGCTATGCCATAAGAGGTTGTGTCATGTGAATTTTGATTTCATTGTAAAGATCGGTCCAACTAAGGAAGTTAGAGGTATACCTAAGATTGTGAAGCCTCATAATCTGGTATGTAGGGAATCTCAAATGGGAAAGCGAGTCAGAAATTATTTTAAGAGTATTCAAGACAAATCTAATGATTTTCTTGATCTTGTTCATACCGATTTATGTGGTCCTGCTAGAATAAGAAGTTTTCAGGGTGATAGATATTTCATGCTAATCATTGATGACTATTCTAGAATGATGTGGGTTACTTTTCTAAGGGAGAAATATGAAGCCTTTGAAAAATTTAAGAACTTTAAAGATTTGGTTGAGATAGAGACAAGATTGAAAATCAAATGCTTAAGATCCAATCAGGGTGGTGAATTCACATCCGATGATTTTAATAGTTATTGTGAGAAACATGGGATAAGGAGACAGTTGTCTGCACCCCAGACACCTCAGTAGAATGGTGTTGTGGAAAGAAAGAACAAAACTATCCTGGATGCAGCTAGATCTATGATGATGGAAGATAATTTTCCACATATCTATTGGAGAGAAGTTGTGAGCATGGCAGTGTACACATTCAACATAGTTCATATCAAAGGAGACATCGGTAAAACACCTTATGAGTTATGGTTTGGTCATACACCTATAGTTAAGCATTTCAGAATCTTTGGTAGTAAATTCTATATCAAAAGAGATGATTCTATTGGAAATTTTGATCCTAGATGTGATGAAGGAATGTTTCTTGGTTATTCTAATGAAAGAAGAGCATATAGATGTTATAACAAAAGATTGCAGAGAATTGTAGAAAGTGCTAATGTCAAGGTGGTTGAGTAGTATAGAGGTCAAATTAGAACTTATGAGAGAGAACCAGAAGTGGAAATGATCATAACTGAATTGATAACACCTATACTAGAACAAAATGATAAACCAATTACTCTGGCAGTATCAAAAGATTCAACAGTAACTGAAGATCAATGCAAAGAAACAAAAAGTCAGAAGACTCCTAGGTATGTAAGGTTGAATTATTCAGAAAATCAGATCATTGGAGACAAAACCAAAGGATTGATGACAATGATAAGGTTGGTAGCTGAAGAGGTATGTTTAATTTCTCAAATTGAACCGGTATCAGTAGATGAAGCATGTAAGGATGAATGTTGGATGAAAGCTATGGAAGAAGAATTGGATCAGATAGAAAAGAACAAAACATGGACTTTAGTTCCCTAGCCTAAAAATAAGAATGTTATTTGAACTAAATGGGTTTTTAGGAATAAATTGAATGAAGATGGACAAGTTGTGAGGAACAAGGCTAGATTGGTATGTAAAGGATATTCTCAGAAGGAAGGAATTGATTATGATGAAACTTTTACTCCGGTAGCTAAGATTGAAGTTGTGAGATTATTTCTTGCTTATGATGCCCATAAGAAATACAAGGTTTATCAGATGGATGTTAAGTGTGAATTTATAAATGGAGGATCTTGAAGAGGAAGTCTACATTGAGAAACTTGATGGATTTTCTCTTTTTGATGACAATAACATGGTTTGCAGATTAAGGAAATCTTTATATGGATTGAAGCAAGCACCTAGAGCTTGGTATGCTAGATTGAAAAAATATCTTTTCAAGCTTAGTTTCACTAAAGGTAATGTTGACAGTAACTTATATTATAAGATCACTAATGATGACATATTGATTGTTGAGGTCTTTCTAGATGATATCATTTTTAGAGGTGAGGAAAAGTTGTGTATGGAATTCTCTGATAATATGAAGAATGAATTTGAGATGTCTATGATTGGAGAAATAAGATTTTTCTTAGGTTTGTAGATTAATCAGACTCATAAAGGTATTTTCATCTGTCAAACTAAGTATGCTAAGAGTTGTTGAAGAAATTTGGTATGGAAAACTCTAAACTAGTTGGTACTCCTATGGTTACAAGTGAAAAATTGACAAAGACAAATGTATCAGCTCCGGTAAATCCTACAAGGTATAAATCTATGATTGGAGGTCTGTTATATTTGACTCAGACTATACCTTATGTAATCAATATTTGTATTGTATCAAGATATCAGAGTGATCCTAGAGATAATCATGAGAGTCCAGTGAAAAGGATTTTTCAGATATTTACAAGGAACAACTGAATATAGTTTGTGGTATCCTAAAGATGATGACTTTACACTATGTGCATATACAGATGCAGATTGGGCTAGAGATATAGATGATCGGAATAACACATCTAGTGGAACTTTCTTTCTTGGAAAGAAACTTGTTTCATGGATCAACAAGAAGCAATCATGTACTTCTTTATCTATTGTTGAAGTTGAGTAAGTTGTTGCTGCTACTAGCTATACACAAGTTCTATGGATGAAGCAAATGTTGAAGGATATAAGGGTAGATTTTAATGAACCGATAGTTATTTATTGTGATAACTCTGCTGCTATTGACATATCAAAGAATCTGGTATTTCATTCTAAGACAAAGCACATATCAATCAAGTATAACTTTTTGAAGAAAAAGGTGGAAGCAAATGAAGTCAAATTGGTTTATGTGAACACTAAAGAGCAGAGTGTAGATATCTTCACTAAACTTTTTCCCAAGGAATCATTTGAGTATTTTAGGGACAAATTGGGGGTCTCTACCTCTCCAGTTGAGACTTGAGTGATGTTGATTGGCATCAGTCCAGTATGCATTATCAGGAAACTATCATTCATTCCAGATTGATGAGTCCATGCTACTACTCAAGGGGAGTAGTCAGCTATGTGGTTTAGATATTCTATGATTCTTCTTTGATATTTATGTCATATTTCTGGCATTGATGTCAAAGGGGGAGATATATACATGTGAACAACACAGTTTAACATAGATATCAGTCACAGGGGGAGTTTGGTCAATGGTTTGGTTATTTGGTTCAGAACTTCATTGTTATATCATTTGATTGGATATCTTCCATTGGGGGAGACTTGTTTGACACTTCTTGGTACTTGGATGTTTTTCACATCTAGTGTTGTCCTCAATGCCAAAGGGGGAGATTGTTGGCAATTTGGAAGAATTGATTATGTGTTGCATTGATGTTTGTCATTGATGTCAACATTAGCTTCTTTGGTTATCTACTAGGTTCCAGTAGAGTGGTTGGACTTTGATGATGATCAGGAGATTTGTCTTTGGTATATTCCGATTGGTGGATTTGTATTGGTTTGGTCATTCATGTTATTCAGATGCATGTTACATTCAGTTGGTTTGGGATTTGGTGATCCAGAAGCTATCATATGTTCTAGTAAGACTTTTGGTTACCGGTAAGGGTTCTACCAGTAGAGCTTTATTGAAGATCTTTTGATGAATTCGATAAGTGGTGTTGGTGTGGCTTCTAGAAGGTTTTTAGGATGCTAATGGTTATCATGTTCATGTTCCAGTTGATTGGTGGTATTTCATTTGGCTTATGGTGACCTATATTAGGTCTAGTCTTATTTTCTTAGGTTATGGACCAGTTTATGTAACATGTTGTTGGATGCTACTGATGCGTTATCGGTTGGATTTATTGTTTGGTTAATGTTGTTTCGGTCTTAGGTCAACTTGGATTATCATTGGTTTGTGGGTTTATGTAATGGATGTATTGTATTATCTTTTAGGTGGCCGACCTAATAGTTTAGGTCTTGGGTTGGTATAAATATGATGTAAGATCTCTTTGTAGATCGTGGTATGGGATAATCTGTGTGCGAATGAAGTAATAATATGTAGAGATTTTGGTTGATCATAGGTGATCTAATTGGGTTTGTGTAAGAGGTTTAAGACCTCTGGAATTTAGCTTAACCAAAAATGTACTCAGGCATAAGAGATGCTACTCTTGTAGTTCATTCTTATTTTTGGATTGTGGTCTGAATTTTTTTGTAGTCAGCGAGGCTCCTTTTGTGATGAGCAGTGTGCTCTAGGCTATTGGCCTTCTTGCATGTATAGGCCCCTTATTGTAATCACATACTTACTATAGAAGTATCATCTGACTATGGGTAGGCTTCCCATCGTGGTTTTTCCCTTTATCGGGTTTTCCACGTACAAATCTTGGTGTTATGTGTTGTGGATGAATGGTATTTGGTTTATGATTTATGTTTCCACTTAATTGATATATCTGCTATTTTGGTATTTGGTTCATGCTTTCCGATAAAAAGGTTTTGTGTGCTTAAAGTTTCATAATATGTTAACAATTGATTCACCCCCCCCTCAATTGTTCACCGGTTATCCTAACAGTGTGTACTTATATACATGTATATATGCAAACACACACTTTTCTACCCTCTAACAACTCCCATGAGGCTATTGAGAGAAACAACAAACAAGTTGATCCATAGAGGAAATATCAAGAGAACCACGTGTCAAGTACACAAGACTAACAACCAACTAGTAGTACAAATTAACAATAACTATTGGATTTATGTAATTGGTAGATAGTACATCATCTAATTAAAATAATGTTAGAGAAATTTTTGATTTAAAAATAAATATCCCCTTAGAATTTTAGTGAACCTGAAGACAAAGGAAGAAATGTAGAAGACCAATATTAGTCATACCAAACCACTCCTTTAATTCTCACTCAAAGCTTTAGACCATGAAGGTGGAACTCCTTTTAATAATTAAATCATCCATATCCAACACAAGAATCATATCCTCTCAATATATTTTATTGAAACCATAAGATTAGAATAATAATGGGGCAAGTTAGAAGAAAATGTGGTTATCTTTCTTCTCTTACCAACCATGAGGTGTTTGTTTGAGGTCATACAATGAACCTTGAATCCTACAAAGAAGTGAATAGTTAGTTATATAGGAAATTTGGAGAAATCTCTATGTAGATTTCCTCATGAATATCACTATACAAGAAGGAGATCTTCACATCCTTTTGAAATCTTGGGCATACTTGGGATGTATCTAGAGAAAGTTCAAGATGAATATAATTCATCTTAAAAATATGAGCAATGGTCTTATGATAGTCAATACCCTCAACTTGGAAAAATCCATTAGACAAAAGATATTTTGTGTACTTATCAATAGAACTATTTGTCACATATTTGGTTTAGTGCAACTAAATCAAACTAACTTTCTTTCCTTGGGTAGACATGTACAAGATCCCATGTATGATTACTCATCAAAGAATAACATTCCTTAGCCATAAAACTATCTCACATTGGAATACCAAATGCATCTAAACTTTTTTAGGATTTGTTGAATGTCCATGATTTTAAATATTAAAACCTAAATATTATGGATGAGACCTATGAGTATCTATGGGATCATCAACAAGGGATTAAGACTTCTTAAGATTACTATGGCTCCAAGGAGAAAAAAGTTGTGCACCTATAGGAGGTGGTCATCATGACCTACATTTGATTCAACCTCAAGAAGAAAATATCCTCAAATGATGAAGAATGTGGAGTAGGTAGTTGTGAAGAAGCAACATACAGATTATCCATTATGTGCAATGAAATGTTATTCCTAAATAGACCAAAGTAGCATTAAAATATCCTAAAATCACAAAAAATGTAACACTCAAGATAGAGCTAAAAGGATATCAAACCATAATGAAAACCATTGAAAATGTAGTATATCATTCTCCCTGTTGCAATGATTTTCCCAATGATATTGGATTCGATGTGTGCTCACAATTTTGGTAGCATAAGGGTGCTCAAAGATTCAAGATACATGTAGTTGTGATATGTGAGATTAGGAGAAAAAATGGCTAAGTGTAGTGCTTGAATGAGAGGATGTGGATTGGAGAGGTAGGATTAAATGTATGAGACCAATGGTGGAGGATCAATTGGTCCTCATTGTGCATGAGAGTTTGCCAAGTGGCAACCTAGGAGAGGAGATTAGGTGAGGGTTGTTTGAAAATAATACCCTTGGAGTGTGGGAAAGATCTTTCCATGAAAGCATTTATTGTCCCCATACTCCAAGTACATGGGGAATGAGAATAAAGAAATTTTTAATTCCTTAAATGTGACATGTGCAAAAGGGACTCATGTGGGTAACCTTTAAGGATAAGAAATTTTTAATTCCTTAAATGTGACATATGTAGAAGGGACTCATGTGGGTAACCTTTAAGGATATTTATGTAACTTGGGATGCCAGTTATGGAAAGGGTTGACCCCTTCCTAATCCCATGGATTATTAATGTGAAAATGTGAATGATTATGCATATTAGAAAGGTGATCAAGGTGCAAGTGGGAGGGTAGGAGGATTTGACACTTAGAGAAAGAAAAGAGAGAGAGAATTAAAAATTGATTTTAATCTCATTTGGAAGAAAAAGAGAATAAATGAATTAAATTAAACAAATATGAGAATTTAGTTAATTTAATAGAAGAAGGGCTAAGGGGTATATTAGATAGGTAAATTAATTAAATTGATTTACTTAGGAGGGTAGGGTGGGAAAAAATAGAAAAACAATTGACAATTAATTGAATAATTATGAATTATTTAATTAATGAGATAGAAAGTATGGATGAATAAGAGGGATAAATTGACCAAATGTGAATGGTCAATTTTGGGTGTCTAAATTTTCCCCTCTTTGAAATGGCATTAAAATAGTATCATTTCAAAGAAAATTAAAATATAGTTGACACAAAGGAAGTTGGATGAAGAGATGCCTCAACATGGAGGAAGTAGAAGGAATAATAATTAGGATAGGTGATGCACCCTTGAGAGGGTGGACAAGATAAAGAGAGCCTAGGCGGCCTCTCAATAGAAGAAAACAAGGACTAGGGATGCAAGACAAGAAGAGGAAGGTGTTAAACCCATGACAAGATTGAGCGGGAGGGGGGGTGAATCGGTTCAGAACTCTACAAAACCGATCTAACAAATAAAAACATCAACCATAAACACATGAACACCAAATTTAAGTGGAAAACCCAACATTGTAAAACCACGATCATAATCATACACAATATAAATTATAAAAAATAATTAAAATGTTTTATATCACTACCAAGGAGCATCATGCACCTGATGGACTTTCAAGAATAAGGTGCACTATCTTAGGTAAAGATACATGGACTTTCACAACTAAGGTTTATTGGTTCAGGGCAAGATACAAAGAGCTACCAAGAGACCCACTATCTTCCAACAACAAAAAAAATAATATAACTAATATGAGAAGAATATCTTGATTATGAAATTATCCTTGAACTACTATGACAAGCAATCAATATCATGGCAAACATATCTAACATTTACCACTTTCATAGAACACTATCACATTGAATATATCATCTTCAAAGCTCTTCACGAAAATGGACTTTTGCACATTCATAGCATCAAATCTATTTTCACATAATTCATATTCACTTCACATAAATTCACTCTCTATCCTATACACAACTCATACATTTGCACTCCTTAAATACAAGTTAGATCATCAAAAACCTAGTTGAGGATCGAGCATAGATAAAGTAAACAATATTGCACAAAATAAGCCACCCTGACCAAAAAATGCCCAATGTGGTCTACTCCAAGAGAAAGAGGTGACCCAAAACCTTCACCATATATCCTTCTAAGTTGAATCCAACATGTTACATGCTCTAACACATCCTCCAAAGTTGGCACCAAAATGTAGTGTGTCTAGATAAGCAATAAAACTCGATAACCAATCAACCAAATTTTTTTTCCAATATAAATTAGTTAACATAGATCTCCACACACCATTGTGAGACCCATAACAATAATCTAACTCAACCTCCAATGTATATCTAGACCACATAGTATGATCCAATCAAAAACACTAAAAGACATAAGTGAACATACCAAGCATAGACCGACGTAACTCACTCGCAAAACAAAAACACCACCAAAGCATTAAACTGAATTATTGCACAAACCAAATAAACATGTCCACCAAATTGTAGAACAAGATTCAACCTATCTAGAGGCCACCTAGTAGTTTTAGGACCAATTTGACAGACTCTCTCACTATCAAAGAATAGAAACAACAAAATTATATAATATTCACCATCCAGAGGAATGCAAATCATTCTACCACTGGGGCATTAAGTACTCTTTCCAGCATATTGAACTTTCCACAACTGTAACTTTCTAGAGATACTTCACCAACACAAATTCAACAACAACACCAAATAGAGAGATTTGCATCAAACTCAACACCAAGAACAAATAAAGAAACCTACAATAGTACAAGATCATATCTAGACTAGACTTCATCTTGAACAACAAGTTTGATATCAACAACAACATAGCTCATATTTCTAGCAATCTCCCCCTTTGTTATTAATGATAACACTAAAATAAGTATAGTAACACTAATACAAAGATTTCACTCACCAATACACCACACACTAACAATTATATCCCCCTTTGACATCAAAGACAAAGGGCACAACTCAACATGACATACTAATCTCTGCAATATTCCTTCTACCACTACTATCTAGCAACGAAAAGAAACTACATACTCCATTTCTCCTCTTGACAACAACAACAACCACATCAATCTAGGAGACAAATAATAAGCCTTAAATCCCCCCTGAAAAGATGCACCTCATTTATGCATTTACTTAGAGAAAGGAGGGGTAATGACCCCTAATTTTAGCTTGAGATACCCAAAGGTATCCTTTGTCAATGCTTTAGTAAATATGTCTGCAACCTATTATTGTGTAGAAATTTATTCCAATCTAACTTCCATTTTTGCAACCTTCTCTCTTAAGAAATGATACTGAATTGGGATATGTTTAGTTCTTGAAGGCATTATCAAATTTTTTGAAATATTTATGGCACTAGTAATATCACACATTATGGGAATATCTTTATCATACACTACTTTGATATCTTTAAGAGTTTTTCCATCCACATAACTTGAGTACAACAAGATGTTGTTGGAATATATTCTTCTTCTATAGTAGATAGAGATACCTATGAAGTGGAAAATTGAACCCGAGTGATTCCCCACTTAGGAGAAAGAAAGGAAATCACTAGGATGATTTTCACCTGGGAGATACTTTACATTCAAAAGAGGGGTTGAATTCACTAGATCTAGACCCTAGAGTAAATAAGGATCTGAAAACTAAGTGAATTGCAAGGATGCAATACAATTTACCCTCTTTTGTAAGTAGAAGAGTTGACTTGCTGACTATGCAGAAAATGAAGACAAAATGGGTGAAATAAGGAGCTAACAATTCGAGATCGCGTTGTAACTTCAGATCTAAGATATTTAGACTGATACGGATCTGCCCTACAAATTTGGAGAAAATTCATCGAGATCATGTTGAAAGTGCGCATGGTCCTCCCAAAATCCGCGAAATGAAAAGGGTTTTTCCATCTCTACAAATGAAGCCCAAACCTGCAATTACAGTTGTGCACCTTCAACCTACACACAAGAAAGAAGGGAAGAAGGGTCATGGATAGGGTTTTTCCTTAGTCAAACCTCGATTGAGGAATCAACCTTGACAGAAAGTAATTGCAACTACTTAAATGTAAATAATGGAAATGTATACCTTGTAGATCTACAATTTGTTGATGATGGTTGCTTTGCTTCTTGAATGTAATCACAAGTGTTGTATGAAATGGCATGTAAAATGACAAAACCCTAACACACACACACATGCTTGCAAATGAGTGTTATAATTTTTCTCCAATGGATTATTGGAGTTGAGGAAAATCAACTCTACAGCTCCCAAAGATCACCTGCATGCAAACCTGTCATAGAAAGAGAGAAGCAAAATAGCTATGGAGGCCAGGATTCAAAGATCCAAAAAAGATGAGTCATATTGATTGTGCAACAAGAATGCAATTCAATAATTATAGTTGTTATGAAAAGACGAAGAGAGAATCCTTATAAGAGGATACTTGAAACCCTAAAGGTGAAAACCCTAAAGAATTATAAGATTCCTAAGTTTATCTTAAGCATAGAGTATAATAGACTAATAATTAAATAAATAATTATTAGCTAATAAAAGATAACTCTAACATGGATGAATGAAGAAGACAAATGAAGAAGAGAACTTGATGGATACTTGAAGACTTGAATGCTTGATGACGATAATGGAGACCTCCTCCTGAATTTCACTTATCTATGCTTATTCTTTCTTATTTTGTCTTATGCAAATGAGAGAGCTAGATCCACTTTTATACTTGCCTAGGAGGATAATTTTCATCTCACCGAAGGTTGACATAGGAGAATTTAAGTCACCGAGAAGAAAATTAGGTCCGAGGGTCAGATGGACCCATCTTAGGGCCACCCTAAGAGGGAGGACATGGGCACAACGCCCCTATCCTACCCTATTTTGGGGCTTGGACAGGGTCATAAGGTGATGCAGGGGTTGAAACAGGAGAAGATTTGAAATGATGATGAAGAGAGGGGTCCCAATTAAGTAGGGAAATGCAGTTGTTAGGGTGAGGGCCTAAAATATGGTCAAAATTGAAAGGGTTTTAATTTTATGATGCTACATTTAGCCCCCACTTTAGTGGGAGTATGGCTTACGCCAATATTATCAATAAAGTAGAAGAAAGAGAGAGATGAAGACGAGAGATACAAAGCAATACCATGTAAGGAGTATAAGACATCACTAATCTTGAGGAACAAAGCCCCCAATCTTAGGATCTTAACTATATCAAACATATGCAAGAGCACATAAAACAAAAAGAACAAGACAAACAAAACAAGACAGAGTACAGAAGACACATGACACAAGACCACAAATCAACTAGCCGAAGAGACCTTGATACTCAAATGCCTCAACAACTAATTGAAACACAAAGACAAATGCCATCACATAAACACCAATAATCACATAAAAGAGAAAAGTTGACATCATCCATGAACCACCAATAGTAAAACTATGAGTTCATGAGAGGAAGAAGAGAGAGAACATGAATACACACTTTGGTGATCCATGAGAAGAAAGGTGAACAAAAAGAAGCATGGACATCTCGCCCCTAGAATTAAGTGATCCATGGAGAAAAAAGGACATGGAAAACTAGCCCCTAGATTTTGTCTACGCGATCCATGTAAGGGAGGAGGGTGAGAACAACATTAGTTCCACTCAACCTCATGCATGTGTGTTCAAGTGAGGTTTGAAGCACCTCATAGGAGTCTATGCCTAAGTATGGTACAACCTATATAAGATGTATAGTACAAAATGTCAAGAAAGTGATGGCATCTTGCTCTAAGAGGTTGCCCTCTAGTTCCAAGAATGACCCACTGTATAAGAGAAAAGTGGTGACATCTCACTCTAAGAGGTTGCACTTTGGTTCCTAGAATGACCCATTGTATAAGGGAAAAGTGACGACATCTTGCTCTAAGAGGCTATGCTCTAGTTCCGAGAATGATCCACTATATAAGGGAAAGGTGGTGACATCTTTCTCTAAGAGGTTGTGCTCTGGTTCCAAGAATGACCCATTGTATAAGAGAAAGGTAGCGACATCTCACTCTAAGAGGTTGTGCTTTGGTTTCAAGAATGACCCACTGTATAAGGGATACAATGCGCGAGTAGTTCTGATACTTAATATAAGTACAAATCCAATAGCCAACAAGATGAGAGGGGGGGGGGGTGAATCATACAAACTTAATCATCCATAAAAACATCAGATTCAACCTCGGTAACACATATATCAGTCATATAACCAAAAACTGTCAAACATGCAAACGCAAAAGCATATGAACAATATAAACCTCATAACACCAGATTTAACGTGGAAACCTAAATAGGGAAAAACCACTGTGGGATTTCAGACCCACTAAGAAATATACTCTTCTAGAGTATGCTCAGTTAAAAGCAAATCCTGTTAAAGATTACAAACACATTGCTAGATGTGACCCGGTTAAGGGATTTCCCTCAGATCTGTTAGGATCTTCACTTTGTTAGAAGTGACCTTGTCAAAGGATTTCAAACACTCAATCAAAATGTCACCTTACTAGAGGATTTACATATAAGACTGTTAAGTCCACTCGGTTAAGAGATTTTCTATCACTTTCACAAAATAACAGTAATAAAAATCTATCTGCAACTTCACATCTAAAATGCTAAAGAAGATTCCTATTTGTTCAATACAATCTAGACATAGAACTAATCTTGTCTATCTGCTGGGCATCAATACTCTATTATTCTAATAGGTCTTCATGCTTCTATGCTCGGTAATCACTATGTAGCATCCCTGTGCATACACTTGCCCGCATCCATTGTTTATCAATAGTTTCCTATTTATAAACAATCTTATAACCACTTAATCTCCTTGATCACATTTCCCATGATCAATCATAGCCATCAGATCTTCAATCTTGTCCAGGTTCAATGTATCTTTTGATCTGAAAACATTTTACCCCACCTTGGAACTTGTATTTTCACCTTGGAACTTGTGTTAGGGTATTGCGGTTCAATCTGAGCTGTAGATCTTACTGCTCACTTTCCATTGCCTTAGATTCGTTAGCAAACTTCTTCCACGGCTTACCAATCATTGATCCACTCCAGCTCATCAGCTTCTTTCATTAAATATCACATGTAAACATTTAATGCATTTTGTTATAGCTCAGTTGTAACTCGATAAATACTAAACTTCACTCAGTAGACATTCTGCCTTCATTAACCGATAGCAATAACCTTAGGGTTTATTGACTAGGTTCCTTAGGGTTTATCGACTAGGTTCTTTGCCTGATAACATAGTATAGTATTAACCTTTACATTTTACAACATATGTATGATGTTAAAACAATCTAAAACATCATGATATGATCATTGTCTGACTCGGTAGTAGTTACCCATTGAATAACTTATCCCCTTATTCATCATATTCTTTTTTGTGTCTTTTACCAACTTCTTTATACTCTTCATATCATACTTTCTCAAGATATGGAAACATCATACTGAATTAGAAAATTAATTTCTTGACATCAATGACAAAATAATAATATCAAGATAGTAAAACATCTTTAATCAGTTATGTCCATAATCATCAACAACCTTCTCAATATCCTTATTGAAATGTCAACAATCTTTCATTGTCTGTTATAATGTAATATTGCCAACAATCTCCCCCTTTGGCATTGATGGCAAAACCAATTGATTTGACCTTTAAAAGATTTGGATTGTTGTGATTCTGAAATGCTTGAAATGCTCTCCCCCATACATTAGACTTCTCTTCTATTTTCAGTCTTTATTTCAATCTGTAGTCTTCTCTCAGTCTTCTCTCATATATTAGTCTTCTCCCCCTTTGGTCTTCTCCCCCTTTGGTAGGTCTTCTCCCCCTTTGACAACAATGCCAAAAAGAAAAGAACTAAAACATAATTTCTTTCTGTAAGAAGTTATTTCCTGCTGTAGTGTATCAACTGAGTCTCGGTCAGAGCATTTGTCTTCAATTCCTGTTCCCTGTATCAATCTCTATATTATTCCAGTATTAATTCTAGTACACTTTTAGAAAACATTCTAAAGTGTATAACTCCAACATCAACTCCCCAAAAGATATTCAATAGAGTCATCAGATTGATTCTTTCACCAAACTTGGTCAGTGAGTAGAAGATAGGGGTAGGACCCCTAACTTACTTCTGAGATATTCAAAAGTGTCCTTTGGTAGTGGCTTGGTGAAGATATATGCAATTTGCTCCTTTGTGCTAACATACTCCAACACCACTTTCTTCTCTTGAGCTTCTTCTCTAAGATAATGATACTTGATAGATATGTGCTTTGTCTTGGAGTGCATAACAAGATTCTTTGAAATATTAATGGCACTAGTATTGTCACAGAATATAGTTACTGGCTCGGTAACTTTCTCATTGATACCTTCCAACAGTTGTTTGATCCATGCAATATTGGTACAATTCAGTGCTACAGCAACGTATTCAGCTTCTGCTGTTGACTGAGAAACACATCCTTGTTTCTTGCTAATCCAACTCACTAGTCTTTCTCCTAAAAAGAAAGCTCCTCCACTTGTGCTTTTCCTGTCATCTATGTTGCTTGCCCAATCAACATCAATATAAACTTTTAAATCAAAATCATTTTCTTTTTGATATACTAAGCCATAATCTTCAGTGCCTTTTAAGTATTTAAAAATTCTTTTGATTGCCATCATGTGTGTTTCCTTAGGATCTGCAGAGAATCTTGCAACAATACCTACTGCATGTGCTATATCTGGCCTGCTATGAACAACATATTGCAACTTGCCAATCATAGATTGGTAAAGTGTCTCATCAACAAATGCATATTCATCATTCTTTGATAGTTTACAGTTGGTAGTCATAGGAGTACTTATTGGTTTTGAGTCCTCCATTCCAAATTTCTTCAAGATCTCCTTTATGTACTTTTTTTGAGTAATGAAAATCTCATTTTTCATTTGCAGTATCTATAAACCTATAAAATACTTTATCTCACTGATTAATGACATCTTAAATTCTTTTCTCACTTCATTTCCAAAGTTCTTGCATAAAGAGTCATTTCCACAAAATATAATATCATCAACAAATATGGCTGAGATCAGTATTCCATTTTCATCATTCTTCATGTACATGTTGTTCTCACTTGTCCTTATAAAACCAATCTTAATCAAACAAGAGTGCAATCTCTCATACCATGCTCTAGGTGCTTGTTTCAGACCATATAAAGCTTTGTTCAATTTACATACTTGATCTTTATCATTGTCTTCAACAAATCCTTCAGGTTCAATGAAAACTTCTTCTTCTAATATTCCATTCAGAAATGCAGATTTGACAACCATTTGATATACCTTGAAGTTCTTGAAAGCAACATATGCCAACAATGTTCTTACTCCTTCAAGTCTAGCAATAGGTGCAAAAGTCTCACCATAATCAATTCCTTCTTCTTGGGCATAACCTTTGCAAACTAATCTTGCTTTATTCCGAATGACCTCCCCTTTTTCATTTAGCTTGTTTCTGAAGATCCACTTTGTACTGATTACATTTTTCTCTTTCGGTCTTGGGACCAGTGTCCATGTGTCATTCTTCTTGATTTGATCAATCTCTTCAGTCATAGCATTTATCCAATCTTCACTATTAAATGCCTCTTTCACTATTCTTGGTTCAAATTCAGATATCAAACATGTGTTCTGTCTCAGTTTGTTCCTTGTCATCACTGGATCATCCTTATCTCCTATAATCTGACTTGGTGCATGATGTCTTCTGACATACTTGGCTAATATAGGCTCGGTAGGCTCTGTATGATCTTCTTCATCACTCGGTAACTGGATATTTCTTTCATTTTCTTCAATAGTTTTCTCAGTAGGACTTCTCGGTTGCACATAGACAAATTCATCATAGTCTTCTAGTTCTTTGGAATTTCCTTCATCATTTCTTTCTGCAAATTCATCAATTTTCACATTTGCACTTTCTACTATTTTGTTAGATGATTTCATCAGACATTTAAATGCTTTGCTTCTAGAAGAATATCCTAGAAATGTTCCTTCTTCACTTTTCTGATCAAACTTGCCATTTCTATCATCTTTATGAACATAGCATTTACTTCCAAAGATTTTAAAATAACTTACATTAGGTTTCTTGCCATACCAGATTTCATAAGGTGTCTTCAAAGTACCTTTCTTCAATTGAACTCGGTTCAAGGTGTAAACAACTGTGCTTATTGCTTTTCTCCAAAATGTTTGCGGAACCTTCTTTTCAATCATCAGTGTTCTAGCACAATCCATAATAGATTTGTTTCTTCTTTCAGCTATTCCATTCTGTTGTGGAGTTCTCGGTGCAGAGACTTGTCTTTTAATACCATGATCATTGCAAAATATGTTGAACTCATCAGATGTGAACTCTCCTCCTCTATCTGATATAAGACATTTCAGTTGTCTTCCTGTTTCATTTTCAACTCTAGCCTTGTACCATTTAAACATTTGAAAAGCTTCCGATTTCTCTTTTAAAAACATTACTGACATCATCCTTGAATAGTCATCCACAAATAATATGAAATACTTATCACCATAATAACATTGAACTTTCATAGGACCACAAAGATTAGTGTGCACAAGATCTAAAATTCCCTTAGAAGTGTAAGACTTACTTGTAAATCTTGATCTTGTGATCTTACCCATCTGGCATCCTCGACACATAGCATTCTCAGGTTTTTCAAGACTCGGTAGACCTCTTACTCGGTGCTTCTTACTTATTTTGATCAGATTATCAAAATTAACATGACAAAACCTTTTATGCCATAACCAGGTATCATCAATCTTTGCATACAAACACTTATTGTGAGTTGAGTCAAGGTGAAATGTATTACCTTTTGTTTGTATCCCGGTAGCAGCCAACTTTCCATTCTTGTCATGAACTTTGACAATTCCTTTCTGAAATTGTATTCGGTAACCTATGTTGTTTAGCTGTGCTACACTCAACAAATTGTATTTCAAGCCTTCAACCCAATAAACATCATTGCATCTTGCATTATCAAGAAGTGTTATGGATCCTTTACCTCTTACCGGACATGGTGTATCATTACCAAATCTAACATAGCCTCCATCATAATCTTCTAACATAACAAACTTGTGTTTATCTCCTGTCATATGATGTGAGCATCCACTATCTATAATCCAAGAATCATTAGTGTTTATGTGAGATATAAGGGATTTTTCTTCATACCTTTTTTCATCTGAGCCATCCTTGATAGCCACATAAACAACTTCCTCTGTATCAGTCTCATTTGATTTATCATCATTAGATTCCTCATCAGCTATTAAGCATGTCTTTCTATCTCTTTTTCTAAAGTCTCGGTGTCCTCTATAATGGTTATCTTTCTGTCTGTCATCTCGGTAATCTCTCTTTTCAGTGAAATCTTTGTCAGGACAGTTAGAAGCCATATGTCCAATCTTATCACAATTGAAACATTTCAAAGGTAGTTTTCCTTTATACTTACCTTTGCCTCTTGGTAACCTTTTGGCCAATAGTGCTTCAAACTCTTCTTTCTTTCTGATTTCTTCATATAGTTTGTGTACTTCTTCCATGTTCTTCTGAAATCTTTCACTTGCTCCACTGTGATCTCCTTCAAAGTACTTATACTTTCTTTCATTGTAATCATTAGATTCATTCAGATGAAAAGAACTAAATGCAGATTCAACTTTATTTACTGATGACCCACTATTATCAAAATTACTTAACTCAAATGCATGTAGCTTACCAATAGTAGCATCCAAGGAAATTGGCATATTAGGTACACACCTCAATTCATTGATTGCAGAGACTTGGATTGCATAGGCAGGTAGAAGGGTTCTTAACAACTTACTTGTTACATCCTTTTCTTCAATAGTTCCTCCTGCTCCTTTGATTTGATTTACAATCTCCTTTAGTCTTGTACTATACTGGGTTATGTTCTCACCTTCATTCATCCTCATAGATTCAAGTTGTCCTCTTAAACTATCTACTTTTGCTCTTTGAACATGTTCATCTCCTCCATATATAGATATGAGCTTAGTCCACATTGCCTTTGCATCATTGCAGCCTTCTAGATCATTAAACTTTGAGTCGGTCAATGTAGATGTTATTTCAATCATTGCTTGAATATGTTCTTGCTTCACCTTTATCTCTTCCATATTCAATGGATAGGTGCTTGGTGCAACAAAATCTTTCTCCAGATAGTATATAGCATATTCTCCAACTCCTGATAGATGTAACTTCATCGTTTTTTGCCATGTAGAGAAACTTGACTTGTTCAGCTTTGGTGCATCCCTCTTATACATCTTTGGATCTTTAACTCAAGTGCCTTTAAACTTTCCTTTCAGAGTCCAAATCTCTGATACCAATTGATAGTTCTGATACTTAATATAAGTACAGATCCAATAGCCAACAAGATGAGAGGGGGGGGGGGTGAATCATACAAACTTAATCATCCATAAAAACATCAGATTCAACCTCGGTAACACATATATCAGTCATATAACCAAAAACTGTCAAACATGCAAACTCAAAAGCATATGAACAATATAAACCTCATAACACCAGATTTAACATGGAAACCCAAATAGGGAAAAACCACTATGGGATTTCGGACCCACTAAGAAATATACTCTTCTAGAGTATGCTCGGTTAAAAGCAAATCCTATTAAAGATTACAAACACATTGCTAGATGTGAACCGGTTAAGGGATTTCCCTCAGATCTGTTAGGATCTTCACTTTGTTAGAAGTGACCTTGTCAAAGGATTTCAAACACTCAATCAGAATGTCACCTTGTTAGAGGATTTGCATATAAGACTGTTAAGTCCACTCGGTTAAGAGATTTTCTGTCACTTTCACAAAATAATAGTAATAAAAATCTATCTGCAACTTCACATCTAAAATGCTAAAGCAAATTCCTATTTGTTCAATACAATCTAGACATAGAACTAATCTTGTCTATTTGCTGGGCATCAATACTCTATTATTCTAATAGGTCTTCAAGCTTCTGTGCTCGGTAATCACTATGTAGCATCCCTGTGCATACACTTTCTCGCATCCATTATTTATCAACAGTTTCTTATTTATAAACAATCTTCTAACCGCTTAATCTCCTTGATCACATTTCCCATGATCAATCATAGCCATTAAATCTTCAGTCTTGTCCAGGTTCAATGTATCTTTCGATCTGAAAATGTTTTACCCCACCTTGGAACTTGTATTTTCACCTTGGAACTTGTGTTAGGGTATTGCGGTTCAATCTAAGCTATAGATCTTCCTGCCGACTTTCCATTGCCTTAGATTCATTAACAAACTTCTTCCACGACTTACCAATCATTGATCCGCTCTAGCTCATCAGCTTCTTTCATTAAATATCACATGTAAACATTTAATTCATTCTGTTATAGCTGGGTTGTAACTCGATAAATCCTAAACTTCACTCGATAGACATTCTGCCTTCATTAACCGATAGCGATAACCTTACAGTTTACCGACTAGGTTCCTTAGGGTTTATCGACTAGGTTCTTTGCCTGATAACATAGTATAGTATTAACCTTTACATTTTACAACATATGTATGATGCTAAAAAAATCTAAAACATCATGATCTCATCATTGTCTGACTCGGTAGTAGTTGCCCATTGAATAACTTATCCCCTTATTCATCATATTCTTTCCTGTGTCTTTTATCGACTTCTTTATAATCTTCATATCATACTTTCTCAAGATATGGCAACATCATACTGAATTAGAAAATCAATTTCTTGACATCAATGACAAAATAATAATATCAAGATAGTAAAACATCTTTAATCAGTTATGTTCATAATCATCAACAACCTTCTCAATATCCTTATTGAAATGTCAACAATCTTTCATTGTCTGTTATAATGTAATATTGCCAACACTGTATAAGGGATACAATGCGTGAGAGAAATATAATACAAAAGGAGCAGTGTGGGTGCCGCCCTTAAGATGAACATAGTTTACTGTTGATATCTTAAGGAAAGTAGAACAAGGATACCTACCTTCGACACAAAGAAGATATCCATTATGAAACAATGCCATAGATCTATGCAAGAGAGGGAATACTCTTCAAGAAAGAATAAGATAGTTGAAAAGAGATATCTTGCTATAAGTGTAGTTAGATCCTTGGAGGAGAAGAGATCTTTTCTCAAAAGACATCTACCTCCAATAGGAGTTGTCATAGACAAATATAACATCTTCTAGGATAAAGCAAAGAAGAGAACAATAATTCAATCCTTCCTCCTATCGCTAGGTGAAAGGGATTCTTGATATAGGATGACTCACTTTTATCCCAATGGTGGTGAATTTATTATAGATGTACATTACCAAGTGTGAAAGAGGTTATATTCAAGGACTTACACCTCTTGTATAAGAGAGAACCCTTGAGTGAACAACAACAATTCCACACAAGGAATGACATCAAGTAATAAAACTCACACCATCCAAAACATAGGAAAGAATGGATCCTTAGAGAAAGAGAGAGGGAGAGAGATAATTTCCCCCAAGTGTAGGATAATGAGAAGAATTACACAACTTATAGAGAGAGGCTACTCATAAGAGACATACCATTTCAAGCAAGGAATACATCCTAACCAAGGAACAAACATGTGCTCGCATGAAGGATAACTCAATTCAAGAAAGGACATCAATTTATGAATAACACAATAGAAGAGGTAATTTGATAAGAGAGAGAAATAAGAGGGTTCTCAAAATTTCTCTAAGGAGAAATTGTTCATAATAGATGTACCATTTCAAGCAAGGAGAAGATCCCACTCATGGAACATACATGTGCTCGCATGAAGGAAAACTCCATGCAAGAAAGGACATCAAGTTTATGAATAATGTACTCCATAAAGAAAATAGTAAAACCTTAGAAAGAGGAAAAGGAATATTATTTCCCCCCAAGCATAGAGGCAAGAAGAGATATACTATTATGTCTCTCACTAAGTATGATTGCACTTGAAATTGTACCACCATGAATGACAAGGAGCCCCCAATAGGTAGGCTAACTATGTCACATAGTGAGGAGCAACATAATAGGAACTTGAATGTTATTTTAAATGATCATGATGAATATTCCATTCATTGTCATATGTTATTTTTAACATGCTTGAATCAATATAATATATTTGTGTTTTCAAAGCTTGACACTCATTAGTAGAATGGCCATGGGTTTGATGATATTTACAAAAATAAGAAGTTTGAGAATGTTTTTTATGTTTTATTCTTCATTTAGGACAAAGAGGAGATATTAATTTGGAATTTAGAAGATTGGTCAACACATTTTCTTGTTGCAACTCAAAATTAGAATGAGAAGTTGTGGATTTACAAGACAATGGAGAAGAAAATGTTGACAAAGGAAAGTGTGATTTCTCATGAATTTATTGCTCACATTCAAACATTTATTCATTGCATCCATGTGTATGTTCAAAAGAGGTTTCACTCTTAGGGGGAATTGGATTGAAGTTTAAAGAGGCCCAATCAATTTCAAGATTTGTGTTAAGAGAAAAATTTGGAATGTGAAATTCAGGCATCTTAGACTTCCTAAAAAAGGTAGGAGTGAAAACTTCTAAGGACCCCCAATCATCTTCTAAGAGTTCTTCTTTAGGAACTTCTTTGGTAGGAGATTGTGTATTTGAGTGAATTTAAGAGATGATTGTAGGAACTAAGAAAGCATATGATGCTTCATTTATGTTCTCATTAACTACCTCATTAGTATATGTGTAAGGCACCGCATGATAATCAGGAAGAATTTTTGGTTTGCTAGGAACATGAATGGAATTGATTTGATTTTTGTTAGGCTCTTGATTTTTGGGAGAGAGAATTATGATGAGAAATAATATCATCCTCTTGTTATAAGGTATCTTTATGTTCAAGACACTTATTAGAAAAAAGACTATCGTATGTAATTAATGCTTCATCTTTAGAGGGAAGATCGTGAAAAGAAGGTATAGTATTACTAGGATAAGAAACCATAATGTCATCATGTTGCACCAAATAACCCTTATGAAGGAGGTACTTGTTAGGAGAAGAAGGAACACAATTCTCCAAAGATTCATCTTGAGGAGGGAGATCTTTGAAAGAAGTGTCCATATTCCCTTTTTGCACCAATGTGCCCTCATTAATGAGATCAATTTTGGGAGAGGGTAAATCATAGGTATGAATTAAAGGGAGAACTAAATTATCATCATATGCATGAAAGGGAACATCATGAACATCTTTAATGTAGCTTGAAATTGAATGAGCAAAATAAGATAAGAACTCCATATGCACTTATGATCAAGCAAGAAACTCATATGTCATTTAACCATAATAATATTCACCCCATACATGCATAGAAAATTGAATAAAGGAGGGACAATAGAATTTAAATTGCAAATTTGAAATTGGAAACTTGCAAAATAATTGAATAATTCAAAATTCTAAGAAAAATGATTATTCAATTAAATGAACAAATTGATTGAAAGAAAAATAATGCAACCTCCTAGGAAATTGAAATTTAAAATTAGGATTATGTAAAAAAATAACCTCTTAATTTAAAAATATCCAAAAGAGATTGAAATTAGGGCCTATTGAAAACCCTCTTAATTTTAAAAATTGAAAGTTGTTGAATTGAAAATTGAAAATTGAAAATTAGGGTTGTTCTTAATTAACCACTTAATTTTAAACTATATCCTGAAAATTAAAATGTTGAAAGTGGAGATTGTTTTTTATTTCAGAGGGATCAAAATTCGACAAAATTAGCCAATTTTCTGGATTTAAGCAATTAAATATAGTTATAACAGTCTCCTAAAATTTCAAGAAAAAAGCTAGGGACCATGTTGAAAGTGCACACGATCCTCCCAACTTTTTCGAAAATTTTCAAGGATGAAAGCTACGATGATTTGAGAGCTAACCCCCCAAAATTGATTTATTTTACGATCTCTAGATAGGCCAAATTAAGGTTTGAATGTTGAAATAGGACCCTATTAGGGTTTTGAAAAAGATAAGAAATTGAATTGCAAATTTGAAAAATGTCAAACCTAATGGATAGGGCCACCTTGAATAATATTTAGAAGACTTAAATTGGTTGAAATTTGCACAAAATCCAATTAAATTTAAAAATTAGGGTTTTAGGACCTAACCTGAATTTTAAAATTTTGAATTTTGGGAAAAAGGAGGGAAATTGAAAATTTGAATTTTAGGAAAGAAGACAAGTCTGACAAAATGATAAATCTGAAAATTGAAGTAAGATCCAAGTTTTGCACACATTCAATTTCAAATCTAGATTTTTTGTAAATTGCAAGAAAATCAAACATACAATTTCAAATTTTCTTTCAACCTTAGGATGTTTAAAAATTAATAAAATCAACCAATTTCTTGGATTTAAGCAGAAAAGTACAATCAATTCCAACTCTTGAAATTTCGGGGAAAAAACTAGGGACCAGGTGCAAAGTGTACCTGGTCTGACCAACTTTTTCTAAAATTTTCAGGAATTATAGATTATGATTTTATTGCAGAATCCAAAAAACAACTGATTTGGAGATGTCTATATAGGTCAAATTAGCAATCAAAGGTCGAAATAGGAGATTCTTAAAAATTAGGGTTTTACTGTTTAACCACTTAATTTTTAGAATGAAAATAAAGACTTGAATTGCAATTTTGAAATAGAAATCAGATCTGAAACAAGCAACCAAAATGATATACTTCACAAGCTTAATTTCCTCAAAATGAAAAATTAGGGTTTTTATGCAGTTGACCTCTAAATTTTGCAAAAAGATCAAACTTGTAAATGAAATCTGAAAGTTCAAATTGTAATTATTTAGATCTAACAAATAAGAAATCAGATTTAAGATGTAGGATGTTAGGTTAACAAAAATGTAAAGTGGAAAATTGAACCCTAGTGATTCCCCACCTCAGAGAGAGAAAGGAAATCACTAGGATGATTTTCACTTGGGAGATACTTTACATTCAAAAGAGGGGTTGAATTCACTAGATCCAAATCTTAGAGTGAATAAGGATCTGAATGCTTTGTGAATCGCAAGGATGCAATGCAATTTACCCTCTTTTGTAAGTAGAAGAGTTGACTTGTTGACTACGTAGAAAATAAAGACAAAATGGGTGAAATAAGGAGCTACCGATTCGAGATCGCGTTGTAACTTCGGATTTGAGATATTTAGACTGATATGGATCTTTCGTGCAAATTTGGAGAAAATTCATTGGGACCATGTTGAAAGTGCATAGGGTCCTTCGAAAAATCTGCGAAATGAAAAGGGTTTTTCCGTCTCTGCAAATGAAGCCCAAACCCGCAATTACAACTGTGCACCTATAACCTACACACAAAAAAGAAGGGAATAAGGGTTGTGGATAGGGGTTTTCCTCAGTTAAACCCCAGTTGAGAAATCAACCTTGAAAGAAAGTAATTGCAAATACTTAAATGTATATAATGAAAACGTATACCTTGTAGATCTGCAATTTGTTGATGATGATTGCTTTGCTTCTTGAATGTAATCACAAGTATTGTATGAAATGGCATGTAACATGACAAAACCCTAACACACACATGCTTGCAAATGAATATTGTAATGTTGCTCCAATGGATGAATGAAGAAGACACATGAAGAAGAGAGCTTGATGGATGCTTGAAGACTTGAATGCTTGATGATGATAATGGAGACCTCCTCCTGAATTTTGCTTATCTACGCTTATTCTCGCTTATTTTTGCTTATGAAAATGAGAGAGATCCCCTTATATACTTGCCTAGGAGGATAATTTTCATCTCACTGAAAGATGACATAGGAGAATTTAAGTCCCTGAGAAGAAAATTAGGTCCAAGGGTCAGATGGACCCATCTTAGGGCCACCCTAAGAGGGAGGACATGGGCTCCTATCATGCCCTATTTGGGGGTCTGGATAGGATCACAAGGTGATGCAGGGGTCAAAATATGAGAAGATTTGAAATGATGATGCAGAAAGGGGTCTCAATTAAGTAGGGAAACATAGTTGCTAGGGTGAGGGCCTAAAATGCGATCAAAATTGCAAGGGTTGTAATTTTATGATGCTACAATACCAAATCATACTTCTTACTTAATCAAGAGACTAACATGTCTCCTAAGAAGAATGCACCTCCACTTGTTCTTTCCCTATCATCAACACACTTGGCCCAATCAACATCTGTGTACTCTTTTAGCACGAGATCTCCATTCTTCTTATACAAAAGACCAAAATATGGGGTTCCCTTCAAGTACCTAAAAAATCCTCTTTACTACTTGATCATGTGATTGATTCGGATCAGCTTGAAATATTGCAAATAAAGAAATAGCTTGCATGTTGTCTAGTCTAGAGGTGGTTAAATATAACAATCCTCCAATCATGGATTTGTACTTCTTTTGATCAACTTCTGAAGATTTATCATCTTTGCTTAACTTACAACCAACAAGTAAGGGGGTTGCAACCAGTTTACAATTCTCCATTTCAAACTTTTTTAGCATCTGTTTGATATATTTGACTCGAGAAATGAAAACTCCATCTTCCAACTATGTAACTTGTAGACCAAGAAAGAATGACAAGTCACCAATCATTGACATTTTAAATTCCTTCTACATCTCTTGTACAAACTCCTTGCATAGATCATTATTTCCTCCAAATATAATATTATCAACATAAAAAACAACAATCAATAACTTGTTACCTTCAAATTTTAAGTAAAGATTATTGCTAGTAGTACCTTTTCTAAAATTTTGTTGTAACAAATATCTATCCAATCTAGCATACCAAGTCCTAGGTGCTTGTTTGAGTCTATATAATGTCTTCTTCAATCTTTAAACCATATATGTATCTTCTGACAACTTTAATCCATCCATTTGTTCAACATATACCTCTTCCTTAATTTATCAATTTAGAAAAGCTAACTTAACATCCATCTGATACACCTTAAAGTTCTTATGATCATAAAAAAAAAGAAACATTCTTATAGCTTCCATCCTAGTTGTTGGAGCAAAAGTTTCCTCAAAATCAATTCCTTCAACTTTTGAATAACCTTTACATACCAACCTTGTCTTGTTCCTTGTGACTTATCCTTGTTCATTTAGCTTTTTCTAGAACACCCACTTAATTCCTATCACATTTTTGTCCATTGGTCTGTGTATCAATTCCCAAGTTTGATTTTTTTTGTATTTGATTCATCCCTTCTTTCATTTCCTTTATCCAACTATCTTCTTTGTTTGTTTCCTCATAAGATTTTAGTTCAGCTTGTGAAGGTAAACAAAAAATTGCTTGCTTATTGACTTCCACAACTCTTCTTCTTATCTAAACACCTTTATTTTTGGCTCCAATAATCTAATCTTTTGAATGCATCTTTCATACATATCCGGTTGGAGTCTTAGATACTTGTTCAGGTTCTTCTTCTTCTTCTTCTTCTTCTTCATTTGTCACTTTTCCACTATTGTCTTCTAGATCAACCTTCTCTTTTGCAACAACCAGGATAATCTCAAATTCAGTCTCTAGTTCAAGTTCAAAGGTAGTCTCACCTCATTCTTCACAAACTTTAACATTTGTACTTTTTACTATATTGTTCAATCTCTTGTTGTAACATTGGTAGGCCTTGTTATTTGTAGCATGTCCCATAAATATCCCTTCATTTTCTTTGGTATCAAACTTTCATAGATCATATTCATCTCTCTTGATATAGAACTTACTTCCAAAGATCCTGAAATAATTCACAATAGGTCTTCCATTCCAAAGCTCATAAAGTGTCTTACTATGGTTTACTCTTATTTTTATCTTGTTAAGAGTATAGACAATATTATGCACAACTTCTTTCCAATACACATTAGCCAGGTTAGCATCTTTCAACATAGTTCTAGCCATCTCAATAACAGTCCCATTCTTTCTTTCTACAACTCCGTTTTGTTGAAGGGTTCTTGGGGCCAAAAATTGTCTTCTAATTCCATGTTTTGCACAAAAAACTATCAAATTATTTTGAAGTAAACTCTCCTCCTCTATTAGATCTCAAACACTTGATTTTAGTATCTACTTGATTTTTAGCCATTTACTTGAATACTTTAAAAAAATTCAGAGGCTTCAGATTTTTAATTCAAGAATGTATCCCATGTCATCCTAGAGTAATCATCAATAAGAAGAATAAAGTACCTTTCTTTATTGAGTCCTTTTGTCTTAGTAGGTCTGCAAAGATCTATCATAGATCTATGTGAATCAGCTCCAAAGGTTTAAAAGTAGAATATTCCTTGTTCTTGGATCTCCTCTTCGTTTGTTTTCCTAGTTGGCATTCCCTATACACAACATCATTAGGTTTGGTAATTATTGGTAAATCTCTCATAGCTTTAGTAGTACTAATCTTCACAATGTTATTGAAATTGGTATGTCCCATTTGTTTATGCCAAAACCAACATTAATTGGTATGTGCCAACAAACATCTACTTACACTCTTATCCTTTATATATTAGACATTTCCACTTGTTCTAACACCATCTACAACCACTCTCCCAAATTTTTCTTTTCTAATCATACATCCAAACTTAGTGAATGTGACTTCATAGCCATTATTGTACATCTAACTAACAAGCAATAAGTTATGTCTCAGACCTTCAACATAATAAACATCCCTAGTTTTATGCTTACCATCAATTGTAATGCTTCTTATCATACAAATAGGTGCAACTACCTCTCCTATAAATTTTACTGATCCTCCATCATACTTCTCAAGATTAATATAATTATATTTATCATCGATCATTTGATTTAAGCATCCAAAGTCAATGATGTTGGCATATGTGCGAAGTATGATGACATGATGATATTGTATGTTGTCATTGATGTCAATTTACTGAAGAGTGAACCAGTATATTGAAGTAAGTAACCGGTTGGCAACAGAACCGATATATGTGAAAAGTGAAGCGGTACGTTTGTCCAAGTGAACTAGTATGTTGGAATGTAAACTGGTATATGGAATGTTTTCTATCAAGGTTTAATAAGGTATGACTACCAGTTGGTAGTCTTAGCTTCAGGCTTTCCAGTTGAAGTGTTCCAAGACTGTGTGATTCAACTGATGACATCATGTGATTAGTTAGCATTGTAATGGAGATCAGATTGTGTTGCCACGTCAGCCTTGTGTGCGTGAAGGATCTTGCATGAAGGAGGTTGATCCTATCTACCTCAGGAATGTGTGAAGTCTCTGCAAATGGTGGAGAACGCTTGATGGGTTATCACCTCTAAGAAGTAGTGAAGAACGAATGATGGAGAACGTCTTGAGATCTATTCAAGACCATTGTATTCAAAGCAAAGTGTTCAATGGTCAGGATTGAACGGACTGAATTGCTCAACCTAAATGTTTAGGGTTCAGGGTTTATGCTATCAATCTATCTATTTCCTATAAGGTCGATGTTGTGTTTCATGTTGAGGTTGTTGGCAAATGTTGTGTGTGTATCTAGGAGTAGAGATACATGATTCTTGTCAGACCAGATAAGAGAATTGATACCTACAGAGTGTGTGTGCAGAAGGAAGGAACTAAAGCGGATTTGCATTAGCATTGAGTGCTATTACCAGATCATTGTAATACCTGTTGATCTCTAACCACTTCAACAGTTGGAAAATCCCTTAACAGGGTAGCTTTAACTAGCTTGCTGTAAATCCTTTAACAGGGTGACTCAAAACCATTGAGTTCATAAAATCCTCTAACAAGGTAACCTTTAACAGGGTTTAACCCTTAACTGGGTGATGCCTAGCAGGATCGGTTCCTAATAGAATCTGTTGTAATAGACTTTAACCGAACTAGGCTCCTACCAAAGAGGACTTCTAAAGAGTTCAAGAAAAACTTGTGGGTATTCATCCCCACTGTGGTTTTTCCCAGTTAGGTTTCCACGTGAAAAAATATGTGTGTCATGCGTGATGCCTTTTCATGTGATGCTTTGTTATTTTCTGTCAAGTGGTGAATCATGTTGAACTAGCAAGTTATCATATTTCTGATGGTAGATTATCTTTTTATGCATAAGGATAAAGTGGAAATGAGGGAGTAGGTTGTATGGAAAGCTAAGTGTTGTTGGTTTACGTCTTTCATAGTCTCATTGTGTTTAATTGGTAGTAATCTGGTTTAGACTGGTGTTAGTGATTGCCAGTCAAGTTCGCTGTTTGCAGTCAAACCTGCTTAGGAAAAGTTTTTGTGTCTGTACTAATTTAGCCCCCTCTCAGTATCGGTTTGGTACTCACTGTTCATCATTGAGTTATCAATTGGTGTTAGACCCTCCTCTAGGTCCTCTGTGTTGTAAGATTAACTGTTTGAGGAAATGATCCTACTCTAATGATGAAGAGGGAAGGTCCAAAGTTCAACAGAGATAACTTTAAAATATGGAAGGAAAAAATGAAGATATACATCAGAAGCATGGGTACTCAACACTAGAGCTATGTTGAGAATACTTATGTTATTACTACCGGTACTCTCAATGATGATCAAAAGAGAGAGAACCAAGAGAATGGGCAAGTCATGGAAGCCCTAATCAACAGTTTATCTGACATTGAGTTTATTGATGTCCAGGAAAAAGAGAATATCTATGGTGGTGATGAGCATGTGAAATAAGCTAAGGAAGAAAGCCTTAGGGGAAAGTTTGAAGACATGTGGATGGTTGAAGGAGAGACCGTTCAACAAAATGGAATAAGAATCAAAACTGTTGTTGGAGACATCAAGAGTGCAGGAGGCAAAATTGATGATTCTACTGTTGTTAGCAAAGTCTTGAGGTCCTTATTACTGGTCTATGCAATAAGGATTGCCACTATTCAGGAGTTGAGGTCAATAGACAAGAATAAGGTATCCCTAGACTCCATCATTGCAAAATTGACAACCTATGAGCTAAATAGTCTTGATGGCAGTATTCAAAAGATTGAATAAGCCTTTAGAGCATCTGATGCACCACCTAGAAAAGGAAAAGAAGCAAGCACTAGTGGTGAACCAAGACAAAGTAGAGAAATGGATGATGAGGAGATCCTGATGGAATTTGAAGCTCTTCTTGCCAAGAGACTTCCTAAGGGAACCGGTAAATATAGAGGTAAGCTCCCTTTGAAATGCTTTTCTTGTAACCAGATAGGACACATTGCTATAAACTCTCCTAATGGTGATAGCAAGGACAAACCAGAAAAGTTCAAGAAGTTCAAAGGAGAAAACCAGAGGAACTATTTTGTAGCAGTTGATGAAGGTGTCACTGATGAGGAATCAAAAGATGAAGAAAATGAAGATATTGTGTTTGTTGTAGTCAAGGAAGATGTGTCAGACAAGAAGGCTCTTGTCTCCCGCTTTGATAATTTCAATGAGTGGATTATTGATAGTGGTTGTTCTCACCATATGACTGGTAATCAGAGCAAGTTTCTATCTTTGGAAGAGTATGATGGTGGTGTGGTTCATTTTGGTAATGATGCACCATGTATGGTCAAAGGCAGAGGGTCTATCTCTTTGAATGGAAGAAGTAGTGCTGACAAAGTGTATTGGGTAGAAGGTCTCAGGCACAACCTCTTGAGTGTTTCTCAACTAAATGAGAATGGACTCACTCTGGAATTCAAAAATGGAATTAGAAAAATCAAAGGAAAGAATGGTGAACTGATGGCTACCGGTATGCAAACCAAAGGTAACCTATTTCAGCTAAATGCTAATGTCAGTACATGTCTTATGGCTAAGTTTGATGATTGCTGGATATGGCATGGGAGACTCTATTGTGTTAACTTTGATAACATTGTGAAGGCCAGTAAGATCAAGGCAGTTAGAGGATTTCCAGTGTTGAGCAAATCGGAAAATCCTTTGTGCAGAGAGTGTCAACTGGGGAAAATTTCTTCCTCAACCTTCAAAGGTAAATCTTTCACTGCAGACAATCTAATTGATCTTGTGCATATTGATTTGTGTGGTCCTATGAAAACTAGGAGTGTGCAGGGAGATAGGTATTTTATGATTCTTACAAATGATTACTCAAGAATGATGTGACTCACATTCTTGAAGGACAAGTATGAAGCCTTTGGAAAGTTCAAAGCTTTTAGAGCACTGGTAGAAAAGGAAAGCGGTAGAAGAATCAAATGCCTTAGAGCTGATCAAGGAGTGGAATTCACTTTAGGTGAATTCAACAAATACTGTGAAGAGAATGACATCAAGAGGAAACTGTCTGCCCCTGGACCCCACAGCAGAATGGCCTAGCAAAAAGGAACAATCAGACTATGGTTGAAGTAGCTAGAACTATGTTGATCCAAGGAAAGGTTGCTCACACCTTTTGGAGAAAGGCGGTGAGCACTGCAGTCTACACAATGAACCGGGTACTCATCAAGAAAGGTAAGGATAAGACTCCTTATGAGTACTAAACCGGTAAGACACCAGTGGTAAGCTACTTTAGAGTGTTTGGTAGAAAATGTTATATCAAGAGGAGTGAACATCAGAGCAAGTTTGATGCAAAATGTGATGAGGGAATATTCCTTGGATATTCCACCAAGAGTAAAGATCTTAAATGTTTCAACAATAGGACTTAGAGAATTGTTGAAAGCATCAATGTTAGGGATGATGAAAACTCTGAGAAACCTGAGGAAATTGACAGTGAGCATGTAGGAGATGACCCTGTAGTAGCCTTCTGGGAACCACTTGCAAATCAGACCAGTACCAGTAATTGTGCTCCTACACTGATAGATGCTGATGCTGATGAAGATGGGGATGATGAAGAAAAACAAGAGGAATTTGTTAAGAATATACGTAGGTATGTCAAACTCAATCATGATCCAAAGTAGATCATAGGAGACAAGGATGCATGAATTCTTACAAGAAGAAAGGTTAGAGAAAAATCATGTATGATCTTTGAATTTGTGCCTAAATCATTTAAAGAGGCACATAAAGATAAAGAATGGATCAAGGCAATGGAAGAGGAACTTGACCAGATAGAAAAGAATGGTACATGGTCTTTGGTACCTAGATCAAAGCATAAAAATTTCATTGGAACCAAGTGGGTCTTCAGAAATAAACTAAATGAAGATGGCACAGTGGTAAGGAACAAAGCTAGACTAGTGTGCAAAGGATATGCTCAAGAAGAAGGAGAAGACTATGAAGAAATTTTTGCTCTAGTAGAAAGATTGGAAGGAGTTTGTATGCTTCTTGCATATGCAACTTTTAAAGGATTCAACATATACCAAATGGATGTAAAATTTGCATTCCTAAATGGAATACTTGAAGATGAGGTGTATATAGAGAAACTAGATAGGTTTGCCCTATTAGAAGATAGTGACATAGTGTGTAGGCTACATAAAGTCTTGTATGGACTAAAGTAGGAATCTAGAGCATGGTATGAACGCTTGCACTCCCATCTTGTGAAGATTGGATTTGAAAGAACAAGTAAGATAGCAATATCTACTTGAAATCAGAAAGAGATCAGATTTTGATCTATGAAGTAGTTGTTGATGACATAATCTTTGGTGGAGATGACAAGATGAGTCATGACTTTGCAGATGAGATGAAGAAGGAATTTGAGATGTCACTCACAGGGGAGATTAAGTTCTTCATTGGATAGCAGATTCAACAAATGGAAGATGGAATCTTTATCACTCAGTCAAAGTATGTCAAAGAGGCATTGAAGACCTTTGGCATGCAAGACAACAAACCGGTTGGTACACCAATGGTGACTGGTTGTAAATTATCAAGAGAGGATGACTCAAAGTTGGTTAATGAGAAGGAATACCAATCAATGATTGGTAAGCTGCACTATGTAGTGCATAGCAGACCAGACATTGCACATGCAGTGGGCATTACTCCTCGGTTCCAGAAAAACCCAAGAGAATCCCACTTGGTAGTAGTCAAGAGGATTCTTAGATATTTGAAGGGAACTATTAACTATGGGTTATGGTATCCATATAATAATTATTTCAACCTAAGAGTGTTCACAGATGCTGATTGGGTTGGTAACGTGGATGATCGGAAGAGCACAACCAGTGGTGCATTCTTTCTCGGTGGTAGATTGGTCTCATGGATGAGTAAAAAGCAGATTTGTATCTCCCAGTCTACAATAGAAGCGGAGTATGTTGCAGCTTTTATGAACTACACCCAGACTATTTGGATGAAACATGTATTGAATGGCTTCAAAGTTCATGTATCTGAACCGGTAAGCATATTTTGCGACAATACAAGTGCAATTAACATCTCCAAGAATCTAGTTTTACATGCTAAAACCAAGCATTTTTAACTCAAGTATCATTTCTTAAGGGAAAAGGTTCAAAACAAAGAGGTTGTATTGGAACGTTTCCAGTAAGGAGCAATTAACATACATATTCACCAAGCCTCTACCGAAGGCTACATCTACCTATTTGAGAGGTGAATTAGGGGTGGTCCCTTCAAGAGGTAAACTAAAGGGTTTTGCTCCACATTAGTCTAGTCTTACATTGATATATATTTTCAAGATTGATGTGTTGAAGGATGCTACTCCTCAGGGGGAGCAACCTAATGGAACAGGGAAGCTTGTGCCTCCACTTTGGCATTGTTGTCAAAGGGGGAGAAGATGTGAAGCGGAGAAGATATCTACAATATTAGGGAAAATATGTGATGCATAAAGATATCTTTGTATATTGCCATCAATTCCAAAGGGGGAGATTATTGGCATATGTACAAAGTATGATGACATGATGATATTGCATGTTGTCATTGATGTCAATATGTTGAAGAGTGAACCGGTATATTGAAGTAAGTAACTGGTTGGCAAGAGAACCGATATGATGTTGTGAACCGGTATATGTGAAAAAGTGAAGCGGTACGTTTGTCCAAGTGAACCGGTATGTTGGAATGTAAACCGGTATATGGAATGTTTTCTATCAAGGTTTAATAAGGTATGACTATCGGTTGGTAGTCTCAGCTTCAGGGTTTCCAGTTGAAGTGTTCCAAGCTTGTGTGATTCAACCGATGACATTGTGTGATGAGTTAGCATTGTAATGGAGATCGGATCATTTTGCCACGCTAGCCTTGTGTGCATGAAGGATCTTGCATGAAGGAGATTGATCCTATCTACCTTGGGAATGTGCGAAGTCTCTGCAAATGGTGGAGAACACGTGATGGGTTATCACCTCCAAGAAGCAGTGAATAACGAATGATGGAAAACATCTTGAGATCTTTTCAAGACTGTTGTATTCAAAGAAAAGTGTTCAATGGTCAGGATTGAACCGACTGAATTGCTCAACCTGAATGTTTAGGGTTTAGGGTTTATGCTACCAATCTATCTGTTTCCTATAAGGTTGATGTTGTATTTCATGTTGAGGTTGTTGGCAAATGTTGTGTGTGTATCTAAGAGCAGAGATATGTGATTCTTGCCAGACCAGATAAGAGAATTGATACTTGTAGAGTGTGTGTGCAGAAGGAAGGAACTAATGCAGATCTGCATTGGCATTACTAGATCATTGTAATACATGTTGATCTCTAACCACTTCAACAGCTAGAAAATCCCTTAACAGGGTAGCTTTAACCAGCTTGCTATAAATCCTTTAACAGGGTGACTCAAAACCATTGAGTTCATAAAATCCTCTAACAAGGTAACCATGTGTGATGCCTTTTCATGTGATGATTTGTTATTTTCTGTCAAGTGATGAATCATGTTGAACTAGCAAGTTATCATATTTCCGATGGTATATTATCTGTTTATGCATAAGGATAAAGTGGAAATGAGGGAGTAGGTTGTATGGAAAGCTAAGTGTTGCCAATTTATGTCTTTCACAGTCTCATTGTGTTTAATCGGTAGTAATCTAGTTTAGACTGGTGTTAGTGATTGCCAATCAAGTTCACTATTTGCAGTCAAACCTGTTTAGGAAAAGTTTTTGTGTCTGTACTGATTCACCCCTGCTCTCAGTACTAGTTTGGTACTCACTGTTCATCATTGAGTTATCAAATGATACAAGCTTTTGGTTTCACTTTAGCATGCAATGCATTCTTTTCACTTACTAAATTTCTACTATTATTTACTCCTTTCGGTCTTTAGACATTTCCTTATTCTTTTCTTCTATAGAAAGAAATAGAGATTCTAAATTTGATTCATCACCATATTCATCCTCAGATGACCGTGTCTCCATATAGAATATAGGCCCCCTTGTCCTTTATCTCTATCATCTGTTCTTTTCTTTGAGTTATATCTTTTGTGTCTACCCCTTCTTCTCATTATCATCAAATCTCTTTTAATCTTCCTTATACATATTGTAGTCACATAAAATCTATCCATTTAATTAAATGAAAATTTACTATTTATTTGATTAATAAATCCACTAGCCAATAGTTAATTAAATTAACATTTAATTAATTTATCCTCAACCATTCTCCTATTAATTAAATAAATTATTCAATTTATTTTAATTAATTCATCAAACTAAATTCACAATCAATTAAATGAATAAATCTTATTTAGTTAATTTAATTCCCTTTCCTCTTTTAAATAAATAAATAAAACATTTACTTAAATCATTAAAAATTCCCCCCACTTGCATTCTCCTACAAATGCAAGTTGCAATCACAATTGAAATAGATTTATTTTATTTTAATGTAAATCCTATTTTCCCTCACCCACCAAACCCACCTACAATCCTAAATCCCCTTCCCTTCTAACCACTTTCTAATCATTCGTAATTAGCCTAATCCATCCCCTAAATATTGTCACATTCCTAAGCAACTTGGAGTCACTTCTCAAAGCCTTCAAAGTCTTTGAAAAGCATTTAATGCTTTATGTGTTCAATAAGCTAACCTCTAAAGTCTTCCAAACCACTAATGGCTCTTACATGACCATTAATAGCTCTTACATAACCATTTATGGTTAAATCCAGTTGCCCCCATGGTTAGAGACATTCCCTCTAACTCAACCCTCATTTAACCCATGGGTCTCTTCAAGCATTTATTGCTTTGACCATGGTTATCCTCACTAACTCTTGCATAAGAGTTTATCCATTGGATAAAGACATTATTTATTGGATAATGGCTTTATTATTTCAACTCAACATTAACCTTACCTCCCAAGTTAACCCTCAAGTCATATCAAGCATTTAATGCTTATTCCCTCCCCTCTCAACCCCTCTCTTGTTAACATTTGTCATCCTGGGATTGGGTTGAAAGACCTCACATAGATCATAAACCCATCAATCCTAACCCTCGATGAGAATACTCAATCTCAACCCTCCATTTCTCCATTTTACCTATAAATAGAGCTCATTTCTTCATAGTCCAAATCCTGAAGTCTTGTATGCATCTAATTTATAGTGAATTTTAGAGAGCATTTAGCATAATCATCTATATTTCTCATTTTGGGCTAAAATTAATATTAGATAATTAGATAATATATCATTTTAGCTTGTTCACATTTGCATTCTCATAATCATCCATTTTATAATCTTGAACCTCCATAAGACATCCAGAATAGTGCAAAAAGCTACTGAGAGCTACACTCATTTGGGAACTTGGAGAGGAGAGGAACAAGGGAGGAGAAGCTACAAGCATGGTGGAGGGCATTTGGAGATGTCTTGTTGCATTTGTTAGTTTTATTAAGCTTTCTATTTTATATGTTGTGTCTCTCTTGATATGCTTGCTTAGGATAGTGTTTGATTTGTGATTTCTAACACTAACACTTGTTTGTTGCTTGTTGTTTTGTGTTTGTCTTGACAATATCCCAACTATTCCTTTTTGTCGAGCATCACATACATGAGCAGGTAAAATGGGTTAGATCATTGAAGGAGCTCCAGACTCAACTGATTCCTAAAGTTGAAATTTTATAGTGAGCATATAAGGAGTCATAAGCTATTTTGGCTACACCCGAGATGAGCACATTTGATGCAATAAAGGAATTATCTAGGCAGATAAAGACACATGTTGATATTACTAGCACACTGTTAGAGACATGGGATAATGATCTCAAATAGTCTAAGTTTCATTTAAGAGACACTTTTTCTAAAATTTCTTTGTAAAAACTTTATGACTCTTATATTTAAATATGCTCTGATGCAAATTTTGATGTAAAATGTATATATCTTTCATGTATTTTACTTCTTTATTTGGCATTGTTGTCAAAGGGGGAGTAATAGTCCAAGAGTCAGTCAAAATTTTGTATACAATGTAAAGAGGGAGTAATAGGAGTAATTGCTAAGAGGGAGTACATGTCATATAGTCAATTTTTGTATTGCACACAGTCGTCAATTTTTTTTTTCTAAGTGTTGCCATCAATGCCAAAGGGGGAGATTGTTGGCATTTGATCATTTGATCTTAACCGGTAATTGTTTGTTTTCTTGATGCAACCGGTACATGTTTGATTAGATTGTTCTATGATGACTATGTTGTATATTGTCATTGATGGCAACTATGTTTTTATAGTCATCTAAGTCCTATAGGTCAATCAACAAGGCTTAACCGGCAAGCAGAGACACTTTTTATCAGAACCAGTAATTAGGACTTTAACCAATAAAAGACAAACAAAGTTATATTCTGACAACCGATACAAGAACTCTATGAAGAATGAGATGGTGCGGTTTTACAATAGAAATTAAGGATGGTAGATGAAGTTATGTTCGTGACTGCACATGCTGATTCAATCAGATGAATGAGATTTGATTAACAACACATGTATTCTGACCGAGACTTAACCGGTAGTGATGAAAATCACTGAGATTGGTAAAACGACACATAATTGGATTTTTTATGATGGTGGCTGACATAACTAAAGCATACAATGGAAGATTGTTTAGATGCATTGAACCTAGGGAATTGTAACAAGGTTCTAGCCGACCTTATGATGATTTTAATTGTGTGATGAGGTATGAAAAGATATATGTGTATGAGCTTGATAGTGTGAAAGATCATTAGCGAATTTTGTATTTTTGATAGTGTGATGATCAAAGGAGTTGAGAGATGAATTCTATGTGATGTTGTAATGTATAGAAGTGGATCTTATCAGACACTGAAGGTGTTATAGTGAGATCATTTGTACTTGTTGTCTCCCTAACAATTGCAACAAGAAAATCCTCTTACAAGGTC
Organism: Cryptomeria japonica; assembly: GCF_030272615.1. NCBI lineage: Eukaryota > Viridiplantae > Streptophyta > Pinopsida > Cupressales > Cupressaceae > Cryptomeria > Cryptomeria japonica. The sequence goes on along the minus strand of NC_081409.1, from coordinate 308,636,351 downwards.
ACTCCTAACAGGGTGCAGTCAAATCCTAACAGTTCTGATCATTAAATCCTCTAATTAGGTGACATAATAACTTGTGTTTGCAAATCCCAGTAACTCGGGTAGCTCCTAACATGGCTGGTCCTCACAGGCCTTTTGTAAAGCTCTTAACCGGTCTTAGACACTTAGTGCTTTATAATTCTATCAATTGGTATCAAAGACAAACTTTCTTAAGTCTTAATCACTTGGAAGGAAACCCTAAAGCCACCATGGGGGATATGAGTTACTTAGAGATGGCTAGAGTTATTGATGCTACCAAGGAAGAGCTTGAAACCCTAAGGGTCATATTTAAAGCTTCACAAGTCAAAAGGAGAGAGCTGACTGAACAACCATTGGAGATATCTCATAATAGTTCTTCAGATGAAGATAACATTGATGCATTGGCTAAAGAAGTTGAAAAACTGAACGGTGAAAAGCTAAATCTGAGAAGAGAGTTAGAAGCCTTAACCATCCAAATGAGCCAAGAGCTTGAAGCAAGAAGGGAAGCTAAGTACCTAATCAAATAAAGAGATCATAAGATTGCTAAGATTAAACAAGAGAATGCAAATTTGCATGAGCATTGGCATGAAGAAAAAGAAGAGGAGGCTTTGTAGCTAGATCTTGAAATGGCAACATCTCTAAGAGAGATTCTGACAAAACACAATGAATATCTTACCAGAGAACTCACTGAGGCTAATGGAAAGATGGAAAAGTTAAATAAGAGTTCTTCTATGCTAGATGAGCAGATCCAATCTTAGAGGATGAAAGGTGACACATTTGGACTAGGTTTTAATACATCTGAGAAAGGAGAATCTTCCAGTACAAAGAGCAACATACACAAAGGTAAAACTGCTCCTAAGGCTAACAAGCCTACCGGTAAGAAAGATTTTAAACCCGTTTGCTTTATTTGTCACAAACCTGGACATACTGTAGGTGTTTGTAGAAGCAGACCTAATGAGAATACAGGCTATAATGCAAATGCTAGGTATGTATCTAGGATATTTGAAGGTCACTGTTTTACATGCAACATGTATGGACATAGATCAATTGAATGCAAATATGAAGCAAACAATCCAGCACCGCACATGAATCCAAGACCTAATGGTGACTGGAGGAGAGCCTATGACAACTGGGGAAACATGAACTGGTAGAAACCTTATGTCAACTAGTTTAGTCCATTTGAAATGGAAAAGGTAACTAGTGTGATTTGTACCATTTGTAACAATTATGGTCATGTGGCTATGAACTGCAGAAGGAGAACTGGAAGAGGTAATGCAAGACCATGGAGATCATCTAGAATGGCTTGCTGTCATTGTCACAAATTGGGAGACATGGAAAAATTTTGTAGAACCAAGAAGAACAAATTAGTTAACCACTCCAGAGATCAGAAAGGTAAGCAAAAGGTATGTTGAGGAAACCAGAGAGGAGATGATCAAAATGTGGAAAAAGAAGAGTGAGGACAAGCCTGCAGAAGAATCTATCCCTTCACCCAGTGTGGAAAATCCTGCACCGAAGAACTAAGCCTTTCAATAGGCCTAAGGGGAGCATAGCGGTAAATCTACTTCCGGACCCCTTGAAGAATGCGTGGTAAGAAAGTTTTGCATTTTGATTTGTATTGTGAGAATTCTTGATATCTTTGTCTATCAGTTTTTCAAAAGATTGTCAACTGGTTATATACCTATTTGTATTGGGAAGTTTTGTTAAGTGGTATATTAGGGTTTATTACCCTATCATTTGAGCAATTAATGCAGTGGGTAAAGTTTATAAAAGCAAGTTTTACTATGTTATTTTTACCCTAACTGCATTTGAAGAAGAATTTTTGAGCACCTGTAGAGCGATAAAGAGATTTGCTAGCTGATTGAAGACGGATTTGAGTTGCGGATTGAAAGATTCAATCAGACTCGAAGATTAGCAAAGGCGAAACGGGTGTACATTCGAGAGATCAACTGGAAACCTTGCCAACACAAAGGAATTAAGATATTCTTTTGTTAAACTCTCTCAAATCGAGTTTATCCAGAATGGCATCGTCGTCTAAGCAAGTAGAGAGACTTATGATCACTGTTGAACCTATGGAGTCTATGAAAATAAACAAAATAGTGTCATATAATGCTTTGTCTCAAGTTTCTGATGGTGTCATGATAAAAGGTGATTTATCTAGTTACATTGATTGTAAAATAGAGGATTTAGGATCATTATCAATTTATTCTCAACTGAAATCCTTATGTGATAAAAGCGACAAAATCAAACCCAAGTACATTAGGGTTTATGAAAAGGGTTTTCACAATACAACGTATTTTCTTGAAGATTATGAAGAAGAACATGTTAGAATAATTCTTAGTCGTGTGCATGGTGAAAATATGTATCTTGAAAGGTTACATACAATCATGAAGGAAGCAATTCATGCAGTGACTGGTTTTTGGCAAACCGGTGAAGTTCCTAAGCTAAGGAAAATTTCAAAAGAGAATATGGTTACACTAAATCAAACTACCTCTGATGGTCATGTGTTTTTAGTCAACAACATCAAAGACCCAATAGTTAGACTTGCAACTATGGTTATAGGCTACATGATATTTTATTCTAGCAGAATGAACACTGTGCCATCTGTTGTTGTGCATGCAGCTTACAAAACAATTGTTGAGAATGCAAATTATGACCTATGTGAGGTTATAAGGAGCCAATTGATGTTGAACTTGCAATCAATTAAGAAAGACAATAGTCAGAAGTTCAAATTTGGTCAACTATTGATTGGTCTATTCTTTTATTTTTAGAATTTCCTACCGGGAATTGGTGACATTCAATGGTCAAAGGATCTACTAGTAACTGCTCAAATCAAGAACAACATTAAGGCTATAAAGAACATATTTTTTTCTACAATGATTAGATATTTAAATGAGTTCCAAAATAAGATGAGCATGAGGGTGAGGCTACCTGAAGATGTGGTGAAAAATGTTGCAAAAGACATCTCTTTCACAATCACTACAAACTTTTATCTTATGGAGGCCGTAGAACCTAGGGAAGATGAAATGGATGAAATGAGTTATGTAGTCAACTATGACTTATTAATCGGATATGCCAACCTCCTTTTGGCATCTCCCAAGGATAAGAAGAAGAAAATACTAGGAACTTACGAAGAAAGAAATGCACCCGCTGAACCCAGTTCTGTCAAGGAGAAGAAGAATAAGAAAGCTGCACAAGTACATTCAGTGACCACCTGTACAGGGGTGACAAGAAGTGTTCATGTCAAAAAGGAAACAACACCCAAAGTATATGTTAAGAAGCAGACTGCAATGAAGAAGAGAGGTAGGAAACTTATTTTTCAAGCAGAGTATGAGGATACTGACATTGAAGAGGAACCAAAGAAGATGAAAGCAACTGGTAAGAAAGCCAAACTGGTAGGAGACACTTCACAACAAAGTATTCTTATTAATGCTTTATCTTACAAACCTATGCGTGATTTTGAGAGAATTGTAAAAATATTAGAGAGGAATAGGTTTGATAATGTGAAAGAATGTTTTGATTCATTTGATGATGATCAGAAGCAACAAATAGTTCAAGAGGTAATCAACAACTTATGTCAATACAATCGGTTGCCTCAGGATATTGAAAAGGATATTTCTGATTCTTTGTATTCTATTCTTGCAAATAAGTGAAAAGTGGTTGTTGATTAAGATCAAGAATTGATTGATAGTATTTTCATTCAATATTTTCTTGAATTGTCTAGAGATGAAATGCTAGCATTGCTTAATAATTTCCAAGGACAACTTCATTCTAAGGCAAGAAGATTGAAGTTATTGAGTGGAAAGGTTCAATCTATTGAAGCTGATACTCATCAAATAGCTAGGAATATTCAAAAGATGCATGAGAAGATGACGTCTCATAAAACTGATCAAACAGAGTCTGGAGCTCAACCGGAGTTAGATGAAGAAGAAATTATTGCACCTGATATTGTCTATCCTATTAAGCATAAGGATGCCACTACTTCTCTATCAGTTATCTTTGTAGATGATACTGATGAAATTCAGGACACTATTGATGCAACTGGTAATATCATTGCACTAGTTATGGAACCGTTACAGCAACCAGCCATTACTGTTACACAAGAAGTAGCTAAAGCACCAGTAATTCAACCTAGTGTGGATATTCAACCTCCACCAGAAAAAGAACACCAAGTGGAAAATCATCTGCCACCAGTTACAATAGAAACACAGGAGAAACAAAAAAAGGCAGAAAAAGAGAAACCTAAGAAAGAGGTTGAAGTGAAGGAAATTGAACAGAAAAAGGAGGAAGAGAAAGATAAAACAAAGGAAAAGATACCAGCTGAAAAGGAAAAAGCAATAGTTAAGCAACAAATTGATGATGAGGATGACTCAATAGGAATCAAAGGGCCTATAGATGTAGAAAATATGAGTGCATCTGAATTCATGGATATTGCAATAGTGATGCAATCTAGAGCTCAAAAGAAAAGATTGAAAGAGCAGAGGAAGGAAGCATAAACAATTCAAACTGTTGTTGAGATTTTGTCCAGTCTTCTACTAGACACTGACATTGGAAACTTGTCAACTCCCATTGGCAAGCTTGGCTAGTTGGTTGCTGATGCTTCTAACCAACTGAAGTCCCTTGAAGAAGTTGATCAAACTTTAGCTGAGAAGAATTACAGAAAGAAGAGAGGAGAGCAAATAATGAAAGATATTGATACAAGGAAGATTGCTTTATCCCTGAATAAAGATCTTTTGAAGACTGCTATTGAACCTGTAGGAAGGATACTAGCCTATACACATAATGTTTCATTTTTCTATACCAATTTGATTAAGAGGCAAGAAGAGACAACACCTGATCTGGAAAGGATATGTACTTCCTACATACCTTTATAGGATTCAGCCTTAGCATTTGGCAAACCAGTTGACGATTTGCAAAATTGGTTAGATGTATATGATTATAAACGAGCTAAGAGACTCTAATCCTTGAAAGAGCTAAAGAACTAGTTAAGACCTAAAGTGGACATCTTACAATGGGCATACAAGGATGCAAAAGGGGTTTTGGCTACTTCAGAGATGAGCATAGTGGATGCGATGGAAGAATTCACTGCACAGGTTATGACAACCATAGAGATCACTAAAACCTTATTGGAAACATGGGAAAATGATTTTTCTCAGATGAAGATCACTTTCAATGACATTTTCTTGCAAATTGCAGTGAACACTCCTTGAAAAGACTCTTATATTTTTGTATATGTAACTTTTTGATGCAAATTTTGCTATAATATATATGTATTTTACTTTTCAATTTGGCATTATTGTCAAAGAGGGAGTAGAAATATGTATGTGTTGTGAAAATTTTGTATGTATTGTTAAGGGGGAGTAGAAATATGTTTGTACAATTTTTGTAAGCACACTTAGTTGTAAAGTTGTAAAATTTTCTAAGTGTTGCCATCAATGCCAAAGGGGGAGATTGTTGGCTTGATGATGATTGTAATGGATGACTTCATGTGTTGTCATTGATGACACATGTATACACACGCGTATGGTCACATTGTCTTAGTCATCTTAGTTAAGACAAACCTGTATTACTCCTAAGTCTTTGTATTGCAAAACCAGTATTATATGTATAGTAAAGTCTAAATGGTTTTGAGGGTGTCTAACCGATATATGTAGACAACCGGTATATTCAGGAATGGCATGACACTAGCTTGGAGATTCAACGGATATCTTCAAAGAAGAAAATGGAGGACAATTGATCTATAATTTGAAAGAGGTTAACTCTTAACCGGTATCGGTGTCCCAACCGGTTTTACTGATTATGTGATGAGTTAGCATCGATCGCAATGAGTTATCCCTAACTGACAGATTTGGTAGCAATCAATGATGAGTTATGTTAGATTGTCCATATACACTGCACCTAGGAAATTGTGATATGATTCCTGAGCCGACATGAAATCTAATGTCTATATAATGACATTATGATGAACTATTTTTATGATGAGAGATAGAAGTATTAAGTTGTTGCAATTTACTGAAGGCGTAGCAGAGTATGTGGGTGATGCAGTTTTGAGTGAGTAGAAGAGGATCTATTCAAGAAAGTTGTGCTACTTCTAGATCACACCACCTGTTGTTTTCTAATCACTACAACAGTCAAATCCCCTAATCGGGTAAGCTCTAACAAGCTTAAATGTACAGGTCCTTTAACAAGGTGATCGATTAGTTTGGGTTTGAAATCCTCTACCGAGGTACTCCTAACAGGGTACTACTTTTAACAACGTATAGCTCCTAACAGGTCTCTGGGATCTTTAACAGGATTCGCTCCTAGCAGAGCACTTTTGTAGACCTTAACTGGTTAGTCACCTATTACTACAGATAGTTAACTTGTGAGTCCCATCTCACCGTGGTTTTTCCTAGTTGGGTTTTCCACATATAAACACTTGTGTTATGGTGGATGTTTTACTTGTTGTGGATTCTTTAATATCATTTTGGATTGCATGCATAGTATTAAGTAAACTGGTTAAGTATCTTTACTGGTCTGTGTTTCATGTGGTATTGTTTTTGCTGTCACTGATTCACCCCCCCACCCCCTCCTCAGTGCTTGATAAGTCTATCAACATCCTAACTAAAAAATTGTTGACACCATAAGTCTTAACAGCCCCACTTATCTTGGGAGCCTGAATCAATTTAATTCTCAAGATTTTCCACTTTATTAGATGATCTTAATGTCATTTGATGATCATGTTTTGGTTTCTTTATCTTAACTTATGTCCATTCTTGTTCTACATTAAGGAGGGTCTCAATTATATGCCTATCTTTACCTTTTATGATATCAACATTGTCAACAAGGGTACACCTCATTGGGGAAGCCATCAACCAAGAAGTTATCATGGATTTGTTGAAATTGTAGATACTTAAAAAAATAATTAAATTAATATTTAATTAATTACCCTATGTTACATGATTAATTTAATTAATCACATTATCCCATTACTATCCCTAAATTAATTAAATTACAATAAATTATGTTACCCCTTTTCTATGCCTTCAAATTTAATTAATTCCCACTTCCATTTCTCCTAAAGTTTGATTTATTTTAACAAATAAAACTCAGCTTTAGGGAGTATTTCAATATTCATAATTAACTAAACTAATTTTGTGATTCTTACAAACCCATCTTTTAATCCCCACATTAAGCTAATTAACCCAAAGCCTAATCCCTGTTAGTATTTATTTAATTTTTTAATACTACACACCTACACAAGTCCACATGTGATTTCCCTCGTAAATGACTTGTATGCACAAGTCATTTCACCTATCCACCTCACCTTTGACCAAGGGGTGCTCACACATCTGTGAGGATGCTCTTCCCTATGGAGCCACCCTACACCTCTCCCTTTTAGTCCACATGTCATAGACATGTCACTTTCACTAGCCCTCTACCTTTTCAACATGTGACTCACAATTCACCTCATAGCCACCTTACCTCTTACACATGTCATAGACATGTCCCTTTCATGAGCTTCCCTATGCACACTTACCCTCACGACTTACTTCTTGTCACAAGGCTAAGCCTCCAGATTTGGGACCACACTCCCATTAAATCCTAACCCTCCATTTGACATTAAATCTTGGCCCATGATTATTCCCATGAAAAATCTATAAATGGAGGCCTATTCTCTCATTTTAATGATCCACTTCATTTCATATATTTATGCTGGTCATTTATCCACTACATTACATCCTTATGTTTTTATTGTGAGAGCATAATCATATCCATTATCCTAGCACCCTTGTCATATTAAAATAATTATCCACACATCCTTATGTCGTTATGGGAATGTGAGGAATCCACATTTCACCCTCCATCCAATCTCCCACTCTTTATTCGCCAATTTTGGAGCAAGGAGGTTCGTGAAGACTAGAAGGACAAGGAAGATCAAATGACTTTGAAAGCATCATGAAGGAAGTGTATTTCATGTATTTTCTTATTTTCCGTGTATTCTAACCTTCTTCCTTGATATGCTTTTAAAATGGATTTAGTTCATTTGACTACTAACTAATTCTCCATTTTGATAGTGTCATTTGCACACCCAGTTTTGATATGATGATCTAACAATTTCAGGGAATCAGTTTGCAAGATATGATTGCATTTAGGATATTAATATGTACAAAAATTAATCTTCTATTGTTTCTTTGATCTGCTCAGAAGAAACCCTATTTTAGTGATGCACGTCAAGACATTTACTACTCTAACCACGTTTTAGTAGAGAACTCACTTTTTTTTGGAGCTTCGGTTTTTGGATATCGTTTATCTGCTAATATAGTACTGAGCCATCATTAAGGCCGAAATTTGTAAGTTCCCTATATACATTTTTTCTTTTAATCTATTTTAGATCTTCAGTGTTCTCTCCCTTTCACAGAAATGCGAGTTATCTAAATATTTGAAGATGAGTTAGAGGAAAGAATTAATCAATAAGGAGGCGGTTGGCAGAGGTTATGGGGTGCATAGTTACACCTGTGACTTTGCATTTGTTTAAAATTTTGTAAAATCCCGTTCAACAAACCTTTTATGTGCTTCCCATTTTGTGTGCAATCTACCAATGCACTGATGTCTGAAAAACAATTATCTTTCTGTTATATGCTTCGATGAATGTCCATTCTTTATTCTCACAGCTTCAAATATGAGCCTAGGTAGGGCCGTATGCTCTCACACACTATCGAATTTTGCTTTATACTTGCAAATTCCATTTGCTTAAACATGTTTTTTCACGCCTTTTCAATGCCATCTATTTTTTCTTTGGTGGATTAGCATACGCTGCTCCAAAGTTCCCATTATGCATAGGCAGGAAGACCAATGACAAAGGTGGGGGAATCGGGTTCTAAACTTTTTTCGACAAATCCATTTAAGAGGCGCATCTTGCAATCATTGCATTCTATGAGATAATATCTCTTTTGCGTATCTCTACACTGTTTCAAAGCTTCCACTGTTGGTGAAGACACTATATCTTTTATGCATCGATAGATATCTCTACATTGTAAATTGCTTTGCTTGAAAGCTTCTAAGGTGTTGTCGAGGCTTTGAGGTGTGTCCATACGCTGTCCTATGGAATAGTTGAAGCTATCACTGTCATTCGTGTTTGGGGGGAGGAAGGTGCTAGTGTTTAATAATAACAAGAGCTACTAGTGTTATATTTACTTAAACTCTTCCCTTGTAGCAAGGCTTAGGTAAGTACGTGTAGGTAGAGGTAAATACAAATTGTTTATGGTTCAAGTTGCATAAGGGATGGTGGAGGATTTTATGATAATAATATACATCACTCAAATGGATCTTTCATTAAGAGATTAAATCTTCGTTTATTGTTGATATGAAAGGAGCCAGAGAGAACAATATGGTATTGTATTATTTCTTTCTTTGAAATATAACGAAAGCCTCTCCATGATACAACTTATGAATAATAAATAATGTCTAGTCTAAGTAATTAGAAGGACTTGTCTAAACACATAAAAGATTAGTTAAGAGAGTTGTATGTCCTTTATTATTTGTGGCTCATATAACTCATCACATTCCTTGTTTCTATGGCTACTTAAATTCATTGGTGACTACGTTGAACAATTCAAGTGTGATTAATGCATGACAAATTTCCATCAATTTCAAGATGTTGAGGTAGTAATTTTTGTCTATCTAGTAGATGAGCTTCATTTTCAAATCAACAAATCTATCTTTGTGGTGTTTGTGCCTTCTACATGAACTTCTATAAGTATTGAAATATTTGCATGTTTAAATTATGTCATTAATGTTAGACTTGTGTGAATATTGTCATTGTTGTCATTGATGTCTGTTGGTGTAAATAATTATTCATCATGGATATTATTACACTTTACTTAAGTTAACTTAGGATAATGCATCTCATCGTAGTTTGGATATGAGACACTTAGGGAAGTGTGGACATAGAGATGTAGCTGGTAAGAGAAATTCCACCTTTTGTGGTCTTATCTTGCTGGTACACTCCACATTCGGTGGGTCATCCACCTCTTGTGGAATATTATATTATTTCTCCTACCTACCCTTACTTTTTCATACCTACCCTTGTTTCTCATTGAGCCACATGTCATGATTGTGTGTTCACATATCCATATGGCTTTGCCTATATAAGAAGACCCATATTCATTGTATTGGTTAATCCAGTTGATCATTTGCATATTGATGAGAATACAATTTGTTCTTGTCATACTTTTGTCTCTCTTTTGTACTTTTCATTGTGCCCTTGGTCTTGGAAAAATCTCACATGGTATCAGAGCCATTGGGGCTTCATTGATTAGTTTTGGGAGACATCTTGGAATGCTTCAATTTTTGGATCTGAGGTTTTGCACATTTTGGAGGCATCCTATAGCGTTTTCAACTTCACCATTACATCCGGGAGGCCATTTTCATAAAAATCGAGTATAAACTCGACCTATTTTGGCGAGAGTCGGATTTTGGATGTGGAGAAAATTTTTGCCCAATTTTGGGCAATATGGTACAGAGTTTTTGGAAATTTAAAAATAAAAAATTTTGCAATTTTTTTTTTTTATTTCGAAAGGCAAAACATTTTTTTTTGAAAAGTTTTTTTTACAAAAAAAAAAAAAATTAGATATATTATTTTGTCGGGGAGGGGGGGGGGGGGTGTACGTTGACCCCACCCCCCGTACCTGGAAACTATGCAAGTCTGCAAGTTGTACCCTCCTCGACCATAGCATTCTTTGGCAGCGTTGACTTCCCCGGTCCCTGACAGCAGCACGCCGACCGTCCTCGATAGCTTCTTGCCGACCCTACGCTCACCGGTCCTCCCATCGACTAGAGATTACTTTAGTGGCAAATTTTTCACGTCGGCCATATTGGAATTGGTGAATATTTTGTACAAGCTGGGGGTGGCCATGTCGCCAGAACATTATCAATTTTCGTCAAAGTCACGGCCCGAACGCCATATATTTTATGCAATTAAATGTTTCTATGCGACGATTTCGCCAATACAATATATGGTGGACACACGGTAAATTTAATTTTTTCGCCTACACTCTCCGAGGTTGCCTTAATAGATGACCTTAATTCGCTTATAGGCATGTGAAGATTTGTTAGCCAGGGGGACCCAATTCGCCCGACATCTTACCGACGCGTGTCTCCATTCACCCCAACTTTCGCCAACTATATTATATTCGCCAATTATTTGGATGACCTATAATCGCCTCGAAAATTACATAAGTCATATTTGGACGACCTATAATTGCCTAAAAAATTACACAAGTCATGTTATAGTTACGCAAGATTTGCCAAATATTTGTATACCATATTAAATTCCCATAGAATTCGCCATATAAGGATTGGTATAAATACATGCAAAGAACAGATCTATCTCAACACAATCTGGTGGGTTCTAGGCTCTGAATTCTGATCAATAGCAAAGTTTCAGACCAAGGAAAATCATTGTTGTTGACTGCATTGGCGACTACTAGTGACCTAAAGGTGAGCGATCATATTTTTGAAGTGGTATATTATACATTATAGTCTATTATTGCTTCTTCAACAAATAGATATTTTTTTGGCAGCCTTTATTTCATTGGAGATGTCGAACGGGAAGAGGGGTAGGAAACCTGAAGTGGGGAAGGCCAGGAGAGGCCAACAAAAAGCAGAACGTTGTCTTCATACTTTGGCATTGGAAAAGATTGTGGTGAAAATCAGGAAGGTACATCATCACAAGTACAAGTACAAAATTTGCCACCTACACCGCATGTTGAAGATGGCGATGAACCTGATATCTCAGATCAGGATGATCTTGAAGAAGATTATCTGGTAGATACCCAAGTTAGCCGGAATGATATAATTGACTTGGGTGATAATGCATGAAAGGGGAAAAGAAAAGCCATCTCAAAAAAGGGTGAACCACAATAAAAAAAGGATTGGGAGTGGGATATGTCAGTGAAGAATTTTCAAATTAATTGGGCATCAAAGTATCCATTCATTGAACCAGTGGAGAATCCAATTGAAGGCGAGCCTCCAATAGAATGCAAGTGTAAGATTTGCACTTGGAAACATAACAAGGAAATTAGGTTGCAGCTAAAATTTGACACCATAGAAAAGCATATGGGTAAAGTTTATGAAAAACAAATGATAGACGGGGTTGAAAAATCAGTGATAAGATGGAAAATAAAGGAGGAATGTAGCATGTGAGGAATGTCGAAGAGTATTATTTTCATGAGAATATACAGACGAAGCCTACTGAAGTTAAAGGTTCTATTGAAGCTCTTTTTGGAAAAGCCATGCAAATAGAACAACTGGGCAAAGTTGTTCAGTTAAGTGTTGTTTCTTATATTTTGAGTAGAGGGCGTGCTATGACAGATTTCCCATCAATTAGTGGTTTATTACACTTTTTGAAAGTTCCTAACTATCCTAATAGACACAGGTCAGTAAACAGTGGATGGGAATGGGCAAGTTGTCTTGCTGACGTTGAAAAAGAAGATGTAAAGGAAAAAATAAGAGAGTCAAACTTTATTGCATTTTCTTTAGACAAAGTTACGATAGTAGACAATACTTCATGGGTATGCATGCATGTTTATACTATAGAGAATCATACCCACCAACCTCATCTACTATCTGTTGCTAAAATAAAGGAGAGTGCGACAACATAAAATTTATTTCAACTAGTAAAGAGAAGTTTAATTGAATATGGAGGTATGGATGACATGACAGTAGCCAAAAAATTGGTTTGTGTTGGAGCAGATGGAGCTTCAGTAATGCAAGGTCATAGGAACGGTCTTTGTACAAAGATTGAAACTTCATTTGCATCGTACATTACTACAATTCACTGCATGGCTCACAAAATGAATCTAGCTTTTGGAATTGTGAGAAAGTTTGCTTTGGTTAAAAAAATTGAAATTTTGACCAGAGAGATCTACTCACACTTTTGTCGAAGTCCCAAGCGATTTATGAAATTTCAACACTTTGCTGATAGAATAACTGATGGGAACACGGTTCTCAAGGATAATGATATCGGATGGATCTCTTTGGATGGTCCAATGCATCGAGTGTTTTCAGAATATCCATCCTTGATTGGAATTTTTCACACAACTCGCGACGAATCAGATCAATTGAAATTTCCTGAACTTCTTCACAGGTTAAGTAATTTAGAGACACTCTTAACTTTAGCAGTTCTTCTGCCCATGCTAGAGGAAATGAGGAATATGATGAAGGTTGCCCAAAAAAGACCTCTGTATATTGCAGAATATGCTACGCTGCGTAAGATGACATGCATGACCCTTGACAATCTCTATCGAAATCAACCAACACTATCTGATGAAAAAATTGTTAAGTGGCAGACACTCACAGATTTGAACAATCCTGATAAATTTTTACAAATTGGTGCAGATGGGGAGGTATGTGCCAATGTATGGGGAGTTGAGATACGAATGCACTTCTATGCCACAGTCAACACCGAGGAACCAGGAAAGTGCCCCACGAAGCAACTAGCAAGAGTTACAAGGGAAGATTTCGACAAGATTGTTGAGACTGTAACTACTTCTATGAAGAAAATTGCATATGATCTTTCCTCACAAATTAGAAGCAGATTCCCTCCTGAGAACCTTCTCGAAGCCATGTCTATTGTGTTTCCTCATTATTGGAGCCTCAACATTGAATGTGATTTTCAAAGTAAGCTACTGATTTTGATAAAACAATTTTGCACATCCAGAGAATTGAATGGAGTAACTATAAATGGAATATTAGATGAAACTCATCTTCAAGAGCAATCATCTTGTTTTGCATATACTATGAGAGAACAATATGCCAAAATGGAGAACCCCCGCAAAGAGGGATTAGTAACAAGGCTTGGGAAAACTATAGCTGAGAACCAAACGTTGCGTGATTCAATGCCAAAATATGTGAAGCTTGTTGATTTATGTCTTACCATGATATTGGGTTCAGTGAAAGATGAGAGATTTTTCAGTGCTTTGGGGTTCCTAAAATCAAAGCTAAGAAACAAACTAGACAAAAATTTGGAAAATTTCTTGAGGCTTTATACATCTAGGTATGATGTCCACACTTTTCCTTACGATAGGGCACTGCAAATCTGGAGGTCCAAATGTGAAAGAAGAGGTTTGGGAAACACTTCAAACCAAAGTGTCAGTGGGACTATTGCCCCATGTATTGGACCTATTGGTAGCATTGAGATGCAGTTCGATGAAGGTGTGCAGACTTAGAGTGAAGAAACTCAAACCACATACAAGAATCAAGAAAGCTTTGAATTTGATGAGGATGAATGGCAACCGTAAGAGATTGGTATTTATTAATTTTATTAATGTATCTCATCATTCATATTATGAAAGCATATTACTTTTTGCAATTAGAATTTAATATTGATTTGTAATTGTATTTTTCAACTTTCTATTTCCAGATTTAAAATAGCATAATAAAAAAAACCATAATGTGTTTATTGATACAGAGATGTTTATTGTTTATTTATACATGTTTGAGTCTCAAATCTATGTGATACATTTCAAAACCATATGATACAATTCATCCAATAGTAATACACATGTCGAGAACTTATATTTCATTAATTCTTTCAAAATATAGCCATATGGTACAATTCATTCAATAGTAATACACGAATCTGTGTGATTGTCCATGCAAATTGCAAAAGTGAATACAAAGTTTTAGAACCCTTTGCAAATGACCCTAAATTCCCTTTTATAGAAACAAGAGAGCAACAAAAACTTCAGGTCGAATTGCAAGTTTGCAACATGTGAAGACTGAACATCAAAATCACAAACTCAGCACAGATTTATATGGCCATCACAGGCTGTAAGCAATTTAACATCTGCTACATGTTTGATGTCTCCTGTTTAAAAAATAGAGTTCAAAATTAAATATTAATTCACACCATGACAAATTAAACATAGATAATAGCAGTGCCTAAAACCTACTAATCATAAATAGAGAAATGCATAAATGTTAAAGCAAGGGAGAATTTAAGAATACAAATTTACTGGCTAAAGTTTTGCACTGTGCATCATAGATTCATAGGCTAGATTAGAAAAATAGCAATAGTGAGTGCTGGTTTTTTCCTATTCATAAAATAGATTCATAGGATGGATTAGCAAAATAGCAAACAAAAAAACCATAAAACCTTGAAATTAAGAGTAAAAGAAGAAAATTGTGCAATACATACTATGATTCTTAAGATTTCTGTGCCAGTTTTTGTAGGGTGCTCCACTCTTCGTC
This sequence comes from Cryptomeria japonica, assembly GCF_030272615.1. Lineage (NCBI taxonomy): Eukaryota > Viridiplantae > Streptophyta > Pinopsida > Cupressales > Cupressaceae > Cryptomeria > Cryptomeria japonica. Next base: position 308,621,105 of record NC_081409.1, on the reverse strand, counting down.
TGATGGAAGGTTAATATTCTGTAAACTATGGAAAGTCAACTCCAACTTTGTCAACATTCCATATTTAGAAGATTTACTTGACATCACTATTTCATCCAATACCAAATTTAGAGTTGTAAATGGTTGGATGAATTCCAGAAAGCTTTGGGGAGTTGTGTCCTTTGGAAGCAAGTCTAAATCAGACTTCATTTTTATCTCCATGTTTTTTTGTAAGCTTCTTCTCCAATGAATTTATTTGATGGGTCAACGGTCTTAGGCAAACCAAGTTTAATCAAATTATTTTTCTTTTCTTGCAGCTTCAAGATCTTTTTTCCACAATTTTCCATAACTTCTGATGTTTCCCTTAGCTTCTAGCATTTTTAAATGATAGATGATGTCTTAACTATGGCATCAATGCGGCTCTTAATTCCCTTGGATGCCAAGTAGCTGTCACTGGAACTGTAGACTACTTTCAGAATCTTTTTTATCATATCCTCTTTTGAATAAACATGTGTGCTCTTCTCATAGTGCCCTTTGATTTTCATATAAATTAGTCTCAGATTTTCAGTCAATTGAAACCATTCATACAACTTGTCACTCCTCTGCATTATTTGCCGCCAAATGTTTTCTTGTACATACTTCGTTGTATTTTTCATAATATCTTTCAATCTATCCTCCAAAGTTTTTATTTAATTATTTGCATTGTGCAGGTCTTCTTTCATTTGTGCACATTTTTTCTTTCTTCCTCTACTTCCTCTTGCAAATATTTGTCTTTTTCCTTCCCATGATCCAATAGGTCCTATAATTTTCTCATTTCGATAGTAGCAGACTCATAACGTTTGTATAGTTTTTGAAAACTGGCTCTTTCCTCATCAAATTTTTTATTGCTTTTAGCCAATTTTTCTGTCAGGTCCTTCAATTCTGCATCCATCTTCTCCTGCTCTGCAATTTCTACTATAGAGCCCAAAGTTTTTATCCTTTTTTGTAAATCATTGCACTTGCTATCTATTGCTTTCCTCGATTTTTTCATTTTCTAGGCCTACCTGTAACTTTTCTATTTGTTTCTCCATTTTATTTTTTCCTCTCCACCTTTAGTAGTGAAGTGTAGACCACGTCGTTAGTCCTTTTTGACACACTAATTTTGTCCACATTATGTACTTTGGAAAAATCCATTTGGAGGGTGCTAACTTGAAATTCAAAGGGATCTATCTGACTGTGTGGTGGATTTTTATCTTTAGTTGGGGCCGGGGGCATAACAACCACAAACTCCATCATATCTTTCTGTGGGTCATATGTTGGAAATACCCTGTTCCTTGCAGGTTGTTCGTTTACAACTTCAGTCAAGGAAACCTTATGAAATGCTTTCTTTTTTTCTTTATTTGCTTTTGTTGTGTGTTCATATTTTTCATAGTAATCACGAAATTGAAAATCTGGGCTTGTTGAAGCAATTGAATGTTTGAAAGGTGACATAGGAATACCATAGGCTCCAGTTCCACTTATTCCTATGGTTTTAACTAATGCTTGACTAGAATTATCAACAACAGTTCATGATCATGTCCCACTCCCATTGACACTTTCATGTGTACTTTTCATAAACTTTTGAGGTGTGTGATCTGAAGCTGCAAATGATTGATTTATAGTGTCAGTGGCACTTGATATAGGATTCTCAATAGTATGAGATTGAGTATCTATCACTAGTGGCCTCTTGTGAGAGATTTTTTGTTGTTGCCCTTGTCCAACACCAAGACAACTAGTATCAGTAGTAGTACCCATGCCAACCCCACCAATCATAGTGGCACTTAACTGAACAATAATAGGAATACTATCCCCAGATTCCCCACCTAACAGTGGCACTTGATTCACCACCTATGGGAATACCATGATGTGGTGGTGGTTGTGGATTTGAACCTGAAACAAATGTAGGTGGACCCTGAGGGTAATGAGTAGTACCTATCGGTGATGAATCTGAAGAATCAAGTCCAATGACTAGTTTAACAGGACCTTTTGATTTTGACTCTGATGAAAGTTGTACCTAAAGTGGATACCAAATGCCCTCTCCTCTGGGACCTAGACCACCACCTTCAAAACCCATTTTTTTCACAATGCTTGCCCCTTTGCTATATTTGTCTTTCATTGCCTCATGGACTGCACCTAATATTTTAGGGACTGTAGTAGTTGTTTGAGTGGGCTCAACCTCATATTGATCATCATCTTCACTCCTTTCATGTGCTATTGTGGGATGCTCCATATTCCACAATTTTCTAAACTCTCCATCCTTGTTGATGGTCTCAAATTCTGCACTTGTCTTTGGTTCACCGAGATTCCTCCTCATAGTCCAAAAATCATTTATTCTAGTTTGAGTCCAATAATTCTCTTTACATTCGTGTAGAATTGATTTGGGAATAGCTTTCTTAGATGGATTAGCAGATTTTAGGTAGAAATTGTAGGACCTCCTATTTTGGATGCCTTGACCCTCCTCTGTTGTCCTCTATGTGTGCAAGGCCATAATTTGTGATGAAATTTCTTCAGTTGAAATGTTATTGTCAGCTGCAATTTTCTCCATCTCTTATTTAACCTCATCTCAGGAGTCCATGTTTCTAAGCTTTTCTAGCAATGGTTTACTTTCATGTTGACATAACACTGAAGAGTTCCCACTTTTCTTAAGCCTTGCTTGAACTACACCAATTGGATCATATTGCCAGAGACCCTCATCACCAAAGTTAAAAACTGTCAAAAAATCATGTGCCACATTGAATGCTTTTCTCTCAAATGTGAACCCTCCACATGAGAAAGGCAAGGAAGGAAATATGCTCTTCTTTTGCTAACCATGGAAGTGCCTATCTGTTCTCTCCAATTGCCATACATACTCTAATGCAAATACCCTCTTTGTCACATGTATTGGAAGTTTGTATGGTTTTACTGCCGATCCGTAAAACCTTAACACAATGAATTCTTCCATGAAGAACCAGTCAGCCAATTCTATTTGACTTCCGAGTTGAATGCAATCTCTACAAGACACAGGTAACCTAGGCATTGGAGTGCTTGTAATTTCATTACACATTGGTGCCAAAAATAAGTCTACAAAATGGTTGTAGTTCTTTCTGTTATCATGCATCCTTATCTTTGGTGTCCAATCATATATTGGACACTCTGTTATCTTCCCAGTCTTCTCATCAATCTTATAGCTCACAATTTGAAGCTTGTTGGTCTTGAATATTGCACGATACTTGGATAGAAAGAGATAGCACAAGTAGGATAAGAACCTAAATGTCTTACAGGAACCTCTTTTGATCATTAGTAATTGTTTTTGCATGGATTTTACAATGTGCTCAATAAAATTATATCTTACTGGCTGACCTACACAATGGATATTATTAATCATTTCAAGAAGGCTTGCACCTACTTCCTTATCATTTTCCAATCCTAGGCAAAATGACAGCAAGGAAATAGTATCCCCAATCCATGGAACAAAAATATTAGAATCATAAGGAGGCTTATGATTCTGATCCAACACAATACCAGTACCACTCTTTATTTGACCTTTGATAAATGAATCTTTGTGACTTGGATCGAGACTCGCATAATTCCCTGCCATCTTTTCAAGGTCAATTGGACATTTGAATTTTGGGCTTCAAATCCTAGGTTCAACAAACGAACAAATTCTTCCTTGTTTATGGATAGAATTTCCTCTTTTGTATTTTTATTGACAATTGCTTTTTTATCTTCATCATAATTTTCAGCGTAGACCATGACAAAATCAGGGCAAGGGAATACTTCAGGTAACACCATGCTTCCCAATCCAAGATCCCACGATGCGATTTTATATGTTCTTTGTTGTAACATTGGGTTGAAAATAATAAATTTTGCCCTGCATGGATCTGCCACCTTACTAGACAATGCATATCTAATATCTATGATACACTTTTCACCATGGATAGCAGGGTCATAAATATCATGGTATTCATCAGTGAAACCTGGTGTTTTTACCAGTTCAGTTAGGTACATTTTGTTTTTCACTTGGCTTCTTGTTGAACTACTGCTTCCCATTTTTCCCATCACTATTATTATTAATAATTCAAAAATAATGCTAGATAAAAACTTGAAAATGCTAACCCTCAAATTGGACCACGAGATTACCAAAAGCAAAAAAGGGGGGATGCAGGTGTTCTAGATTTTACCCGAAATTTCTATTTCACTAGATTGGTGCAAATAGTCTCTGTTGCAACTTGCATTCCTCAATCTAGTAGTTGTTTCTGAATCTCCCTCGATTTATAGGTTTGTCCAAGAAATGAAATATGATTATGATTTACGTGTCTCTTATTTTGAAAACTCTGAAAAAGTAGAAAAGTAATACCTAAAGGGAAAAATATCTAGAATCATGTTGTAATTTTATTAATTACTATTAATAACTATTTGATGCTGAAAGACAAAACATTCATTACTTCAGTATAAATTCTGAGGACATTAATAATCATGTTGTAATTTTATTAATTATTATTAATAACTATTCGATGCCGAAGGACAAAACATTCACTACTTCAGTATAAATTATGAGGATATTAAATATAATACGTTCAATTCTGAGCAAAGTTCTCATAAATGAGTACACTTCCCACATTCGGGCTGAAATCCACCCTAAGCCATTGATTTTTACTCATCCAACATACGAGGGACTAGGGTACCTGTTGTGACTTTACGGGTCTGTTTTTTAAGTCTGATTAATAATTTTAAATGTCCGCCTAAAAAAGAGCTTTATAGACTTAATTATATTTAATTAAATTTAAAATGTTTCAATTCCAGGCGAAGTTCTCACAAATGAGTTCACTTCCCACATTCGGGCCGAAATCCACCCTAAGCCGTTGATTTTTGCTCATCAAACGGATGAGGGACTAGGGTACCTGTTGTGACTTTACGAGTCTGTTTTTTAAGTCTGATTAATAATTTTAAACATTTTCCTGAAAAAGAGCTTTATAGACTTAATTATATTTAATTAAATTTAAAATGTTTCAATTCCGGGCAAAGTTCTCACAAATGTGTTCACTTCCCACATTCGGGCCGAAATCCACCCTATGTCATTGATCTTTGCTCATCCAACGGACGATGGTGCCTGTTGTCAGTTGTCATGGGTCCCATGACTTCTGCCAGTTTTTTGGGCACGTCACCATACTCGTGTCACTTTTCGGGTTTGTTTTTTAAGTCTGTTTAATCATTTTAAACTTCTGCCCAAAAAAGAGCTTTATAGTCTTAATTATATTTAATTAAATTTAAAATGTTCAATAACAATTCTGGGCGAAGTTCTCACCAATATGTTCACTTTTCAAATTCGGGCCGAAATCCACCCTAAGTCGTTAATCTTTGTTCATCCAATGGATGATAGTACTTGTTTACAAATGTAGTGGGTCCCACGACTTCTGCCATTTTTCTGGCACATCACCATACTCGTGTCACTTTTCGGGTCTGTTTTTAAAGTCTATTTAATCATTTTAAACTTCCACCCGGAAAAGAGATTTATAGTCTATAGACTATAGACTTAATTATATTTAATTAAATTTAAAATGTTCAATTCTAGGCAAAGTTCTTACCAATGTGTTCACTTTCCACATTCGGGCGGAAATCCACCCTAAGCCGTTGATCTTTGTTCATCCAACGGACGATGGTACCTGTTTACTGATGTAGTGGGTCCCACGACTTCTGCCATTTTTCTGGCACATCACCATACTCGTGTCATGACTCACTTTTCGGGTCTGTTTTTTTAGTCTTTAATCATTTTAAACTTTTGCCCGAAAAAGAGATTTATAGTCTATAGTCTATAGACTTTATATTTAATTAAATTTAAAATGTTCAATTTCGGGCGAAGTTCTCACCAATGTGTTCACTTTCCACATTTGGGCTGAAATCCACCCTAAGCCATTGATCTGTGTTCATCCAACAGACGATGGTACCTGTTTACAGATGTAGTGGGTCCCATGACTTTTGTCATTTTTTTGGCACGTCACCATACTCGTGTCACTTTTCGGGTCTATTTTTTAAGTCTATTTAATCATTTAAAACTTCCACCCAAAAAAGAGATTTATAGTCTATAGACTATAGACTTAATTATATTTAATTAAATTTAAAATGTTCAATTCCGGGCGAAGTTCTCACAAATGTGTTCACTGCCCACATTTGGGCTGAAATCTACCCTAAGTTGTTGATCCTTGCTCATCCGACGAATGATGATACCTATTGAGAACTTGAGTGTTGTCAGATATCGTTGGTCCCATAATAAGAGACATTTTAATTTTAAAGATGTGCAATAGTTTGAGATAACTATTAAATATAATGTTAGTATTATTTGTAAAAATTTAAAATTCAAAAATAGTATGAAACATGAAACTTAGTTTCTAGAATAAAACAAATAACTAAATAAAAATATAAATTTTGATATACAATTTAAAAGGTAAAAGTTTAATATAAAAAAGAAAACATTCAAAATATGTTTACGATATATAATTTTAAAAAATAGTTTAAAAATATATATAAAAGTTCAACATAAATTTAGTGTATTAATTTAAAAAAATGTGCAGTTCTCAACTTGTTAAGGTGAGCAAATTTGGAAAGTACAAATGCCAAGATGACAATTAATTGTTGCAGAAGGAGTTGTAGGTCGCACGGACGGAGGAAGGGGAGGATGGCAGGAAATATTTTTCTTGATCTCATGACATTAATGCCTTATCGTACACATTCATTACCCGACCTATACGATGGAGGCAGAATTTATTACCTTTTGATTTGTGTGCCAGTTTTTGCTTTGAGGCAAAATAAATCTGTAGTTTGTAGCTTTTGTAAGACATTTTTTGCACGAAGTGCTTTTGAAATTGTAGGTGACCATGGAGGCCAATTTCACACTGCGAATAGACAAGAAGTTGGTGCCCTTTTGGGCAAAGTATCTGATAAACGAATGCAAGGACTATTCAGGTTTAAGGAGGAGAAGTTGTGGGCGGCAGCTCGACTGATGCTTACGGAGGAGGTGGCACATATCAGTCACTGGTATCGAACTAACATGGATGTTTAGTCTCTGATTCTAGCGTGGGCCTATGAATTCGAACTGGAGGTGGAAAAGGTAAAACTCACATTGGTCAAATTGATTGATGGGGATTTTTTCATTAACCTGGATTCAATCTTGGAGTTGGTGGTGTTGGGAGTTGGCATTCGAATTAAGGAAGGGGATGACTAGGAGGAGTTGCTTCCTTTTATTCGTGGCCCAGAGGATGAAATCAAATACTAGTGTCGTGAACGTGCTCGAGTGGGGTGGGAAGCGATGAAACTTTTTGTGAAATTAACTAGGGTGGATGAAGTCTTGAAGGCTTTGCATGTGGTGGCAAGGATGGAGGTTGGTAGGGAATTGATAGATAGGGCTGAAGAAGGAAGGGCCATACAACTACTGGCAAGCTTGGAGGGCGACCCTGACTTCGGGTGCCTAAACTGCATTCCAAAAATGAAAGCTGAAGCGACAAAAGGGAAACCATCAACCTCCGAGGAGGGAAGGGACTGGGAGGAGGTGACCCAAGGGGATAGTGAGTGAGCGACCTATCGTATCAGATAGTATTTTTTAATTTGCTTCCAAATGATTTATTACGGCTGGAACATTTGTTATGGATATCCAACAATGAACTAGTTTTTTTTGTTTGCTTGCTATAAGCTGTGGGCAGTATGGTTTTCTCTCTGTCTACATTTATGCATGAATGACTGCAAATTTTGTATCTTGAAACTTTTGAATTAATAGAATGAAAAAACCTTTATCGATAAACTTTTGTATCTTGAAACTTTTGAAATTTTGTATTTTGAATGACTATATATTTATAAAATTATAATCAACCATAATCAATGTACAAATAATTAATGGAACGAACTGATTTTTTTTATATAGCATTACATAAAAAAGATCATAGTATTAAATTTATTTCCATTGTTTAACAAATAATTGAAATAACGTAGCTCATAGACAAAAAACATTTGAAAGAAATTAATTAATAAAAATGAAATAGAATTATAGAAAGCATTTTTATATCCATAAGACTGTAAGAGGCAAACTGAAACAAACTGGAATTTGAAAAATTATCAATAATATTTATGCTTTGGAAATTTACAAATTTTTCTTCTCAAGTCTGAGACCCTCAAAAACTTAAAAGCCAGATTGAGTGAGCCACTGAGCCTATTAGGTTTCGAGGACATAGGAAAAAAAACTACTAGGGTCCCAAGGGGGCGGGGCTAGGGCACAGGTAGTGGATGGTTTACAACTTTGCACTAAGAACCAACCCTCCTTCCATGTAGAATTCTTTTGATAACATAAGCTGAGAGAATTCTTCAAGCCAATTGTAGTTTGGAAAGTCGTCTAGGAGCAACCATTTGCGGAGGAAGTCCCTGCCAATCCACGCCCATTTCCTGTGACGCGTCAACTACTCCGCATTCAGGTTCAGGAGAAACTATTGCCTTGCCACTGACACTATTTGGTTAGGGAGGAGAAGCTTGGATAGTTCACTTGCCCAAGGGATCCCCACCCCTACTTCTGCAAGGACGACAATAGTAATGTCATCTCCAAGGAAGTCTTCCTTAAAAACCTTCCTCAACAGCATCAACATATCCACCTTATCTCCTCTGAGGTCCAGAAGAGACGCTAAGAAATGAGATGTAATGTCCATGTTAACACGGTACCTATTTTTCATTTCGTAGAAACTCTCTGCCCAACACCATCCGCATAACATCATTGGTGAATGACCCAACCTCCTTGCAGACTGATTGGAGGGTTGGGTCTCTAACGAAGCCTAGAAAGGCCCTCTGGTCCTTTGCAAAAGTGCTTCTAAAGTGGATGGGAGTGTCCATCTTGAGAAAACAGATTAACAAACTAAACAACCCGAGCCTATAAACCTAAACCAAAGGAATAATTTAAATATAGCTTTGACGATTTATCTACCAAATGGCAAAGGCTAATTGAAGATGAAAGAAGCAGAGATCGTATATAAATAGTTGAAGCCCTTGATTGTAATAATTACTTCTTTAACCATATTAATTGCTTTAATTTTTTAAAATCTTTCTTATATTTGCAAATCTTTCCCATAAATGCACTATTGTGCGAAAATGGAAACAACTATAAACCAGTACCAAGTTGGCAAGTATCACATTGGAAGTCGTGGGGACAGAGTGGATTGCAATTACTGAAAAGATATTTATTAAATGAACAAAATTATCGATCGTGATTCATGATATTTGATACGTGTCTATTAAATCCAATTCCATTCCGGGCACTTTCTGGTGAGCTATGTTCTCTTTAGAAAATTGGGCCGAAATAAAACTTTAGCCATTGATCTACGATCATCGAACGGTTTAAAATCATTGATATATTTTAGGTATGTGTCACCCTTCACGTGTTAAAGAGGTCGCGGTTATTGATACATCATGTAGAGTCCAGACTCAATGTATTATGAATTTATGTGATGTGATGTACTGATCTGATGTGATGTGCCTTGTCTATTAATGGCAATGAATTCATTAAATCGCCAATAAATTATATATTTTTCCATAAATAACAAAATATTCGCCAAAACAAATTCAATAATTTTCAAGCAGTAGATAAAAATCGTCAATACATTTAAATAATTTTCAAGCGGTGGATTAAATCAGCAATACATTTGAATAATTTTGCCTTCGGAGTAAAAATTTTCGCTCATACAATTATATATTTCTTCCTTTTAACAAAAAATAGTCACCTCCCACAATAAATATTTTTTCCATAGAACAAGGTATTATTTGCCAAAAATTTATGGAATTTCCGTACCCTAGAAAAAAATTGCCAATACAAAATAATTTTTTCCCTATTTAATTTTTTTTTTTTGCTATCAATATGAAAATTCCCCCTCGAAAATAATGTCTGATTCGCCAGGATTTTACATAGTTTCCCAGGGGGTGGTTTCTTAAAGTTATCCCTGTCATTGACACCGACGCCAACGCCGCCGCTCAGGCCCCACCTATGCTCTTCCATCGCCGGTCACCTCATGCCCCCCGACCACCTCATGCTCACTGGTCATTCAGCTTTGTCGATCCCGCTGCAGCAACCTCTGACCAGCCACTGGTGACCGAGCCATCGGCTCCACCAATCCCTCCGCCCACTAGCTCCAACACAGCCCACCAGTAATTAGCCACCGGCTCCATTAGTGAACTCCCTCACCAAGTCCATACCCGTCACATGGCAGGAGGCCACTAGCCCATGGAAAACCCTCGGACATGTCAGCGCCAAGTCAGCCTTGTCTGTACGGTCAACCAGGGGGTGCGACGACCATTTTGACAGCCATACGACTGTCAAATTTAGCATAGTTCTTTTCTGAAATCATCCCGCGTCAACATTTTTTTGAAAATTGTAGACCCCTCTCCGTTGAGTAGTTTGGTTTTTTGGGTCAACTTTGGAGGCTCATAACTTGCTCAATTTTGCTCCTTTTTAGGTACATTTTTTTTTTTATTTGGGCTAATTTTTTGTGCTCTCCGTAGTGGTGTGGTTATTTTCTAATTTTAGTGCACATGTATTTTAGAATTTTTGGATTCTCTCAACTATACCTTTCCAACCCTCAATTTTGCAACCTCAAAGGCTTCGTTTGGGCTCATACGACCTCCTTTTCAGGTGCCATTTTTTTTGAAAGTGTATATTTTTTTGTCTAATTTACTAATCTATGATTAGTTTTCAGAGATTTTGAGTGGATAGTGTACTTGCAGATATTGGTCTGCTTTGGCCTACTTGGCACCTGTAATTTGCTTGGATCTTAGTTTAGATCTCTTGCATTATTAGTTTGAGTCTCCTTTGGACTCATTGAGGTAGTTGTAAAGTTGAAATCATAAGTCCACTTTTCCATTTTTTGCAAGTGACCCATTGTACACGCACTAAGTATAAAGTGCCAAATCATCATTTTTTTTTTTCGGGGGGGGTGGGGGCGTTCTTTGATTGAGTGAATTTAGGGGGTGTCTTGTGTGATTATGTCTCTTTTTCCTTGTGCTCTTTCATTTTTGTTGCTATGAGTCCTCATAAATTTCCACCTTTAACTCCATATAATTATGCATCTTGGAAAATTAAAACATGGAGCAAATTAATAGAAAAAAGATTCACAAACCACATAGATGGAACAATAGCAGCACCACTTGATCCTAAGGCTGATCCTAATGCTTAGTTAGAATGGCTCACTAAGAATTGCATGGCTCTTGGAACTTTGCATAAGTATGTATCAGATGACCTCATTTTTCACATTGAGAAGTGTTCTACAATCAAAGAGGCTTGGGAAATGTTTCAGAAATTGTATGGTCAAGTTGATGAAATCAGAGGTTACAAGATTGACAATGAGCTCACCAACTTGGATCCCAAGAGTTTTGATACAATCCAAGATTATGTCACCAAAGCAAATGAGCTAAGAGCTAAGCTTAAGGATTGTGGAATTGATAAAAAGGATGCTCAATTGATATTCAACTTGTTGGACAAGCTTGCACCTAAATATGCAGATTTGTTTCTAGCTTCCAAACTCATCGTTTGACAGTGGGGAGTTCCTACACTATGCCTACTTTTGATGCTTTCGCAAAAATGTTGATATTGGAACAATCTAAGTTGTTGAACATGAGGCTTCTCAAGTATTCAAAGTCCAAGGCTTTGGTGGCTAATCAAGGGAGCCAAGGCAAAGATTCCAACAAGAAGAAGAAGCAATCTAATTCAAAGACACAACAGGAAAAAGGACAATCATCCTCTCCATCACAAGGCAATTTTTCATCCTCTTCCAAGAAGGGGACTCCACCTAAGAAGCATAAACCAACTTGTGCTTATTGCAAGAAGTATGGTCATGATGAGCATCGATGTCATGCCAAGCAAGTTGATGAGTTGACAAATCTTCTTAAGAAAAATAACATCAACTTGCCATCTTCCTACAACAAGAAGGATTCGACTCCTTCCTCTTCCTCACAATCTAAGGGAAAAGGGCAAGCGTTTGTGGCTACAATAGGTTCTTCACAATAGTGGATACTTGACTCGTGTGCCTCTTATCACATGGGTTCTACAAAGGAGCATTTTTCTTCATTGGAGCCATCAAAGGTACCTCACATTTACATAGGTGATTATACACAAGTTGAGGTTGAAGGGAAAGGTTCAGTTGACATGGATGATGGAACATTTGAGAATGTTCTTTATGTTCCTAACTTGTCTACCAATCTTCTCTCTATCTACCAGATCACTCACTATGGGAATGAGAAAAAGGTTGAGTTTACACCTGATTTAGTTGTGGTAAAGGAACTTGATAAAGATGCCTTGGTAGCAGTGGGACAAGTCAATGACAACTCAAGGCTTTATTCATTCTCCCACTTTGTGCCAAGTTCTCCTTCTAGGGCCTTGCTTACTCATTCAAGTTCAGAAAGTAAGCTATGGCATGAGCGGTTTGGTCACCTCAACTACCACTATCTTCAGTAGCTCAGCACTAAAGACATGGTCATAGGTCTACCTCGAATCAATTTTTCAGAGGGTGCATGTTCAAGATGTTCCATGGGCAAGCATCCCGAGGAGAAGTTTGATAAGGGGAAAGCTTGGAGAGCTTTGGAAGTTCTTCAACTTGTTCACAGCGATGTAGTGGGTCCATTTCCATCACCTTCATTTAGTAAGGCCCGCTATGTCCTCACCTTAACTGATGACTACTCACACTTCACTTGGGTCTACTTTCTTATTCATAAGAGTGAAGTGTTTGATAGATTTCTAGACTTCAAGGCTCATGTGGAGAAGCAATCCAGGAAAGTGGTCAAGATTCTTTGCACCGATAATGGAAGGGAATATGTGAACAAAAGACTTGAGGCTTGGGTTGGTAGGAAACCAATTGTGAGACATTTTAGAGTCTTTGAGTGTCCAGCATGGGCTCGCATTCCTTCGTAGAAATGCAAGGCATTCGAACCTCAGAGTAGGCCTTGTATTTTTGTTGGATATCGTGAGGGTGTTAAGGCATATTGATTGATGGATCCTGAGACACATGAGGTGTTCATTGAGAGGAGTGTTCATTTTGAGGAAATCTCTCCTAGCTTAGCCTCTCTACCTCCTCCACCTTCCTCCTTTGTGGATAGTGATGCTAGTGATTCAAATGATGAGACTCCTTCAACTCCAACTCATAGGGTTACACCTCTATAGGGTCCACTTGCAGTTGAGGAGCCATTTTCTCCACCTCCACCTAGACCTCGTTGGGCTTGATAAACACTTGAGTTAGTGGGTTCTCTTGTTGGGGATCCTTTAGATACACGGAGGACTCGATCACAACATCAAGACCTTCCACGTGCATACATTGATACCGCTTTTGATCCATAGACATTTCAAGAAGCTTTAGGGGTTCCTAAGTGGGACCAAGATATGGAGGAAGAGTATAGTTCCTTGATGAGGAACAAGACATGGGATTTAGTTCCTCTCCCTAAGGGGAGAAAGATGGTTCAATGTAAGTGGATCTATCGGACCAAGTTCACAACATATAGTAGTGTGGATAAGTATAAGGCTCGGCTTGTTGTGAAAGGTTTCTCTCATGTTCCAAGTGTTGACTATACTGAGACCTTTGTGCTTGTAGCCAAGATGAAATACATTCACTTGACACTTTCTATTACCGCAACTCATGGTTGGGTTGTACATCAAATGGATGTAAAGAGTTCTTTTCTTCATGGGGATCTTGATGAGGATATTTATATATAGCAGCCACTGGGTTTCATCTAGGATTCTTCCTTGGTTTGTAGACTAAGGAAATCTCTCTATGGCCTTAAGCAGGCCCCCAAGGCTTGGTATGCCAAGATGGATTCCTTTCTTCTCTCAGCAGGGTTCACCAGGTGTCATTCTGATCTGAATGTCTACATTTTGCGACAGGATGACTCTCACTTGATACTTGTGCTCTATGTTGATGATTTGATCATTACAGGGAGCACCACATCCATCATTAGCATGGTCAAATCTTTTTTGCATGACAGATTTGCTATGACTGACTTAGGTCTTTTGCACTACTTTCTTAGGATAGAGATTTCAAAGTCACCTTCCGGGATTACACTATTGCAGCCCAAGTATGCTTTTGATCTACTTGCACGCTTTCATATGGTTGATTGTAAGTCTGCACCGACTCCCTTTCTTTTAGGAGTCAAGCTTGAGGCTAGGTGCTCTTCTCCACCAGTTGATGCCACATTGTATCATCAACTTGTGGGTAGTCTCATATACTTGACTCACACACGCCTTGATATTTCATTTGTAGTTGGCATGGTTTCCCGCTTCATATAGGAACCACATGAGCTTCATTGGAAAGCTACCAAACACATCCTTCACTACATCCAGGGTACACATCACTATGGGATTCACTATGTAGTAGGCACAAGACTTCACTTGGTTCGTTACACAGACTCTGATTGTGTTGGTGATCTTGATGATTGTAAGTCTACTTCAGGTTATAGCTTCCACCTTAGTTTAGGCCCCATTTGTTGGCAGAGAAAGAAGCAACATGTTATTTCTCTCTCTTCGACTGAGGCCGAGTATCGAGGGGTTGTTAACACAGTGACTGAGACATCTGACTTCAATAGATTCTCACAGAGTTTGGGTTCACCACTTCATGACCGACAGTCCTACATTGTGACAATTAGAGTGCTATTGCAATATCAAAGAATGCAGTCCAGCATCAGTAGACCAAACACATCGAGATCCATGCACACTACATCCGAGAGTTGATTCAGGAGTAGGTCATTGATTTGCAGTATTGTCCTATAGTGGAGCAGGTTGCTGACATCTTTACCAAACCTTTTACCAAGAGTAAGTTCTAGCAGTTGCGAGCTCTCTTGGGGGTGTGAGATGTCTCATTAGGGGGGGTCAGCTGACTTCTCCTTCCTCTCTTATGGGGGGGACTTTTTCCTCTTTGAGGTTTTGTCCTTCTTCTTTAAGAGTCTTTTGTACATTCATCTCTCTTTTGGCGGGGAGTTTTTTTCCCACTGCGTTTTCTCCCTTTCTCTATTTGTGAGAGATTGCATTGCATAGGTTTGATTGCATTTGCATATTGTACATGGGTACCTATCATGGCCTAGTAGTTGGGACCCATCTTGCATTGTTGACTTGAGTCTTCATTCCCCTAAGTTGCACTTAAGGGGGGGTGTTGGTGTAAATAATTATTCATCATGGATATTATTACACTTTACTTAAGTTAACTTAGGATAACACATCTCATTGTAGTTTGGATATGAGACACTTAGGGAAGTGTGCATATAGGGATGTAGCTTGTAGGAGAAATTCCACCTTTTGTAGTCTTATCTTATCGTTACACTCCAAATTCGGTGGGTCATCCACCTCTTGTGGAATATTATATTATTTCTCCTACCTACCCCTACTTTTTCTTACCTACTCTTGTTTCTCATTGAGCCACATGTCATGATTGTGTGCTCACATATTCATATGGCCTTGCCTATATAATCAGGCCCATATTCATTGTATTGGTTAATCCAGTTGATCATTTGCATATTGATGAGAATACGGTCTTTTCTTGTCATACTTTTGTCTCTCTTTTGTGCTTTTCATTGTGCCCTTGGTCTTGGCAAAATCTCACAATTTCAAACCTAGTTATCCAATTAGGACCAGATCTGGTATGTTGTTGGAAGCAATTTTGGTATTTGTAAAGCGGAAAATCGTGATCGAACCCTAGTTGTTCTCCCCTCTTCCAACTCCGAGGAGAGAGAAGGGAGGTTCGCTAGGATTCGATGGTTTTCACTTAGGGGAGAGACTTTACATTCAAAAGAGGGGTTGAAACCCACAAGATCCAATCCCACGCAATGCAAGATTGGATTCTAAATGTGTTTCAAGGGTTAAGACAGCAAGGCTACCCTCTTTTGTAAAGAATGTTGATAGAAGAATTAAGCTAAGCATGCATAGAAAGTGATAAAGATTCGCTTATAAACTGAGATAGGAATATAGTATGAAGCTACGGACCTGGAATTAGCAGTAAAATGTCGATACGGCGCTGTCCTGCAAATTTGAGCAAAAGTTGTTGGGACGATGGTGCCCGGCGCCACGGTCCTCCGAAAAATCCGCAAAACGAAGGGGGATCTGTTCGTCTCTGCACAAGGATTCCAGATCTTCAATTTCAGCCGCGTACCTGCAACCTACACACAGAAAAGCGAAGACGATTGGGGGGTTAGGGATTAGGGGTTTGCCTTTAGGTCAAACCCCAGTTTTGGAATTAACCAAGAAATGAGCAAGTGCTGTAAATGTAAATGACTGTAAAACAAGTACTAATACCTTGTTCTAAGGATGTTTGTATCCTTATGTGCAAAGGTATAGATGTTGTATGTTGTATGTTGTAGCATGTAGTATGTGATCTCCTCTTCAATGGTTGAATCCTTGTCTTGAATGCAACACTTAGCCTTGAATGGAGACTTGAAATGATCAATTGCTTGAAGGAATGCTTGAATGCTTGAATGCTTGAATGCTTGAGTATAATTTCCATGCCTTTTTCATCATGTCGAATGAAAGAGGAAAATGTAGTTTATATACTTGTCATTTAGGGCTGATAGACTGATTTTCCCGACCTTAGGCCGACCAGGAAAGTTAATTTCCAAATTGCAAACAAAAAGGCCCAAGACCCCTTAGGAGACCGGGCCCAAAATAGGACCCAGGGACCAGGGCGCTGGGCGCTCTGGTCCCACCTCCCGGGACAGCAGGGCGCAAGGAGGTTCAGGCCAGGGTGCTTGAAAAATGCAGTTTTCAGTGTCGTGAGCAAGTTTCGGGGTCTCCATTCAGGTTGCGTGTTGCGTCGCCATCGTGAAGACCGAAATGCAGTCGAAATTGCAAGTGTCGCAATTTTAGGACGCTACATTTAGCCCCCACTTTAGCGGGAGTATGTATGCTCATACTTCCGGTAAAGTACAAGGAAACAATATTGAAAGACTTTCACCACGTCAAGGAGGCAAGATACACCAAGCCCCCAGTGGACTAAGGATCTTACGACTTCAATTGACAAAGTAAAAGGGAAGATCACGAGGGAGAACCATGACTGTCAGTAGTAAGGTTCCCTCACTATGAGTCATGCAAAAGAAATACCAAAAATTTTCAAGGCAAAGCTAAGTTCGCCAAGAAATTTTCAAGTATCTAGAAAGGATATGAATGGGATGTATGCCCCCCTACGTTAAAGCAATTGCACACGCCTCACCGGGGGTGATTGTTTTAACGTAGTGATACACATAAGAAATGAGAAAGGAAAGGAGCACGTTATCGCAAGGATTTAGCCCCCAAGTGTGAGATAAACCCAAGGATAATAGACACAAAACACAAAGCACAAGGTGACTTCACTTTCCTCGGGGTCAGTATGCTATATGATAATTCATGTATATCATATGTATGTATGCATAATTGTTCTTCATTCCCCAATCAAGGAAGGTCACCTAGAAGAAGGGAACACATGTGTCTTTTGAGTCAACATGAGAGAGATCGAGAGATCTCAATACTGTGCATCGTCCTCAAGTAAACAACACTAAGGACAACAAATAGAAGAATGAGAATAACATATAGAAGAAGTAACAAAAGAGAGGGGGAGAGAATCTGCTATGCTAATGAAACTAGTCTAGCACGTCATCTACCCCCCGATCTTGCTGATCAATGTTTCAGGAAGGAAGGGAACATGCTAGAGGAGGAACATCCAACACAGCAGATGGAGCTATCACAAGATCCAAACATGGGCTATGTTCATGTTCCGAGCCACGTTGTTCTTGTCTAGGAGCTAGGATAAGTGCTTTAGAAAATTCATTAGATAAATGGTTATCAATATCAACAAGTTCATATTCACTATCAGAAGCAAGAGAAGTAACATTTTCATCATGAATAACAGTTTCATCCATATCATCATCAAGATTTATAAAAATAGGATCTTTAACTCGCACAGGATCAAGACCATCATGCATCTTATGTTTAGGAGATTTAGGCTCAATGTCCGGCTGAGGAGAAAATGGAATAATGCTTGTTGAAGGTGTTTTTGGAGATTGCAAAGTTTGAGCTCTAAGACGACGCTTTCGCCGGCGTTCACGTGCAGAACGATTTCGTCTAGTCTTAGTAAGAAGTGGAGAAGATTGAGGAGGAGGAATGTTCTCATCCTTAGCACTTGGGTGTTTAGGTTGTGGTCTCTTAGGCTGGATAATAGGAGAAGAAGAAGGTCTCTTCTCTCTATAAAAAGAAGGAGGAGAAACTGCTCCATATAAAGGAGGAATTTTTAGTTTAGGGAGAAGACCAAGTCCATCATGACGAGGAGGTATAGGTCTACTCTTAGGAAGTTTATTAGGCATAGACATAGTCACATCCATGGGGATGGGTTGGGAATCTTCTTGAGGAAAGACATTAGTTTTATCTTTCAAAGGAAGAACTTCCTTCTCAAGAATGATAGGAATATCAAGTTTAGGTGTTCTAGGTTCACTTAGAGATAGGATCATATCTGTTTTCCACTTTTGATAAGATTTGAAAAGATGATCACTTCACGGAGGAAGAGATTGGAATTGTTTAGGCCAAAAGTAATCAATAGGAACGCTAGAAGTTCTTTCAGCTGGTTTAAAGAGACTATGATTGATAGTAACAACTTCACCATTATGGGGAAATTTCAAACACTTATGAATAGGAGAAGAAATAGCTTTCATGGAAGATAGCCAAGGATAGCCAAGCTTCACATGAAATTGTTCGGAAGAAGGAATAATAGCAAAGTTCACATCAAGAGATTTGTTATGGACCTCAATAGGCAATGTAATAGAACCAATTGCAGGAGAAGAAAATGCATCAAATAATTTCACAATCACATCTGTTTTGTCATATATCACTTGATTCAATTGCAAAGTAAAAAGGAATTCTTCAGTAATAACATTAACCATGCACGAAGGATCAATAAGCACTCCACGACAAGGTGTATTCTTGACTTTTGCAACTATGTATAAAGGACCATCAGGTGCCCTAATGGTTTCACTAGAATCAAATGTGATGGAAGGTTCTTTAGGGATTTCTTGCTGCTCTACAAAGTTAATCACATTCGGAGTCATAGACACAAGACCATCAGATGAGAGAGAGGAATCATTAGCCTCAATTGCATTAGAGGTATGAGAAGGCAATGGATCAGTGAAAATCTGAAGATTTTGGTTAGGAGGAGCTACAGATGTATTGCCTTTATCATTCACTCCAGAAACAGAAATAGTATTGTTATCAATCAAATCTTGAATTTTACCCTTTAAAGAAAAACATTTTTCAGTATCATGCCCAGGCTGACGATGAAATTGACAAAAAGATTTGTTATCAAAATAAGGTGAAGTAATCTTTGCAGGATCAATTTGTCTTATAGGAGGAAGAGTAAGCACATTTTGTTCTAATAACTTATTCATAATACTATGCAATGATTCATTCAAAGGAGTATACTTTCTTTCTTTCTTGAAAAATTTAGAAATAGGAGGCACACCTGATGCTGCATTCACATTGTTGTTGATGATGTTTTCATTGAATTTGATGGAATCTCTGTTCGGTTTAAACTTCCCAAATGGTTGTTGATTGCTATCACCCTTATCACTCGGAGCCATAGGATGTGATTGTTCCATTTGACTCACAGTCAGTTGATAATTGTGAAGAGTTGCACACAACTGTTGGAAAGAAGTAAACTCAGAAAACAGAAGTTTGTCTCGAATATCTTTTTGTAAATTAGAAATAAAGGTTCTTTGAATATCATTGTTAGGCACTGGAAATGAAATTTGAGCATACAAATGCTTATATCTACCAATGAAATCAGTCACTTTTTCTTTAACACCTTGTTTACAATGCATTAAATCAATCAAAGTAACTTTAGGACTTATATTGTTTTGAAATTGTTGAATGAAAGCATTTGCAAGTTGTTCAAAAGAAGTAATAGAATAGGAAGGCAACGAGCAATACCATTGTAGGGCTTTGTCTCTTAATGTTCTAGTAAACAGTTTTGCAAGCAACCTTTGGTCATAAGCAAAATCGGTACATATTGTTTGAAATGTCTTAACATGTGTTAGAGGATCACCTTTACCATTATAAAGTTCCAAATGTGGAATTTCAACATGTTTAGGAGGGATAGCTCGAACAATGTCAAGAGAAAGTGGGCTCGCAACGTCAAATGTGGGCACACTAAACTTAGATTGATTCATAGAGGCAATTTGTTGCTGTAAAGAAGAGACAGTTTGTGCAAGATTGTTAATGGTCGCTTCAGTCGAAGAATTCATATTAGATGTGTTAGATTGAGATGGAGGTGTTATGTTATTGAAAGAAGGTAAAGAGTAAGGTGGTGGGACTCTATGATAATTAGTCATAGGAGATGATTGGACAGGAGGAACACTACAAGGGGAATAGAATGATTGAATGAATTGCCCCCTTGCGTCATGTTCATTTGTGGTGATATAATAGGCACACTCATTGAAGGAATGAATGAAGAAGTCGGATTGAATGAAGGAAGAGGGTTAATTGAAGAAGAAGGGTTGCCCCCATGACTGGTGATCATAGGAGGAATGTCTTGTATAGAAGTAGTTATTATGTTTGATGTAAAGGTAGGTATGCTAGCAATAGAAGTCATCAAAGGAATAGAATGATTGACTTGAGTAGGAGGTTGTGTATAACCTAAAGATTCGGCACAACTCTTTATAGGCATCACATTCGAATTCACAATGTGTGAAATACCACACAAAATATCAATTCCATTCTTATCACTTTGAAGCATATATTTTAGACCCTCAATTAAAGGAAGAGCTTGACTATCAGGATACTCATGAGACATCCATTGGTGAAAATCATCAAATTGGTTATCCAATTTCGAAAGTTGTTCTACAGAAACCTCATGGAGAGCTTCTTCATCATTAGGAGGATTAGAGGAATTACCCATGTCCTCGTTAAAAAGGCTATTCAAATTAGGTTCCATCTCCTCGGTAGTTAAACCTCGGAAAGACTTAATTCTACGGCTTCGTCTAACGGGAATAGTGTAAGTAGGGCTTATTGTTGTAAAACTCATGCACTAGAGAAGGAGAGAAAGTTTTGAATTTAGAGGCAGCAATTTTCCGTAAAATTAGCCAATCTTCTGGATTTAAGTTGTTAAATGCAATCACGACAGTCTCTCGAAATTTCGAAAAAAATGTCCGGGACCGTGGCGCCCGGAGTGCAACACGGTCCTTGCAACTTTTTTCGAAATTTGCAGGGATGAAAGGTATGATGATTTTAGAGCTAATCTGAAAAAATTGAGTGATTTTACGATCTGTAGATAGGCCAAATTAAAGTTGTAATCTCGAAATTGAACCCTACCAAGATTGTCGAAAAAAGCAAAATTTGAATTTTGAAAAAGAGAGGGAAACTAAAATTTTGAATTTTATGATTTTAGAGGGAATGTCAAGAGCAATGCAAATTTTGAAATTTGAAAATTGACTCAATTTCACGCAAAATTCAATTTTGAAAGCGGAAATCAAAGTTGTAATTAAGCATTTAATTTCAAAAGTCACAAATTGTAAGAATTTGAATAAAGCACTGAAATTTTTAATGAATGATAACACACTTTTCAGATTTAGGACAGTAAGAACACAATTTTGACACAAAATTTCAATTTCAATGATTTTTAAATGTTTAGAAGCCTTAATCCAAGCAATCACAAGACCAACTTTGACTGTAATTTTGAAGGTGTTATAATTGATAAAATCAGCCAAAATTTTGAATTTTAGCAGAAAAACACAGTAAGATCTCGCTCCCGAAATTTCGAAAAAAATGTCGGGGACGATGGCGCTCGGCGCCACGGTTCTCGCAACTTTTTTCCAAATTTTCAGGGATGAAAGATATTGTGATTTTATTGCGGAATCCAAAGTTACAACTGATTTGGAGATGTTTTGATCAGTGAAATTGTCGGACAAAGGTTGAATCAAGAGGGTTTCAAAAATTAGGGTTTCGACACTTAACCACTTAATTTTAAGAATTAAAGCACAAATATGAATTGATAATTTGTAATAGAAGGGCAGATCTGAAATAGGCATTAACATTTAGACATTTCGCAAGTTCAATTACTAAAAAGAAAATTTAGGGTTTTTATGCAATCACCTCTAAAATTTTGCAAAAGATCAAACATGGAAATGTAATCAATTTTTTTAGATCTAAGCATGAAAAATCAGAAAGGATGTTCACGTCGGGTTCACCAAAATGTAAAGCGGAAAATCACGATCGAACCCTAGTTGTTCTCCCCTCTTCCAACTCCGAGGAGAGAGAAGGGAGGTTCGCTAGGATTCGATGGTTTTCACTTAGGGGGGAGACTTTACATTCAAAAGAGGGGTTGAAACCCACAAGATCCAATCCCATGCAATG
The DNA here is from genome assembly GCF_030272615.1 of Cryptomeria japonica. Classification (NCBI taxonomy): domain Eukaryota; kingdom Viridiplantae; phylum Streptophyta; class Pinopsida; order Cupressales; family Cupressaceae; genus Cryptomeria; species Cryptomeria japonica. The sequence continues at coordinate 308,598,772 of NC_081409.1, read as the reverse complement.
CAAGATTGGATTCTAAATGTGTTTCAAGGGTTAAGACAGCAAGGCTACCCACTTTTGTAAAGAATGTTGATAGAAGGATTAAGCTAAGCATGCATAGAAAGTGATAAAGATTCGCTTATAAACTGAGATAGGAATACAGTATGAAGCTGCGGACCTGGAATTAGCAGTAAAATGTCGATACGGCGCTGTCCTGCAAATTTGAGCAAAAGTTGTTGGGACGATGGCGCCCGGCGCCACGGTCCTCCGAAAAATCCGTGAAACGAAGGGGGATCTGTTCGTCTCTGCACAAGGATTCCAGATCTTCAATTTCAGCCGCGTACCTACAACCTACACACAGAAAAGCGAAGACGATTGGGGGGTTAGGGATTAGGGGTTTGCCTTTAGGTCAAACCCTGGTTTTGGAATTAACCAAGAAATGAGCAAGTGCTGTAAATGTAAATGACTGTAAAACAAGTACTAATACCTTGTTCTAAGGATGTTTGTATCCTTATGTGCGAAGGTATAGATGTTGTATGTTGTATGTTGTAGCATGTAGTATGTGATCTCCTCTTCAATGGTTGAATCCTTGTCTTGAATGCAACACTTAGCCTTGAATGGAGACTTGAAATGATCAATTGCTTGAAGGAATGCTTGAATGCTTGAATGCTTGAATGCTTGAGTATAATTTCCACGCCTTTTTCATCATGTCGAATGAAAGAGGAAAATGTAGTTTATATACTTGTCATTTAGGGCTGATAGACTGATTTTCCCGACCTTAGGCCGACCAGGAAAGTTAATTTCCAAATTGCAAACAAAAAGGCCCGAGACCCCTTAGGAGACCGGGCCCAAAATAGGACCCAGGGACCAGGGCGCTGGGCGCCTTGGTCCTGAAGGAATAGGGCGCTAGGCGCTCTGGTCCCACCTCCCGGGACAGCAGGGTGCAAGGAGGTTCAGGCCAGGGTGCTTGAAAAATGTAGTTTTCAGTGTCGTGAGCAAGTTTCGGGGTCTCCATTCAGGTTGCGTGTTGCGTCGCCATCGTGAAGACCGAAATGCAGTCGAAATTGCAAGTGTCGCAATTTTAGGACGCTACGGTATTGTTGGTGGAGCATCAATGGAAGAAAGGTATTTGATATGAAGCAATAAAGCATTAATATTCTACTAGTGTTATTTATGGAAAATCCTCATCTCTAAAATCCTGGTTTATTCTTATCTTGGTTGGTATCCTATTCTTGTATCAGTTGTGTGAAGTTTGATATCAGTGGTAGTAGTCATATCGACTGTGTATTTGTTGTGATTTATGTTCCGATATTCGTGGTATCTTTATCTTGGAGATGGGAGTTGTTGTGGTTCGAGTTTTATACTCAGGGGTATGTATCTATGGGTTTGGTAGACCCCTATTTTATTCTAATAATTAAGGTGTATGCATCGATTATGAAATGAGTGGAGGAAGCATGTAGGAGATCAAGAGAAGGCCAAATTTCTTATCATATTTTTGGTCAAGTCTTTATTGGATAACGTGTTGATTTTAGTAGCATATTATTGTGCAAAAAATTTGTGTTTAGCTGACATATTATCTTGGTGTATGCATTTTTTGGTATATGTGTGTGTATGCATTTATTAGATGTAAGTATGTGATGGATGGGTGTGCTATATGCGTATGATTTAGCAAAGTTGGAGGAGTGTGATTTGTGGATAGCAAGGCAATTGTAGTAAGAGAAGTAGTTTTATGAGAGAAGGAATATATAGAAGAGTCAGAGTGCAGATAGTGTTAAAATAATCTTTTACTAGATCTACTGCAAGTGATTGGTTTGACAAAGTGGTGTAGTAATTCCTTATCAGACTTGTTTCAGGTGATTATGGACAGTGTTGCAGTGATCCTTTACTGTATTTGTTGTGATTTTTGTGAGTTGTTATCTGATCTTAATCTGGAACTGACCACATGCATTAGGAGATGCAATTTTCCTCAGTTCAATATCTTTCTATTATTGTGTGCTTTTCGATAGTAAGCCGCTTTTGTAATTTGGTGGTGAGCCACCCCTTTTTGTAAACACCATATAACTAGTTATATTATCTTGAGACCTAACACTCTCCATGGTTTTTCCCATTTGGGTTTTCCACGTATAAAATTTAATGTTCAAGTCGTGGTTGTGTTATTTCTTTATTATGCATTTGCTATTTCATGTTGATGAGTTTAATTAAATTGATATATCAGTAAAAAATTTAGATATTGTGGGAATACTGATTCACCCCCTTCTTAGTATTCCCATCTATTAAACCAATTCAACAATTGGTAGCAAAGCTTTGGTCCCTTGCTTGAAAGATTAACTGCTTGAGGAAGACCCTTGTTGGTTGAATCATGACATCAATGAGTATGACCAGACAATATCAACTAGATGAGGAATTACAGACAACTCTTGAATATCTGGAAAGTGTTTAGTCTAAGAATGAGGAATTGAAAGAGAATGTGAAGGTAGCGAATGAATGTGTGCAGAAGGTGAGAGAACAAATCCAGAAGTTCAAGTTGAGACATAAGGAAGTTAACAATTAGTTGAAGTAGGCGAATGAAACCATTAAAGAATTGATACAAAAGATTGAAGAGAAGAACATGATATAGTAAAACCTTAATAAGGAATCAATAAAACTGAAGAACGAAGAATGTGAGAAGCTAGAACAAGAAGTGAAGAAGTTGAAGGCAAAAAGCAAGGTTCTTGATAGTAGCTACTTTTGAAAGATTTGATTAACATGCAAAAAGCTCATTTAGACAAGACTGGACTTGGATTTTAGATTGGTGAATGTTCAAATTAGAATGACAAAGACAAAGGTAAAGAGGCTAAGGCATAAGCAGAGAAGAAATTAGAAGATGCAAGAAAAACCCGGATTAGATAACTAACACAAGGAGACTACCAGTTCATCAACCAAATGCACAAAGGTACCCATCATTAAATGGTTATTGTTTTTAATGCAATAAATTTGGGCATAAGGAGGCAAACAATAGAAGCATTCAATGTTACAATTGCAAGATGTTTGGTCATAAAGAAAATCACTATAGAAATCATTCTATGAATCATAATCTTAATTCAGTTGGAGCAAATAAGATGAATAATAATTTTCATGGATACTATCATACATGCAATGGTTATATTCACAAAGCTAATTAGTACAAATTTAGAACACATTCACTAAATTTAGTGCAGAAGAACATTAGTTTTTACAAGTGCAAGCAATCTGGACATTATGCTAATTAGTGAAGAAATGAAAATATGGAGAAGTCTACTGAAAGGAATATAATGAAGGCTAATGAATCAAATAAAATAGAATTTTTGGTATGTTTGGAAAAAGAAGGAGGTGAATAATGTAAGTGAGCTTGGTGTATCATAATCTGGTGTAGGCACCTGTTCCTCTAGTAACTAAGCATATTACTTCAACTCAGTGGGAGTATTCAAAGATAATCTCTTGGTCCCCCCATCTAAGTTGGTTCATGTTGTTAATCCTGAATGATTGTGTTGGAGATGCTATCTGGTAATTCAATATGTTTACTGGCATCATCAACAAGACATATTTTGGCAGGAAAACCCTAAAAGAGATTCTTGGCAAGAAAAGTATCGATGTTTGAGATTATTTTTTATCATGATAATAGTAGTGCTTGAAGAGGTTGTGTGCAATTAAAGAGAAAAGTGTAGAGAAGCAGAGCTAATAGTCATGGAAGCCAAAATGATCATCAGAGAATTGAGAAGTGAAGGATTTCGGATTTTAGAGAAGGTATGGCTAGATGAATTTAATCCTAAAAAGATTAGAAAGGTGGAAAACAATTTGAGTAACACAGATTTGCAGAAAATTAAGGAATTTGAGCATAAAGGATTGGATCTATGGACTGAGTTTCCTTGGTTTGACAATGAGGAGGTGATCAAAGTATAAGTCTTGTACAGAATGATTGCATCATGTTGGATAAGCCCTATCCAATCATGAAGGATATTATTTTGGTCGTTATTGGTTTATGCAATAGTGGATCTATACCAGTTAAGAAATATACAAAGACTAATGAAGTTGAAACCCTAACCAGTGTGATGGGTGATCAGAGAGCATTGTTGATTGAAAAAATTATCAGCTCCAATGTAAGGTATGTTGCATATGGTATTTCTTACAAGATTTATTTCAGAAATAGGGAAGGTTACAATTTGGATATTAATGTATACGTGGCACATATGCTTGTTATGGAAGACAAAGTATTTGACATGTGAATTATTAAAGAATCTATTTCTAGATAACATCAAGATGAAAAAAGAGTAAGGGTATATGCACGAAGTTCTGGTACCAAAAAGGTGCCACACTAAAAAAAAAATGAAAAATGCTCATAAGGCGCATGCCTTATAAGGTGCGTACACTATAGGGTGTGCGCCCTATAGTGCACGTGACTTATAAGAGAATGTGGGCTTGGATCACGGGTCAAGGGTCCCATATAACTGTTTTTTAGTGCAACTCATTTGGCTAGCACCAAATATGGCTCTTCCATTGAAATTTTTTAACCTTTGATAAATTTCTACTCTATACCCTATAATCTATACTCTATACCCTATAGTTTGATATCCACAACCATAAAAATTAAACCATTTCAAACCTATAACAAATACCCTAGATCGTATGACCAAATATACTAAATCCTCAACCCTATACAATAACCATAGACCCTATAACCCAATATGCTAAACCATATGAGGTTGTTATGGGTCGTATGGTGTCCTAAGGGGTCATACGGTGTCCTATGACCCCTTAGGACACCATATGACCCCTTAGGACATAAGGTGAACCCTAACAACACGTAAGGGGTTATATGGTATCCTAAGGGGTCATCGGACATTATATGACCCGTTAGGACACCATATGACCACTTAGGACACCATATGACCCATACCGATACTATATGGTGTTCTAAGGGGTGACATGGTGTCCTAAGGGGTGACATAGTGTCCTAAGGGGTCATATGGTGTCCTATGACCCCTTAGGACACCATATGACCCATAACGACACTATATGGTGTTCTAAAGGGTCACATGGTGTTGTAAGGGGTCATATGGTATCCTAAGCGGTCATAGGACACTATATGACCCGTTAGGACACCATATGACCCGTTAGGACACCATATGACCCCTTAGGACACCATAAGAGCCCTTAAGACACAATATGGTGTTGTTATGGGTCGCATGGTGTCGTAAGGGGTCATATGGTATCCTATGACCCCTTAGGACACCATATGACCCCTTAGGACACAATATGGTGTTGTTATAGGTTGTATGGTGTCCTAAGGGGTCATATGGTGTCCTATGACCCCTCAGGATGCAATATGGTGTTGTTATGGGTCGTATAGTGTCCTAAGGGGTCATATGGTATCATATGGGGCCATAGGACACCATATGACCCCTTAGGTGTTGTTAGAGATCATATTGTGTCTTAACGGGTCATATGGTGTGTTATGACCCCTTAAGACACTATATGACCCCTTAGGACACTATACGACCCATAATGACACCATATGGTGTCCTAAGGGGTCATAGAACACCATATGACCCCTTAGGACACAATGTGAACCCTAACAACACGTAAGGGGTTATATGGTATCCTAAGGGGTCATAGGACACTATATGAGCCGTTAGGACACCATATGACCCCTTAGGACATAATATGGTGTCGTTAAGGGTCGTATGGTGTCGTTAGGGGTCATATGATATCCTATGACCCCTTAGGAGACTATATGACCCCTTAGGACACATTATGGTGTCGTTATAGGTCGTATGGTGTCCTAAGGCATCATATAATGTCCTATGACCCCTTAGGACACATTATGGTGTCGTTATGGGTTGTATGGTGTCCTAAGGGATCATATGGTGTCCTTTGGGACCATAGGACACCATATGACCCCTTAGGGGTCATTAGGGATCATATTGTGTCTTAACGGGTCATATGGTGTGTTATGACCCCTTAAGACACCATATGACCCCTTAGGACACCATACAACCCATAATGACACCATTTGGTATCCTAAGGGGTCATATAGTGTCCTAAGGGGTCATAGGACACCATATGACCCCTTAGGACACAATGTGAACCCTAACGACACGTAAGGGGTTATATGGTATCCTAAGGGTTCATAGGACACCATATGACCCCTTAGGACACAATGTGAACCCTAACGACACGTAAGGGGTTATATGGTATCCTAAGGGGTCATAGGACACTATATGACCCCTTAGGACACCATATGACCCCTTAGGAAACAATATGGTGTCGTTATGGGTTGTAAGGGGTCATATGGTATCCTATGACCCCTTAGGACACAATATGGTTGTTATGGGTTGTATGGTGTCCTAAGGGGTCATATGGTGTCCTATGACCCCTTAGGACACAATATGGTGTCATGATGGGTCGTATGTTGTCCTAAGGGGTCATATGGTGTCCTCTGGGGCCATAGGACACCATATGACCCCTTAGGTGTCATTAGGGATCATATTGTGTTTTAACGGGTCATATGGTGTGTTATGACCCCTTAAGACACCATATGACCCCTTAGGACACCATACGACCCATAATGACACCATATGGTTTCCTTAGGGGTCATATAGTGTCCTAAGGGGTTATAGGACACCATATGACCCCTTAAGACACAATGTGAACCCTAACGACATGTAAGGGGTTATATGGTATCCTAAGGGGTCATAGGACACTATATGACCTGTTAGGACACCATATGACCCCTTAGGACACCATATGACCGCTTAGGACACAATATGGTGTCGTTATGGGTCGTATGGTGTCGTAAGGGGTCATATGGTATCCTATGACCCCTTAGGACACAATATGGTGTCATTATGGGTCGTATGATGTCTTAAGGGGTCATGTGGTGTCCTATGACCCCTTAGGACACCATAGGGCCCCTTAGGTGTCGTTAGGTTTCATATTGTGACTTAACAGGTCGTATGGTGTGTTATGACCCCTTAAGACAACATATGACCCATAATGAGACCATATTGTTAGGAATCCCATAGATACTAAGGAGGGGGGGGGGGGTGTTGAATCAGTATCTAACCGGTAATTAGAATTGCTCAATTTAAAAATGCAGAACATATTATAATAGTGTACTGGTATGCAAGAAATAATGTAATGAACATAATTAAAAGCATCCACATGAAAAGCACACCATAACACAAGGATTTAACGAGGAAACCCGTTGTGGGAAAAACCTCGGTGGGATTTGTGACCCACAATATTCACTTACTAGCCAATAAGAGAATATTACTTACAAGAGGGGCTTGGACATGTAGGAAGGCCAATTGCCTAGAGCTCACTGCTCAATGGGAAGTCTCACTGACTTACAATGTGGATTATACAAATCCAATAACTTGTACTGCTTTACAATAGCATCTATAATGCCTGATCCAGTACCGGTTTGTGCTCTGTCTTTACATAAAACCTCTAACCTATATTTTGCATGATAGGTCTGCCTAATATCTTCTTCTTTTCACTTACATCGCCTTTTTTCAAACTTACTTACAAAATGTCTACAATGATATCTTTTATATATAAGAGTCATTTTACAATGATATCAAGTCGGCTTACAAAGTTTTTAAAATAATAAACAAAATATATTATAACAAAATCCCGTTGGCCTTTGTGCCGGTATACTTCCTTTCTTTGTGCCAGTGTCGGTGTCCTGAGTGTCGGTGTAGAATGTGTTTGTTGATTCCGGTGAACTATCTTGCCGGTGTAAAGCCTTGTCAGTGTAATGCCTTGCCGATGTAATAGGATTGTAAGGTTGCCATCAATGACAAAACCTTCAATCACCTACAATGTCTCATTGGAGTGTGCATATGCCAACACATATGGTGTCCTAATGGGTCATATAGTGTCCTAAAGGGTCATACGACACCATATGACCCCTTAGGACACAATGTGAACCCTAATGACACGTAAGGGGTTATATTATATCCTAAGGGGTCATAGGACATTATATGATCCCTTAGCACACCATATGACCCATTAGGATACAATATGGTGTTGTGATGGGTCATATGGTGTCATAATAGGTCATATGGTATCCTAGGACCCCTTAGGACACCATATGAGCCCTTAGGACACCATATGACCCATTATGACACCATATTGTATCCTAATGGGTCATATGGTGTGCTAAGGGGTCATATAGGACACCATATGAGCCCTTAGGACATAGTATGGCGTCGTTATGGGTTGTATGGTGTCCTAAGGGGCCATATGGTGTCCTATGAACCCTTAGGACACCATACGACCCATAATGACATAATATGGTGTTGTTTTGGGTCGTATGGTGTCCTAAGGGGTCATATGGTGTCCTATGGGGCCATAGGACACCATATGACTCCTTAGGTGTCGGTAGGGATCATATTGTGTCTTAACGGGTCATATGGTGTGTTATGACCCCTTAAGACACCATATGACTCCTTAGGACACCATACGACCAATAGTGACACCATATGGTGTACTAAGGGGTCATATAGTGTCCTAAGGGGTCATAGGACACCATATGACCCTTGATGACACAATGTGAACCCTAACGACATGTAAGGGGTTATATGGTGTCCTAAGGGGTCATAGGACACTGTATGACATGTTAGGACACCATATGACCCCTTAGGACACCATATGATGCATAACGACACTATATGGTGTTCCAAGGGGTCACCTGGTGTCCTAAGGGGTCATCTGGTGTCCGATGACCCCTTAGGACACCATATCACCCCTTGGAACACAATATGGTATTGTTATGGGTCATATGGTGTTGTAAGGGGTTATATGGTATCCTATGACCCCTTAGAACACCATGTGACCCCTTAGGACACAATATGGTGTCGTTATGGGTCATATGGTGTCCTAAGGGGTCATATGGTGTCTTAAGACCCCTTAGGACACCATACGACCCATAACGATACAATATGGTGTCGTTATGGGTTGTATGGTGTCCTAAGGGGTCATATAGTGTCCTATGGGGCCACAGGACACCATATGACCCCTTAGGACACCATACGACCCATAATGACACCATATGGTGTCCTACAAGGTCATATAGTGTCCTAAGGGGTCATTCAAAACCATATGACCCCTTAGGACACAATGTGAACCCTAATGACATGTAAGGGGTCATAGGATACTATATGACCCATTAGGACACTATATGACCCCTTAGGACACCATATAACCCATGGCGACACTATATGGTGCTCCAAGTGTTTACATGGTGTCCTAAGGGGTCATCTGGTTTCCTAGGACCTCTTAGGACACCATATGACCCCTTAGGACACCACATGACCCCTTAGGACATAATATGGTGTCGTTATAGGTCGTATGGTGTCCTAAGGGGTCATATGGTGTCCTATGACCCCTTAGGATACCATATGACCCCTTTAGGACACAATATGGTGTCGTTATGGGTCGTATGGTGTCCTAAGGGGTCATATGGTCTCCTATGGGGCCATAGGACACAATATGACCCCTTAGGTGTCGTTGGGGATCATATAGTGTCTTAAGAGGTTATATGGTGTGTTATGACCCCTTAAGACACCATATGACCGCTTAGGACACCATAAGAACCATAATGACACTATATGGTGTCCTAAGGGGTTATAGGACACCATTTGACCCCTTAAGACACAACGTGACCCCTTAAGACACAATGTGAACCCTAACAACACGTAAGGGGTTATATGGTATCCTAAGGAGTCATAGGACACTATATGACCTGTTAGGACACCATATGACCCCTTAGGACACCATATGACCCATAACGACACTATATGGTGTTCTAAGGTGTCACATGGTGTCATAAGGTTTCATATGGTGTCCTATGACCCCTTAGGATACAATATGATGTCGCTATGGGTCGTATGGTGTGCTAAGGGGTCATATGGTGTCCTATGGGGTCATAGGACACCATATGACTCCTTAGGTGTTGCTAGGGATCATATTGTGTCTTGATGGGTCATATGGTGTGTTATGACCCCTTAAGACACCATATGACCCCTTAGGACACCATACCACCCATAATGACACCATGTTGTGTCCTAAGGGGTCATATAGTGTCCTAAGGGGTCATAGGACACCATATGACCCCTTAGGACACAATGTGAACCCTAATGACACCTAAGGGGTTATATGGTATCCTAAGGGGTCATAGGATACTATATGACCGGTTAGGACACCATATGACCCCTTAGGATACCATATGACCCATAATGACACTATATGGTGTTCTATGGGGTCATATGGTGTCGTAAGGGGTCATATGACCATATGAACCATTAGGACACCATATGACCCCTTTAGGACACAATATGATGTCGTTATGGGTCATATGTTTTCCTAAGGGGTCATATGGTGTCCTATGGGGTCATAGGACACCATATGACCCCTTAGGTGTCGTTAGGGATCATATTGTGTCTTAATGGGTCATATGGTGTGTTATGATCCCTTAAGACACCATATGACCCCTTAGGACACTATACAACCCTTAATGACACCATATGGTGTCCTAAGGGGTCATATAATGTCCTAAGGGGTCATAGGACACCATATGACCCCTTAGGACAATGTGAACCCTAACGACACATAGGGGGTTATATGGTATCCTAAGGGGTCATAGGACACTATATGACTCGTTAGGACACCATATGACCCATTAGGACACCATATGACCCATAATGACACTATATGGTGTTGTAAGGGGTCACATGGTGTTGTAAGGGGTCATATGGTGTCCTATGACCCCTTAGGACACCATATGACCCCTTACAACACAATATGGTGTTTTTATGGGTCGTATGGTGTCCTAAGGGGTCATAGGACACCATATGACCCCTTAGGTGTCGTTAGGGATCATATTGTGTCTTAATGGTTTATATGGTGTGTTATGACCACTTAAGACACCATATGACCCCTTAGGACACCTTATGTTGTCATTATGGGTTGTATGGTGTCCTAAGGTGTCATATGGTGTCCTAAGGGATCATCACACACCATAAGACCATAATGATCCCATATGGTGTACTAGGGGCTTATATGGTGTCGTAAGGGGTCAGAGGACACCATACGAACCATACTGACACCATATGGTGTCCTAAGGGGTCATAGGACACCATATAACCCCTTAGGACACAATATGACCCCTAACAACACCTAAGGGGTCCTATGGTGTCCTATGACCCATTAAGGCACCATATGGTGTCATTATGGGTTGTATGGTGTCCTAAGGGGTCATATGGTGTCCTATGACCACTTAAGATAGAATATGGTGTTGTTATGGGTCCTATGGTAGCCTAAGAGGTCATATGGTGTGCTATGACCTCTTAGGACACCATATGACCCCTTAGGTGTTGTTAGGGGTCATATTATGTCCTACGGGGTCATATGGTGTCCTATGACCCCTTAGGACCTAGAGAGAGGAGGGAGTGAGGAAGAAACTTAGGGAAAGAGGTGAGAGAGGGAATTAGATGGGTGTAAGGATGAAGAGGGAGATAGCTCGAGTGATAGGAGAATAAGGGAATTGTGAGAGCTAGAGAGGGGATGGACAAAGAAGAGTATGTATCTATAAGAATGAAGAGCCCGAGAAGGGGTAAGGAGAGAGAGAATATGAGATCTAGTTCATAGAGAGAGATGGAATTATGAGGGAAGGGAGATAAAGAAGGGAGAGGTAAGATGGGGGTTTCTATGTACACATTTGGTGCTCTCCCTATTTGGCACACACCAAATGGAAAAATCCATTCATCACATTTGGTGCACACCAAATATGGTGCTCACCCTATTTGGCGCAAGTAGGGTGCACGCCATATTTGGCGCACGCCAAATGGCCCGCTTTGGGAAACACAAAACCTATGGGTTGAATTTGCCTTGGGCATCCAACCCAAAGGTTTGGACAACCATTTCAGGCTAGAGACGTGTTTCTATCAGAACATTGAAAATTTTAACATATTTTTGGTTGTGCTCTCCGTTAGGTTAGCACGTGTTTCAATAAAGTTAAAAAAAAATATCGTGGTAAACTTGAGCTCACTTTTAGCTATCCAACAATGTAATTTATTTCAAATTTATATTTCATTAAGTCTTTCATCTATAATTTCTTTTGTGAGTGTGTCAGTTTTTTGTCAAAAACCAACATGCACTATTTTGGGTATAGATTTTTACACGTTCATAAGATTTTGAAAAAACTTACTTTTTTAGAAACTAGACTCCATTCTACACAATTTTAAATTTTATTTATTTATTTTTGATTAGTTTTCAATGATTTTAGGGGGGAGCACGCTCAAATTTTTGTTTTTCAGGATGTGTCCACTTCGAAAATTAGTAAAAAATCATATACTCATTAAAAAATTAGCTAAAAACTCTGGCATAAACTACAAGGTGCTAGCTAATTTATCACCAAAGCGATTTTAAAAATTAAAAAAAAAAATTAAACATTTTAGGGGGGCCACAATAGATGCTATGTTATGTTTTTTTGCATAAAAATAGGACTACTTTTTGCGGCCCCCCTTTTTGAAGCCCTTAATCTCCACCATTTTCAAAAAAAAATTAGTAGTATAGAAAGTAGACTCGAAACACTCTGACTCTTGTTCTTGTTGGATCTTCAAATTTGGAGTGTAACTATCTTCAATTTGTCGTTGAAGTTCAAAATTTTTTGATTTCAGAAAAGAAAAAAAAAGTGGCATCTTAAGACCCCCTTTTGGTACCACAACTTGGCGCACATACATGTAAGGTTACCCCTTTCGATTTGGATCATTTCTTGTGTGTTTGGATATGTATTTTTTGGGATCCCTTCCGACTAAGTAGAATGTGATATGGGAATCTGGAGTCTTAGTTGCTAGGAAAATCTTTTGATATTTGAATGGACTGGATAAGATAGAAGATGTACACAATTCTTATTTCAAACCATTTCTGGATATGTGGAGTATCAGTCTGGTATCCCCTGCTATTGGTTCAACTAGAGAGGGTTCTTCCTCTAGAAAGAGAAAAAGGAAATAAATTGTTCCCACCAGTGCCTTGGAATCTAAGAAGTGAAAGAAGGATCAAAAAGAGAAAGACATCGTTGTGATTGAAGATCTGGAATCTCCTATGGCTAAGGGAGAAGTGGTTGTTGCAGAGAAGAAAGAAGAAGTATATGAATCTGATGATGAGTCTAATTTATTGGAAATCATTGCAAGCACAGATGGAATAAAGAATATTGGAAAAATGTGGCTTACTTCTATTGAGGCAGATAGAATTGAGAACGTCCTGATAGATCATTTTCTCTGGAACAATATTAAGATTAAAGATGTTAGTGATGTGCTTCTAAAATCCTTGTTTGAGATAGTTAAAGATAAATTGATTGAGCAGCCTGTTAGAATAGAAGATTCAGAGGAGGATGCTGATGATATGCAGAGTATGTTGGAGAAATGCAATGATGCAAAAAGGACTATATCCGAATGCATAATTGAAATGAGAATCTATATTAGCAGTGATAGAAAAGTTTACAAGTATTTTCTTTCATGGTCGACTGCTGCAGTAAAATATAAAGAAAAGATTGAAGCTATTGAAGAAGAACCGTGTTCCTTGGGCAAGTCATTTGAATTTCTGAGTGACAAGGATGGAGAGCAAAGGAAAAAAGGTAAAATCTCTTTAGGCTGAATTGTTATTGATGCAAAGCCAAAGGGAAGATTATGTGAGTGATTTCTGGAAGGTGAAGGAGATTGTTGAAGCAAAATTGGAACATTTCTCAGCATTGCTTAGTAGTGTGGTTGAGTATGACTAGAATCCATTTTCTTTGGATAGTTTCTCTCATGTCGTTGACATGTTGGTGGAAAGCATAAGTTTATTTATTATTATTTAATTGGTTGTGCATTCCTCAGAGGTTCTTCTTTCAGAATTGAAGGAGAAGTACAAGCAAATATTTCAAAAGAATAGTAGTTAAGGAACTTTTCTTGCTTACATTTTTTGAATTTTTATTTTGTTTGCCATGGATTGAACACACCCTTTGTCATTTTTTTCAAAGGGGGAGAGAAATGGAGAGAAATAGAATATGGGAGAAATATAGAGATAGGTAGAGTAACGAAGATATTAGTCATATGAGCAATGGGAAGTTTCATGCATTATTCTTTTTTTGAGATGTTCTGTCATTAATGACAAAGGAGGAGATTATTAAACTTGTGTGAATATTGTCATTGTTGTCATTGATGTCAAACCTAGTCATCTGGTTAGGAACAAATGTGGTATGCTATTGGAAGTAGCTTTGGTATTGCTGGTTGAGCGTTAGTGGAAGAAAGGTATGTGATATGAAGCAGTTTGGCATAGCGAATCTACTGGTGTTATTTCTATAAATTCCTCATCTACGAAGTTGTGCTTATCTTGGTTGGTATCTTGTTCCAGTATTAGTTGTGTGAGTTTTGTATCAGTGATAGGAGTCATATTAGTTATGTGTCTGTTGCGATTTTTGTTCCAATATTGTGGTATTTGTATCTTGGAGTTAGGAGTTGTTGTGCTTGGAGTTTTATGCTCATGGGTCCATCTCTATGGGTTTGATATACCCTTGTTTTGTTTTGGTAATTACGGTTTGTGCATTGGTAAATTAAATGAGTGAAGGAAGCATGTAGGAGATCAAGTGAAGACCAAATTTTTTATCATATTTTTGGTCAAGGCTTTATTGGATAATTTGTTCATCTGAACAACATATATTATTGTGTAAATCATTTGTGTTTGGCTGCAATATTATCTTGATAAATCAGCATTCACATATATGTGTGTTTGTGTGTGTGTGCATTTAGTAGATGTAAGGGTGTGCTGAATGAGTGTGTTATATGTGTATAGTTTAGCAGAGTTAGAGGAGTGTGAGTTGTGGACAATGAAGAAATTGTAGTAAGAGAAGCAATTTTATGAGCGAATGAATTTATATAGAAGAGTCAAAGTGCAGATAGTGTTGCAGTACTTCTTTACCATATTTGTTGCAAGTGATTGGTTCAACAGAGTAGCACACAATAGTCCCTTACCAGACTTTCTATAGGTGATTGTGGATAGTGGTACAATGATCCATTACTGGATTTGTTGTGAGTTTTGTGAGTTGTTATCTGAGCTTAATCTAGAGTTGACCCCATGCATTAGGAGATGCAATTTTCCTCAATTCAATATCTTTCTATTGCAGTGAGATTTTTGACAGTGAGTCGCTTTTGTAATCTAGCAGTGAGCTAGCTGACAATGAGCCACCCCTTATTATAAACACCATATAACTGGTTATATTATCTTGAGAGTTAACACTCTTCATGGTTTTTCCAATTTGGGTTTTCCATGCATAAAATATAGTGTTCAAGTTGTAGTTGTGTTATTTCTTTATTATGCATTTGCTATTTGATGTTGATGAGCTTAATTGAATTGATATATCAGTAAAAGTTTTAGATATTGTTGGAATACTAATTCACCCCCCCTCTTAGTATTCTGGTCTATTCAACCAATTCAACAATTAAGTCATTTCCTTTGACTTTTTGCTAACAAATTGTCTAACCAGGGTGTGGCTGCAAGTTTCAAGGAGGGGGTGTCTAACAAATTATTTTTTATTGGTTTTGAAGACTTTGCATCTGCAATATTTCTTTAACCAATCATTTAATTGGGAAATCGATCAATCCTAGGATACTCAACTTCATTTTTCTACAAATGGTTTAAAAGAACAACCATATTTTGCAATCATGGTTTAAAACAAATAGATCACCTTGTCATTTTCAAGTTTTTAAAATGAACTCACATTTTGTGATGAGGGTTTAAAATGAACAATTGTTTTTCGTGTTTGGTGTGATAGCACATCCGTATGGTGGACCCACCTTTACACCAAGTATCCTCTCCCCTCGCCTTCGTGGATCTTGGGTGAAAGAGAAAGGTGATTAACAACACCCACCTTTTATTTTTGAGTAGAGAAGCACCTCTTGGGGGCTTCATCACCCCATGGGAGTGTTTTAAAATTGAGGCACGTTTGGGGATATCTTCTCTCACAGTGGGTCTCAAGTAGTGTTTTTCGAGCCACTATAGAAATATGTTGGTCAAATGATCAGAGTGTTGAGTGAATTTGGCTATGTGGAGGCCTTCTCTGCACTGATAAGATCAATTAGAGTCTTAAGTATTTTTCTTCACAGATTCATTGTTGGATTAGGATCCCTCAAAACATTACTAGACACCTTGTTATAGTGGCCCAAATCCCATTTTCTTGTTGGTGTAGGAAGTCAGACCTTTAAATCCACCCCACATCGTACTATTCAAAGTAGAGATAGATGTCCCTTGGCTCATAATATCTTTGGATCTTTAAGGTATGAGATTCTAATATGATCAAAACGTGAGTGCCGTGGTGGGGGAGCCAATGCTATGAAATCTCTATCTATTCTCTTTGTTTAAGTGTATGGAGAAATTCAACTGGGGACTCAACAAGTAAAATCCTTTTTGTGGCCTAAGTTGTATGTCTTCAAGTGTCTACAATTGTTGAAACCTGTTATGTTCAAATTTGGGCTACTCTAGGTCTCCCTTTATCTCACGCTTGCTCAAAGCATTGAAACTTGGCTGGTGATTTATTGTCTGATTTTGCTTGCTAAGAGGATAATTTCCAAGTTTTATGCAACCATACACCTTGGTTATCACAAATTTTCCAATGTGTCGTATCCTAAAATCTCTCAAGCATATCAAGAAGTGCATTTACCACAGATTCAAGAAGAGAAACCTAGCCAAAAAGAGATCTTAGAGAAGAGAAGCTTTCTCTAAAAAAATCATGAGGTCCTACTAGAAGATTAGACATTCCTACACAAGTATCATGACTTTACCCATGGTTTTTTCCATAAAATTTCAACTAGAGCCTCTCAGAACAATAGCCCATAACCAACGACTAGGTTTTTCTCAATCCATCAATGAAGATCATCATATCCTGTTGTCTCGTCTTCCTCATCCACTGATAACTTATCTATAACTCATCATTTTTTTCTCTCAACTCATTTTCTCACCATCTTCTTTCATATCCAACCTTTCATGCTTCATGTGGACTTAGTGCAATAAACCAAAATTGACCTTATAATTCCAGTCTATCAAATCACATCCAATCATCATTATCCCTAAACCAAGATCGAAAATTTGCAATTTTAATCTAGATCTCTTTTTATCCTTTGAAAATTGTTATTTTTCATAGTTCTTGAGAAAATATCTATCTCAGCTATTGTTCCTAATTAGCTTTATTCCTTGGGATTGATCAAAACCCTTATTTGCTTCTGACCTTGCTTAGGAATATATGTCTGTCCTGAGCTAGCAAAGACCCAATCCAAATACAATCTTAATAAAAGGATCTAGATTCAACCTAGCTAGGTTTTTACCTTGCTTTATAGCCAAACAATTAATCCCTATACCTCATCTAATCTTTCTTGGAAACCTTGTATATCCTAAGTAAGAGAAGATAGTAATACAATCCAATCCAACCTAATCCTAATCAAATGGTCAAGGTTCAATCTAATCTAACCTAATCCTAATTAAAGGATCAATGTTCAAACCAATCCAACATCCAATCCTACCCTAAGGTTCAATTTATTCCAGTCAAAGCACTAATTCTTAGGTCTCATATCCATTCATCTAGCACTTCAACCTCCAACCATCTTTCCCCTTGTTTTGAAGTCACCCTTTCATAGCCTTGACACAAGCACAAAAGAAAAAGATGGTTGCCCACAGAGTTGAACTTCTCAATCTCAATCCTCATCAAAGACCTCCTCCCACATAAATAAAAAATCCCAAAATTAGAGCTTGGTATGAGAAAATGCTTATGGAAATTCAAGGATCATCCTATCAATCATGCCCACCCTAACCCGCTTACCAGGTTAATCCTATCACCAATCCATCTACCATATATTCATCCAACACCCAATCCACTCTACAATATCAAACATAACCCCGCAACACCATCTCCATTCTTGGTCAAGAATCTCGTCGAGAGTACACCTTGCTTGTTGAGCCCATAGAGGTGGTCTTTAAAAAGTTGGTCCAAGCTATTGTAGTAGTCTTTCATATGACCTATACCTTTGATGAAAATATACCAAAATCTCGATGGTACAATGAATTGGGAGAGGACTATCAGCATAGTGAGGGTTCTTAGTTAAGAAAGATTAGGAATTGGGAGAGGAACAAGCATGATCACAATGACCAGCCTTCACACAACACTTAGGAAGTAGTTAGTTGGGATGTTAATCAACAGTCGAGTGCACCCTCTGGTGGTGGTGGTTTTGGCTGTAGTTTAGGATGCTTTTCTTGTGGACAGCAGGGACACATTGCTAGATATTGCCCTAAGAAGGGTTAAGAGGATCTAGCCGTAGGCTAACTGCTTATGCAGGCATGAGCTATAGCATTCATGCAGCGGTTGATAAATGCCAAGAGGAGCATCACTGGGGGCAAAAGTACAAACCTGTGTCACACTTTTACAAAGGAAAAGGCTAACAGAACAATAACTATTCATTTTAGTTGCCGTAAAAGTGTCATTTGCATTTTGAATTTGAAGATGACGTAAACTGATTAAATGTGTAAAATTTGTTGAAGTTAAAGTCTACTATTTTTTGAAAAAATTTTGTCAATAATTTATATATTTTTTTAGCTTTGAAGTCCATATTTTTATTGCTGAAAAATGCTAAAAAATCAGGGGGTTTAGTTCCCACCACGAAATAAAATGTAAATCAACTTTTTTTTTCCAATTTTGATATCCCTTATAGATGACATATTTATATAGTGCATGATTTTTAATTTTTTTTTTTTTGATGTATATTATCTTTGTTATAGCATTTGGAAGTCGAAAACACCAGAATTTGATAGTTTTTGTCTCCCACCGCAATTTGTCTATTCAATTTATGATAAAAAAAGAAGAAGTAAAAATAGCCTTTTGGAGAAGATTCTTTCTTCTAGTGAACCATATTTTTTTCAATTTTTTTTGAAGTGATTCGATATTTTTTTTTGTTTTTCAAAGCAACCTGTTATCGAACAAAAGAATACCTAGTTGTAGTATTTTTAATTTTTTATATATTAAATGTAATCAAAACATTATAAAATTATATGAGTAGAATAGTGACTTTGATCTATACAAAAGGGTATTTTTATTTTTTTAATAAGTTTAATTTACCTATTGAATTTTGTTGCAGAAGTGACAAGTTTCAAAAAATCATCATTTTTGTTGATGTGGCTGCCACTTGGCATTCCACATAGGCTATTCCAGTCGGAAGGGTTCTGGCCAGAACTATTCAAAAATAGTTCCGACTAGAACCACTTTCGGCTGGAACTCTAAGGGTCGTCGCGACTAGACGAGCAACCGGTCGCTTGAACCACATTAAAAAAAAAAAATTCCCATTAAAAAATCCAAAACAATCAAGTGTGAAAATAAAAAGAGTTATTTTTGCAAAAAAACATTTTTTTTTTCTCAAATAAAGTGGCATTTTGGAGTGAGTAGGAAGATTATAAAGGGGCGAATATTTCTAATTTTATAAAGGGGCGAAGATTTTGATTTTTTTTCAGAAGGCATCTGCCCTTTCCAAGTATGTTATTTTAAATTATTTTTTCAATCATGCTTAATTTACAATATTAGATGTTTTTTTGGAAATTAAATATTTTTTAGATTAAATTTAAAACTTTATTTTATTATTCGTTAATTGCGCTTCAATCATTTGTTTTCAATTATGTTATCTTAAATTAATTTTTCAATTATTGTTATTAAATCATTTTCATATGTACATTGCATAATCAAATGTAGAATCCAAGTAAACTTAATTTCTTACTCTTTAGATCAATGCTCTTATTTCTTGAATGTTGTTTTTCATTTTCTAAATTTTAAAAATTGGACTTTAAGACAAGTGATCTAAATGGATGAAACTTACACACGTTTCATTTATTCAATTTAAAAAGTTTAAGAAAACAAAATTATTTATACATTTCATTAATCATATTTTGTTTGTTAAGAACAAGGAAAAGTAACTAGATATAACTTATTTACAATATGAGTAGATTAATTCTTATAAATTTACATACTTAAAATCTAATTAAATATTGAATTTGTAAAATATATTTAAACACTTTAATGAAATTGAGTATATATTCAACACTATTTAGTATTGAATTATATTATATTTTATTTCCTAATACTTGACTCAAACTCTCTATATATTAGCTAAGTGATTTCAAGCAATTAATGTTATTAAATCATGTTCATATGTACATTGCATATAGTCAAATGTATCTAATGGAAGTAAAATTAATTTCTTACTCTTTATGAATGCTCTTAAATTTCTTGAGCCCTATTTTTTCATTTTCTAAATTATAAAAATTGGACTTCAAGTTGAATGATCTAAATGGGTGAAATTTACACATGTTAAGTTTAAGAATGCAAAATTATTTATACATTTCACTAATTACATTTTTTTTGTTAAGAACCAAGGAAAAGTAACTATATATAGCCTTTTTGGCTCAAAGCACTAAATTTTGAGGATCTGCATATTTGCATGTTTTTGTTTTTAGGTTCAAAGCACGAAATTTTGAAGATCTGAATATTTTTTGAAATGGGGAATAAGAGGAATAGATCAAGGTTGTATGATCGTAAAAGGGACAATAAGATGAAAGGTCGTACAAAATGTAGTCAACAACAATCTGTTGATGTTCAAGATCAACATGATGATGTTCAAGAAACATCTACTTAGGTACGAGATGAATTTTTCTTTCTGGTATGAAAAATTTGATGGAAATGGATGAAGATAGTATTTTCAATAAAATTCCATCTGAAGATATGATACCTGAAAGCACATTAATATTGCATTGTAAGAAATTGTGGGATGATTATTTAAAAAATAAGTCTATTATTGGAAGAGCACAATTATTTGCTAAGTTATTTAGGAAAAGGGAAATGAAACCTATTTTGGAGTTTTTGGGTGTTGGTAATAAGAAAAGTTCTCCTGATACATTATTAAAAGAAACTATAATTGAAAATTTACAAGAAGAATTGAACTGTATTAACATCACAAGTCGAGGCGTTGATTTAAGTGCTGCACATAGAGCATTGATGACTATGATTACTAGTAAGAAATTGACTCGTAAAAAATAAGTTAATGCAATTTCTCAATTAATGAATGTATCTAGAAGAACTGCTCAAATATACATTAGGAAGAGAAATATGTTGGATGAAAACATTGAAAAGAATTGGGTAAATATCTGTAGGGTTCCTAGAAAAGACATAATTTCTAAAGATGTAAAAAGACAGGTCATTGATTATTGGACCAACCAATCTCATGTTTCTTCCAATAGAAGGGACACTATACAGATGATAGATGAAGATGGTAAAAAGATTACACATCCAAAACATTTCTTAGATACAACATAAAGTGAATTGTTTGAAGCATTCAAGCAAGAATTTTCAGATGTAAATATTTGCCAAAGGATGTTTGAGAGATTGCATCCTTGCTTTGTACACATAAATAAGGTACGTGAATCCTGTTGTTGTCGAAATCATGTTGAATTTCATCTACACTTGCAATCATATAAGAAGTTCATGGCAACAATTAATCCAAATCTAGTCATCCCTACAAGTACAACACAATTTGTGAAATCTATTTTATGTGATAAATTAGAAGATACAAATGAGTTCAAAATACAATGTATAAAAGGTGAATGCAATGATTGTGCAGTTTTGAGTAAGTTTGTGTTGCAAACTAAGAATATTGATATTCATGCACTATTTATATGGAAGAGATTTGAATACGAGACATACCAAAGTAAGTCAAGAACTGAATCCCAAAAAAAATGTTGAAAGAGAGTGAATTGCACTACATTCAATTTATAGATAGATTTCATAATATGATATATCCACATATCCAACATTGTCATGGTGCAAGATGGTAGGCTAAACAGTTTTGTGACTTGAAAAATTATTTTCCACTAGGTTGTATTCTTTCAATTATAGATTTCTCTGAGACCACATAAGACCCCTTTCGACACCATTTGGTCTTATGTGGTCGTAATAGGTTCTAAGGGGCCTTGTGTGGTCCTAAGGGGTCACCCATGTGTTAGAACACATGCGTGACCCCTTAGGACCCCTTTCGACACCATTTGGTCCTATTTGGTCCTAATAGGTCCCAAGGGGTGCACATGTGTAGTAAGGGGCCTTGTGTGGTCCTAAGGGGTCACCCATGTGTTAGAACACATGCACAACCCCTTAGGACCACATAGGACCCCTTGCGACACCATTTGGTCTTATGTGGTCCTAATAGGTCCTAAGGGGCACACATGTGTTGTAAGGGGCCTTGTGTGGTCCTAAGGGGTCACCCATGTGTTAGAACACATGCGTGACCCCTTACAACCACATAAGACCTCGTTCGACACCATTTTGTCTTATAGAACACATGCGTGACCCCTTACAACCACATAAGACCTCGTTTGACACCATTTTGTCTTATGTGGTCCTAATAGGTCCTAAGGGGTACACATGTGTCGTAAGGGGCCTTGTGTGGTCCTAAGGGGTCACCCATGTGTTAGAACACATGCGTGACCCCTTAAGACTACATAAGACCCCTTGTGACACCATTTGGTCTTATGTGGTCCTAATAGGTCCTAAGGGGTTCACACGTGTCATAAGGGGCCTTGCGTGGTCTTGAGGGATCACCCATGTGTTAGAACACATGCGTGACCCCTTAGGACCACCGAAGACCCCTTTCGACACCATTTGGTCTTATGTGGTCCTAATAGGTCCTAAGGGGTGCAGATGTGTCCTAAGTGGCCTTGTGTGGTCTTAAGGGGTATTAATTTAAAATTGCATATACAATTTAATTAATTTCAACATATGTCTTGTATGGTCGTAAATAGGTCCTAAGGGGTGCATATATGTTGTAAGGGGCCTTGTGTGGTCATAAGGGGTTGCCCATGTGTTAGAACACATGCATGACCCCTTAGGACCACATAAGACCCCTTGCGACACCATTTGGTCTTATGTGGTCCTAATAGGTCCTAAGGGGTGCACATGTGTTGTAAGGGGCCTTGTGTGGTCCTAAAGGGTCATATAAAATAATTATATACACCTTAGGATGTATACATACACATACATACATACACCTCAGGACATGCTATCAGGGGTTGTGTGTGGTCCTGAGGGGTTACACATGTGTTCTCTAACACATGTGTAACCCCTCAGGACCACACACAACCCCTGATAGCATGTCCTGAGGTGTATGTATGTCCTAAGGTGTATATAATTATTTTATGTGTATTTATGTATGTATGTGTATGCACCTGTAGGTATGTACATGTATGTGTGTGTATGTATGTATGTATGTATGTGTATGTGTATGTCCTAAGGTATACATATAATTATTTTATATGTATGTATATCTATGTATGTATGCATGTAGGTAGGTATGTATGTAGGTTTGTATGTATGTGTGTGTATATTGTATGTATGTATGTATGTATGTATGTATGTATGCATGCATGTATGTATGTGTATGTTTGTGTATGTATTTGTATTTATGTACATGTATGTATTTATTTTCTAATATTCTAAACGAATATGATACAATAAATACAAATATATATATATATATATATATATATATATATATATATATATATATATATATATATATATATATATATATATATATATATATATATATATATTTCAAAAACTATTTAAAAAAACTTAAAAAAAACTAATTTTCTATAAAAAAAATAATTTTCTATTAAAAACTATTTAGAAAAAAAAACAACATAAATTAATATGATACGATAAATACATTTTAAAAAACAAATTAAAGAAAGGGACTTACCGCCGAAACCCTTCCGGTCGAATTTCTGGAAATCTTTTCGCCCTCCTTCTCAACTCCAATCTGCTCAATGTAAAATGAGGGGCTTGGGTGGATTTTGGGTTTTATATAGGGAAAGGGGTTTCCAACCAGAACCCTTTTGGCCGAAACATTTCTGGCTGGAAACCCCTTACCACGTGAGCACTGTGTAGTTGCCAAATCGGTCTGGTCGGAAGTGTTTTGGCGGAAACATGCATTGTTAGCCTAAAGTGAAACACAGATCTGTACAATCACCCTAGGGTACTGTTGTAGAGTTAGCAGGCCAAGGACAGGCAACAAGTTCTTGAGGTCATGGGCATTCAGGAGCACAGGCATCTAGTTCTCAGAGGTGGAGATTTTGAGTAGGTCAAGGTTTAGTAGGATCCTTAAGTTGAGTCTTTCGCTTCTAGGGAGAAGGCTTCTCATATGCGTGAGTTCTATCCTTTCGTCCTCGCAGGCTTCAAAGAGTAAGCCTGACTCTAGGGGAGGATGATGTAGTTCTTGCTCTCTTTTGGCTCTCTTGATTTGTTTGGTCTTGTGTTTCCATGTGGTTTGGACCTCACTTAGTGTTGATCGATTTCGACATTGGATGTGATGCTTATTATGTATTTTGGGTTATATGTGACATTCATGCTTTATGCTCTATGGTTCATTGGAATAATGATGATTTTTATGATGACTGACTTTGATGTGATCAGCTGATGTTATTTATCTTTATATATTTAGATGAGTACTGTGATGGATTATATATGTGTAATTGTAATTTAATCATTATGCTTATTGATGTTATTGATCTGACGTACATTGTTTCTTATATCCTTGATGTGCTTGGGTGAAAGGGAAAAGAACTGCACTTCTCTCTAAGAGAAAGTTACGTTGCTTCTATTCCCTTTTCATGACTTGATGTTTCATGGATTATATGTATATGCTCGACACTTTGTTTATGCAGCTACAGGTATTGAGCATCAATTCCACCTGAATCTTTGGGTCTGAGCGTTCTCTTTGACCCAATGGTAAGATTTAAAATTGGAGTATTAGTCAAATCCCTTGATGAAACCATCGTTCCTACGAGAACAAGACCCTTGTCAAGAATCCTTGTGTGTTGGTTGTTCAGTCATGTCTGATGTTAGCCCTATTGTTCCTTCGTGCTTTGGTTAGTCATAGTCCTTTACTCTTGTGTATATTTTTATACAAGTATATGATATTACTAGCAAGTGAATACTAATTTTTTTATATTAATGGCAATTTGAGTATTAATGATTAATTAATTAATAAAATTGAAAACGGTCGCAACATTATATTAATTTAAATTGAGGAGCTAAAAGATTTACATTAATTAATTATCTTGAAAGGATTAATTTAAGTAAAGAAATAAATATCTCTTTGGGTTATTTAATTATGCTTATGATAAAAATATTAAAAGCCATTAAATTTGATTGCTTTAAAATTCAAATATGTTTTGATTGCCAAATTTAAAATGCTGAGGAAATTAACGAGAATTTGATGTAAATAAATTAAAATAAAGTGGAAAAATGGGTTAATGGACATAGTGGGGAAATTAATCTCGCATGCAGGAGTTACTTTGGGGAAAAATAATATCTCCCCACCTTTTCAATTGGGAAATTTGTTTTGTTGGGAAATTTGTTTTGGATTCTGGATTGGGATTTTAGAATTCGATCAGAAAGCATTGTTGAGACTCTCTAATCAAGCTATCTGAAGAATTTGGTGGATCACTCGTAGCAACAAGGATCCTGCAGCGAGCGTTAGACTCCAGGTTGGAGTTTCTCCCCTTTGTTTTTTGTTTAATCTCTATAGATGTAAGGTTTAGGGTTTCGTTTGAGTTGTGGTTATCCTTTTTAGCTTCCTATGTTTTATCTCTGTAAGTTGGTTTTTGAATCTCTGCCTCTATCACATTAGGTCTTTGTGGTTGCAGAATTCCATCTGGTCTAATCGTCTATTCCCTTGGCAAACAGTTTTTGGTTTTGTGGTACGATCCCCTACAACAACTGTATTTTGGGTCAGTAAACCTTCTTGTTAATTCTTGCGGTTATTAAATTGGGGATCCTCTGGATCTTCTCTACCATCTGGTTTATCTAGATGTCGTGAGATGTGTAACTGAAGTTATGCTAAAAAGTCGATGACCTATAGCTTGTTTAAGCTGATGGGTAATTTGGCTTCATAACATCATTTCCACTGACTTCGGCATATCTCTATTCTTTGTATAACTTTTTCTTCTTCCCTAATCACTTCTAGTTCCATGCATGTAAAAAAATCTCGGGTACCTTGTAAATATTTTACTCTGTGACTTATGAATCCGCTCTGCCTTGCACTATTTTTTGAGCATCTCTTTTATATGACCTGTGTTAGATGTATCGGCGACATGCTTAGTTACTATTAATTCCTTCATTAATTTATGAAATTTTAGATGCATTTTGTCGTCTTGGGTGATTCGACAACACACCAGATTTGTAGCTTTAGTTTCCCTTCAATCAAAGGAACTTCGATTTGGATAAGTCGAATATGGTCTGTCTTATTAGTGGCTAGTCTCCATTGACCAAAATTGTTAAAATAGGGTTGTAGAATATATTTTCTAGGCCTTCTTTTATACATTTATCGAAATCCTTCACGCAAGTTTTACTGAAGCATTTGCTAAAAATATTTCCGTGGTTAATGTTTCAAATATTTTTTAATAGTGATTTTCATCTTCTTCTTGCTGATGTATGTTGTTTATAGTGTAGGACAAAGATTGCACTTTTGGTTTATGAATTTTTAAATGTATTGATCGTCAAAGGTTAATTTGATTGTACTACTATGAAAACCAAAGTAATGGTGGTTGTTATGCGGATTAGTAAAATTTACATTTACTAGTAACTAAATTATGTGAAGGGAAAAGTTAAGAATTAAATTTCTACTGTTGGTAGAAAATGAAATTAATTGGATTGTAGTTTTCTTTGAATATCTAATAGTCAATTTTGTTGTGCGAATAATTAATAGTAAGCGGGTTTAGTTGGCATATAATTGAGTAATATATTTATCATTGATTGATCTAATTTAGTAACTTAATTATCTTTATTAAATCATCTTTGAGTAATTTTATTATCAATGTTATTTATTATTGCGCAATTTAACTTAGTTCCAATTGGGAGTCATATTGTGTTCCTTACCTTGCCTATGAGACTTATCTTTGAGGTGGAGTTAAAATATCTATGTTTTGGAATCAAGGGGATGTTGTTTAAGTGTATTTTGACTCCAGAGGCCTAAGGGGTGTCTTGAATCATTTTCTGTGTATTGATACCCATCATTTCTTGATGTCATTGGGTCAGTGACTCTTTATGTCTTTCATGCTAGATGGTTATTCCTAGTTGGTTTTTGTTCTTTTTTGGATCTTGTTCTAGCAAGTCAGCTAAGCCTTTCTATGGCCGAGACCTTGTCATCTCAAGTTTGTGACTGTCATAGGTCTTGTGTTGTTTTTGGATTCCTAGGTGCAAGACAAGGGGGACTGGCTCTCATTGGGGGTCAGGACCCAAAGTGGTCGCCAGGGTAACTCAATGAGGGTCTTGTAAATAAGTGGAAATTTAAATAATGAACATGGGTTGGTAGTTAGGTCGCATTAATAAGATTAGTTATTGCCTCTCTTACACTTAGATTCTTATAAAGGTTTGGGGTAAGAAGAGAAGGCCTGGAATGACATCCACCAATCTTGTCCCTTCGAAAGGTTGGTGTGGTCCATTAGAGTTTTTGTGGGGCCCATAGGTTGGTAGAGGTCACCAGGGTAACCCAAGATGGGGGCCAAGACCTAGTGAAGACTCAAAAGGGTAACTCATGATAACCTAGTGATGACACTCTTCCCTAATTGCATACCTAGTGGTCACTCTTGTTAATTATCTTTCTATGGATTTCTTTGTGCCTTTGGAGATCATTTGGTTTTCTTATGAGTCTCTTGTGATTATAGCCTTGTGAGCCTCTCTTGTGATTGTAGTCTTGTAAATCTCTTGTGAGTCATGTTGGTACCTAGTATGCTAGCTTCCATCTTGTGGGTTTGACTGATATCTCCTAGCACGGGGGTTGGAATTAATGGTACCACATGGTTGAGTGGAATTCTATTCGCACGCATTGGGTTTGTTTTTCCTATATCCTATTCATGATGGCTCGCTAAAGGTTGAAGAATTTAATATTGATGCAGATCTATGTAATTATTTCTTCATTGTACTCTTCGAGATTGTATCCTTCAGATCTATTGTAATGTAACTTGAAGATCATATGTATTAAATTACCATGACACTGTATTGTGTATCATGATCCTTTGTAATTATCGATGTTGTAATATTTTAATGTTGATTCCTTGATCTTGTATGTTGAGTTTTATGTGGTTTCTTGAGTAACAACATTGTGGGGCCTTGAGGACTTTTGTTAGTTGTTAATTGAACTTCTTGTCTTATCTTGTTGTATGCAACCCATTGTATGTGTATAGATTATCTTTCAAAAAAAACTTATTCGCTTTTTCATTGTTCTTTTATTATGAGTCCTTTGGGCCTCATAGTAGACCGTGACACATACCAAAGCAATGTCGGATAAGACATATAATGGATCCAAATCATCACCTCAAACATGAAACATCTCCAAGAATTATGCCTCGAACATCCACAACACACTACAAGCATCTGGTTGACCAAGAACATGAAGAAAACCAATATATCAAAGAAAATGATCAATTGTGAGCTCAACGATCAATGCGGACCACCAACACAGAAGGAACATGATCCAAAAACATCCACAAGCATCATGAATTATCATAGCAATATCCGTGCCAACACAAATTACTAGAATCACCAGCATCATCATACCAAACCTCAGGAACACTAACTATAATGACTGTCAACCTTGAAAAATCACTTGCGGACCTCCAAACCACGAACCACTTGAATTGAGGACACAAATCAATGCATCAAACATACTACCAAATCCGTAGAACAAGATATTACAATGTAGAGCAAAATACTGAACACCGTCATCATCAAACAATTGAAAAATCAGCGAAAACACAGATACCCATAACTCAATCAAATCGTCATGCAGATCTTTGAAAATTGAATTGAATCAACTATAGACATCCCTCTAAAAACCCTTTAATCTGCAAACTCTGATCTTCAACATGCAGAACCAACTAACTCATTGAACTTCACTGCATCACTATCACTGAGAGAAATATGTTGACATCAATGACAACACATCTCTCAAGTATCTCTTAAACACATATTTGAAGCATTCTTCCAACAATCTCCCCAAACTTCCAACAATTATACTAGTCATGGATAAGTATTATTTATTTCACTTATTGAGTTTACGCTCTAGCTTATTTTTTATCCACATCCACATATCCTTTAAGAAATGATTAACAAAAAAAGGGACCCCCAGATACCTGACCTATTTAGAAGGACCCCCAATTGAAACTTATATTTGTCCAACCAAGAGGGGGGGGAGGGTATCCGACCACCCTAGCATAGTAGATTTAGTAGGGGATATCCTGGCCCTTGAAGCATCGCAAAAAAGATTCAACTTGGAGACCAGGGATTGCATGTTACATCATCAAGTTACAAGAATAGGGAAATATCATCAAAAAATTGAATAATAATCAAATCTTCATCATTAGGTAAAGATATATCCTTAATCATTGGAGAGAAAGAAGAGTCTATGAGCAAGTAAAAGATCAAATCCGAAATAATAAAAAATAAGGCAGGTGCAAGGGGGCAACCTTGCATAATGTATCTCTCTAGAGTAATAGGTTGAGATCGAGAGCTATTAACCTTGAGCTGCATAGAAGCATTGCACAACAAGGTCTAAACCAACTAAAAAAACTCCATGGGAAATCCAAAAGCCTCTAGCATCATTCTGAGAAAACTCCATTCTACCCTATCATAAACCTTTTCAAAATCAAGAAAAACTATTGCCATTTTTTGGTTGGTACACTTTGGCCAATTCATGGCTTCCCAACTCATGATAGGATTCTCCAAGATGTATCTTCCCTTGATGAATCTCGTCTGAGTGTTGCTAACAAACTTAGGCAGAATATCTACCAACCTTAAGGCAATGATTTTTGCAAGAATTTTATAGGAAACATTTAACAAGGTAATGGCCTCCAATTAGTTATGAGGGATCTGTCTCCATCCTTAGGGAGTAACTTAATGATTCTAGTATTGATCTTTGGCCCCAAATATTATTACATACAAACATCATAATTAAATTAATGTGATAAAAATTCATTGTAAAAGAAACATTTTATTTAAAATCTTATATATTTATTTAGGATTTTATTGAAAAAGAGGGAATGATTCAATAAATGCGATATATGTAGGTGTTGAGGGTAAGGAAACACACACACAAAAAGGTAAGGGTGTGTATAAGTGGTATTCTTAATTTTTTATAGTTCATTTTTTACTAAATTAATTAGATTATATTTTTTTTTCATTTATTGATTTTATTAAGGTCATTAGGCTATCCTTTTTTACATCACATAGTCTTGTATTGTAAAAAATATCATATTTCTAAGGAAACCTAGTTAATGTCAATTCTAATACATGCAATTGAAAAGAGAAATAATATCGTACCAAGGTCAAGTAAATTCAATATAATTTTTGTCTAAATAATCTAAAATCATATATCTAACACCTTTTAGGAATGAAACAACCAAAATTGAAAGAAACACTAAGTAGCTCTAAAATGCTTCCATTATAGTTTTGATTAATATGTATACTATAATTGATATATCAAAATTAGAAGGATTCTCTTATCGCCGTGTAGCAAGAATTAGTGTTGAAATGTGTTAATGTCCTTATATCAGAACTTTTGATAAGATGTAATTTTTTTCATGGCTCATCTAAGTTTTTGTGGTTATAATTTAATGCTTGAAATGATAATGGAAACTATTTTTTTAAGTCAAATGTAAGGGTGGACTATAATACATACATACATACATATAATTAATGTACTTGATAATAATAGGGAAATAGTATAAATATGCCAAAATATGCAAGAAGATATTAAAAATAATTTGAAAGGTAGATTTGAAATTATGAATATTTATTAACATAAATAAACACACAAGTTATGTCAGTTTTAAGTAAAATCACCTAATTTTCTTCAAATCTTAATATCATGAAATAATTAAAAAACATTACAAAATTTATTTTCTTCAAAATATTATTTTAATATACTTGATTATAAAGGAGTTCTTTTCATAGTGTGTTTGTTAAGTGGTGGTGTTGTTGTTACCACCAAGTTTCAAAGACTTGCCGTAATACATTAATAATATAGGATTGTTGATAAATTGTTAGAAAAATTGTATTAGCATAGTATAAAATTATGAAATGGCAATAATCTAGTCTTGATCCATAAAATGTTGTCTCTAACTTAATTAAATTAAAAAGTATTTTTGTGTAAGTTTTTAAAATCCAAATATTAAATGTTGAGTAAAAGATTATGCTTAAATTAAATTGATCAAAATAATTGAACATTGAACAAATATTACAAAATATATAATTATAAATTTTAGAATAATAAATTAATTAATATATCCATGACCAGTCCTCCTATGACAAGATCAGGGGTTGTGAAATGCAATTTGCAAGGTTGCTTTGGGGAAAGCAAAAATTCTCTGATTAATGGGAAGAGGGGAGCTTCGGCCTCCCCTTGAGGACAATGAGAATTATTTCTTGGAATGTTAGGGGCTTAAATACCCCTAACAAGAGACGCTTAATTAAGTCCCAGATGAACTTAATTAAGTGTGATATTTTTATGTTGCAAGAAACAAAGTTGTCAAAGGAGTCTGCTGATTTGGTTTTTTCATCTTGGAGAAGGTGGAATTTTCTTTCTTCTCCTGCTTGTGGTGCTTCAGGAGGTTTGGAACTACTTTGGAATAATTACAATATTGAGGTACAGTTAATGGCATCTGCTACAAATTGGATGTTGACTTTAGTTATAGGCAAGATTTTGAAGGTTAAATTTTGGCTTTTTAACATTTATGCTTCGTCAAGAGTTCAAGGGAAGAGTAAGTTATGGGGTGAATTAAAGAGGATTTCTTCTCCCTTAAAACATGGTTCCTTTATTATCTTCGGGGGTGATTTTAATGATATCACTGATTCAAATGAGAAAAGAGGAGGTGTTTTCCCTAATTAAAGGATTATGGATGACTTTGGGGATTTCATTTTTGATATGAGCCTTTTTGATTGTAAGTCTCAGAATGGGGTTTTCACATGGACAAACATGAGAAGGGATTTTTCTCAAATTGTTGAGAGATTAGATCAGTTTTTGTTATCTAAGAATTGGATTGATTCAGATTTTGAATTCTTTTCCTCTATTCTACCGGTCTCGGGTTCTAATCATTTTCCAATTTCCCTTTCAATTATTGAGGATATGGCTTCTTTTAAGTCTCCATTTAAATTTGAGCCTATTTGGTTTAGTGATTCTTCCTTTTTGCCTCTACTTATGAAATGGTGGAGTTCTGCTCCTTTTTATTCTGGGTCCCGTATGTTTCAGATTGCTAAGAAGTTAAGTTATTTGAAATTGAATATTAGGGAATGGAATATCTCACATTTTAAGAATATTTTTCAGGAGAAACAAAGGATTCAAGATGTGATTGAGTGTCTTAATACTCATGTGCTTCAACATGGTATGGTGTCACAAGTTTTTGATGAATTGAAGTCACTAAAATTATAACTTGAGGAGGTGTTAGCTAGAGAGGAAATCTATTGGAGACAAAAATCTAGAGAGTTATGGCTTTCAGAAGGTGACAGGAACACAATTTTTTTTCATTTTTCAACTAAGATTAAAAGATGTAAGAATAGGATATCTTGTATTCAGTGTCAAAATGGGAATTTATTGACAGAGCCAGAGGACATTGCTTCAAAGGTAGTTAGGTTTTTTAAGTCATTATTATCTTCGGAAAATGGAAATCTCAGTAATGATATTATATCTAATATTCCTCCTTTAGTATCTTTGGAAGATAATAAGATGTTTATGTCTCCCTTTTCCTTAGAAGAAGTTAAGAGTGTTGTCTTTGCCATGAATCCAGATAAAGCTTCAGGACTAGATGGTTTTACTCCTTTATTTTTTCAGAAATGTTGGGATTTTGTGGGAAATGATGTTTTATTGGCTCTCGAGGAAGCTAGGAGAAATAAGTCTATTTTAAAAGAACTTAATAATACAATGATTGCAATTATTCCTAAAAAAGAGGATACTAAGATTTTTGTCGACTTTCGCCCCATTGCTTTATGTAACACTTTGTATATGATATTTACGAAGGCGATTTCCCTTAGGTTGGCAAAAATTCTACCTAGGATCATTTCATTGGAGCAAGGTGGTTTTGTTCCCCGAAGGGAGACGACAAAGGGTGCAATTGTAGCACATGAGGTGTTGCATTCTCTTTCCACCCAAAGAACCCCGACCATGATACTTAAACTAGACATGATGAAGGCTTATGATAGAGTAGAGTGGGGGGCTTTATGTGCTATTCTTGAGAAGTTAGGTTTTTCGAAGGCCGAGGTCAAATTGATTCGTGCATGTATTTCTTCTGCAAGATTCTCGGTTTTAATTAATGGTTCTCCTTGTGGTTTTTTCACTTCCTCTTTGGTTTGAGACAGGGAGATCCCCTTTCTCCCTTTTTGTTTATTCTCCTAACTGAAACCTTTAGTTGGGCTATTAGGGCTACTAAAGTGGGGGGGGGGGCTTTGGAAAGGTATAAGGATTCAGAATATTCCCCAAAGTGTTTCTCATTGTCTCTTTGAAGGTGATACTCTGTTATTTGGACATGCTTTGTTAGTTGAGGCAAAAGTGATTAAAGGAATAATATAGAATTATGCATCGTTTTCTGGTCAGAAAGTGAATGGTGATAAATGAAAGTTTTTTTTTCTTAATATATCACAACTGGTTCAGCATAGGTTTTCGGGATTTGAGACTGGAAATATTCCATGTACTTACCTTTGGATTCCTTTCTTTGTTAAACAGGATAAGATTGGTTTTTGGGATAAGATTATTTTGGTCATTTCTAAAAGAATTCTCTCATGAAATCATAGATGGTTAACTTTGGCTGGTAAAATTGTTCTCATCAAGTCTGTTTTGAATGTCGTTCCCATATATCTCATGTCTGTTTTGAAGTCTCCAAAAGTAGCTATGGTTAGTTTACATGATACTCTTAGAGATTTTCTTTGGAACAATAATAAATATGGCAAGAAGAAACTCCCTTTAGTTGCACGGGATAAGGTATGTTTGCCTAAGGAACTTGGGGGAACACGAATTCAGAGTCTGGAGAATCAAAATTTAGCCTTAGGTGCTAAGTTGGTTTGGAAATTATATGACAAGCCTAGCTCCTTATGGGCACAGATTATGCTTGCCAAATATTTAAATAATGGATTGAGAGAGTACATTTTTAAAGTCTCAAATTTGCCTTCGGGTTCTACTATTTGGAATTTCCTTTGTAAATGTAGATTAGTTATTTTGCCTCATCTCTCATAGATTGTTCATAATGGTAGAAAGGTCAGATTCTGGGATGAAGTATGGAATGGACACACCCCTTTGGTGAATATTAGGGATTGGTCTCCTCTGATCATTGTTCGTTCCTCCCTTTGGGGTGTTTTTGTAGCAGATTGTTTTGAAATTGTGACTAGTGGACCCCTTAAGCTAGCTAGATGGAAGTCAATTGATTTCTTAGATGTTGATCAAAGTATGAAATTAGATTTTGAGAAGATTTTGGGGGATAGAATTGTATTTCTTTCTGATTCTAAGGATGAACTTATTTGGACAAAGAATATTTCTGGTAAGTACACTGTTAAAGATGGTTACAACTCTCTTATGGTTGCTAAAGATTTATCATCTTGGCCTTATAAGTTGTTTTGGCATTCGGCTTGCCTTCCTAAAGCTGGAGCCTTTGCTTGGTTGGTAGTCTAGGACAGAGTCCTTATAGGTATGAGACTAGACAGGCTTGGTATTACTGTTGTTTTCCCTTATGTCCTTTGTAACAAAAAACTGGAATCTTCTTCACACCTGTTCCTACATTGTGATTATGCTTATGAATGTTGGAAGTGGTTGTTTGAGAAGTTAAATATATCCTTTGTTATTGGTAAGGATCTCATTTCCCATTTTAGATCTTGGCCCTTTATGTTTGCCTCATCTTTTTATGCATGCCTTTGGATCATATCTCCATCTATTGTGATTTGGAATGTTTGGCTAGAGAGAAACAACAGGATATTTAAAAAAACAAGTTCTCCTATGTCTGAGGTTCTATTAAAAATTGAGTCTTCAATCTCTGAGGTTGCTTTGTCGTTTATTTATAAGAATTTGGAAAATCTTACTTCTTTTTCGCACTGGGATAGTAGAGTTACTAGAGTTTGGAAGATGATGTCAGTTTTACCCTCTCATGGTTCAATTTTAAAAAGAATGATGCAATAGGTAAGAGATGCTCTGCTAGATGGAAACCTCCTCCGCAGGGGCACTTTAAACTGAATTTTGATGGGGCCTCTCGTGGTAACCCTGGGCTGGCTGGGGTAGGCATGTTAATTTATGATCATAATGCAAATTTTATTCGAGCTAAGTGTCATGCTATTGGTTTTAAAACTAACAATTATGTGGAATTTCATACTTTGTCTTTTGGATTAGATATGGCAATCTCTTTGGGAATTAAGGACTTAATAATTGAAGGTGATTCTATGGTCATTATTCAATGTGTTATGAAAAAGAAATTGAATTGTTGGAATTCGCAGTATATACTTGATCCATTTTTAAAAAAATTAGAATTGTTTGAATCTTTCTTGGTATCCCATTGTTACAGAGAAGTTAATAAGATTTCAGATTATTTGGCAAATTTAGCCATTGATAGCAATGCTAATCAGTGAGAGGTGGGTTTTGAGGAAATTCCTTCTAGGGTATGGGAAGGTTTGTAGCAATAGTTATGTGATTTTTTTGAGTAATGTTGATGTAAAATTTTATGATGATAATTATTCCCGCTTTCCCCTTTCATTTCAAGCATTCATGTTCATTGTCTAGAGGAGAGTTCGAGCTCATGGTATTTGATACAATAGTGTTTTTCCAAAGGTTTTTTGATACTTTCTTTTTTTGGCAGGAAGGTTTTTGGCTCATGGGATTTGGCACAGAGCTTTGGAAAATTTTATCTTCTTCCATTGATAGCAGCCATGGAGTCTACATTTGAAAATTATCCAATGGGTTTTTTTTTTGTGGCAAATTATCATATGGGCTCTATGCAAACCTAGTATTATATGTGTTGTGGCTGCATTTTGTATGTGGTTTTGGGTGGGGTGTATAAACTGATCTGTTAGATACTATAGGTTTATTTTATGAGTTGTGACCTAAGGTTTTCTTCCCAAGGTTCTTTCCTTCGGTATGCTCTTTGAATCCTGTATTAAAAAAAAATATTAATACAAAAGTTTAGTGGAATAATCCACTTTTATTGAAAAAAATAAAATTAATTAATATATAAATATTATTTGAAATATTAAAACAAGAATATTAAAATAAAAATTGAACTTGAAAGATTCTTGATAATATTGAGTTGACCTCTTAGGTTGGAACCCTCAGTATTGTTTAAAATTTTGTCAAAGAACCTTACTGCCTCAGAGGCAACCTCATCCAGTTCATACAAGATGGAGCCTTGGAAATTATTTATACTAGAAATTTGATTAACCCATCGCCTCTGCTTGGTACTATTGTGGAAAAACTTGGTATTCCGGTCCCCATCACTCAAACAAGTCTCCCTAGATTTTTGTCTCCAGAAGATCTCTTCATTTGACAGTATCTTTTCATACTCAGAGAGTAGTTCTTTTTCCTTAAGGGAGAGATGTTCATCCATCCCCTTCTCCAAAACTTCAGTGTTAACATTCTTAAGATTATTTTCTATTAAGAGTTTTTCATCAAAAATATTTCCAAAATTTATCCTATTCCACTCTAAGAGCTTCCTTTTGATAAGCTTTAGCTTGTTTGCAACAATAAACATCTTCGATCCTAAGAACACAAAGCTTCTCCACCAATTTTCAATTAGGTTTAAAATGTTATCATCTCTAAACCACATGCTCTCAAATTTGAAGGGGTAGTTTCTAGGGGAGTGGTCTAATAATAAGTTTAGTTGGAGTGGAAAGTGGTCAGATCCTGATAAAGGGAGAGGCTCTGCTTCCATGGTGTAATTAAGCTCTAAGAGTCCTCCATGGATAAAGAACCTATCTAATTTCTCAGCAATGTTACAGAAACCTATCCTTTTGTTGTTCCAGGTAAAGGCATTCTCTGCTATCTAGATTTCCAATAGGGAATTCTATTGATCCAATGATTGAAATCTATAGCCGTTGGAGGGAGTTTACTACTGCCTCCTCTTTTGTCTTCTACCTTAGTGATGGCATTGAAATCTCCACCAATGATACAAACTTCGCTTGGGTAACTTCTAAGGAAAGCCTCAAGTTCCATCCACACCTGAGCCTTATCCCTATTCTGGATAGGACCGTAAACGTTAATCAATTTGAATCTTAGGTTATTTTTATAGCTTGCTGCTGCTCCTCCTATCCAATTTTGCTTAATCTCTAGAGGTGTAAACGAGATAAATCTAGAGTCCCAGATGATTGCTAAACCCCTTGAGGCTCCTATAGCAGGGGAATGCTTCAGCTATCTGACGCCTAGTTTTTTCTCAAAAAGGACAATCTTAGAGGAGTTCATTTTAGTTTCTTGGATTAAAATTATGTTTGGTTTTGAATCAGAGATGCAGTTCTTTAAGATGCGTTGTTTGTTAGGGGCATTCAAACCCCTAATATTCCATGTTATGATTTTCATGGCTCTATGGGGAGGAACTTCCCCTCCCCTGCATTAAAAAGAGTAGATATTTTAGACTGACCCCTTGCTTCCCCATCCTTTGATCTTAGTTCAGCAAGGGATCTCCTACCTCTTCTCTTACTGAGTTTAGCGCAGTTAGGAGAGTCTTTGCTTTCTTCAGAGATGTGAATGCCTAGAGTGTTTGGATTATCATTTTCTAAGAACTATCTAATGCTATAAAGAGTTCCTCTATTTCTAAGTTGACTCTGGCAATATCCACTAGATTTTTGAAATAGAGATCCCTTTGTCTTTCCAATTCCTTAGCATCACAGATTTCATGAACAAGTTGATCCATAAGGTCGTTTACTACTTCTTCCCCTACAAAATTGGCAATGATGTTAATTTCCTTAGCCACTCGATCACTTTCAAATTCTACAATAGTATCAGAAACAACCTTCAGAGGTGGAGGGCGATCCTCTGCTCCCTCAAAGGCCTCAACACTTGAGACTTGAGAGATTGGTTGACCCTGCAAGGATTCTATTCTTGATACTGGGGATCAGCTTTCCTTCTCCACTAATTACATAGAGGAGGTTAGTTTCAATAGAGGGGGAGACCTCGAGGGACTCAACCTCTTTGGTGGGATGAGAGAATTAGATGATGAAATATTTGCAAGTCCAAGATGACCCTTCTGAGGGGGCAACTCACTGATTTCGCCTTCTTCCAGGTCTCGATCCCTAAGCATTGAATCAACTATAGGTGGACTAATAGTTGGCAGTGGGGGGGGGGAAGGAGTGAGAGGTCTTGACAAGGGAGCTATTGGGATGGGAATGAGGGCATGGGTTCTGTAAAGGATCAAGGGTGTGATGATTAGGGTTAATTTTAGCCATATAGCCTTCAAAGGTAAAACCCCCTCCCGCCACAAATCTGAATGAGGCACCATCACACTTGAGAAATGATCCAGGGAGAGGTTTCTCAGAAGGGATCTTCCTTGGAATAATATCTTCGAAAGAGCCATTATAAAAGGGTAATTCTAGGGTTAAACTATAATTATTGAATTTTAGAGTAATGGGCTCTAAAGATTTAATGTTTATATTCATGTTAACAATAAGAATTTGATTAAAGAAGCTAAGGGATGATTTTTTAACTTCTACAAATTTACCAATTTTATTGCCTATTATTCTTACAAAATCATTATTCCGCAATTCTACAGGAAATTTTTGAAGTGAAATTGC
Organism: Cryptomeria japonica; assembly: GCF_030272615.1. Taxonomy (NCBI): domain Eukaryota; kingdom Viridiplantae; phylum Streptophyta; class Pinopsida; order Cupressales; family Cupressaceae; genus Cryptomeria; species Cryptomeria japonica. The sequence continues at coordinate 308,559,915 of NC_081409.1, read as the reverse complement.
TCTATTAACCATGCAGGAACTTAATCGAGATGGAAGAAAGAGGGGTTGCCATTCCCAGTAATCAAACCCAAGACCCTTGAATGTTAATATGTCCCCATTTAGCAATCTATTTCCCAAACCCTCATTACCACATTCAATAGCAAGGAAAATATCAGGAAGGATGTTGATTTTTACCTGGTTATTGAAAGAAGAAGACAACCAGTTAGCAATTAGTTCTGACGAGATCCCCCAACCTTTCCATCGAGCAAAGATCATGCACCCATTGCAATGCATTTGATACCTAGCCTGAGTTTGGGTATCAATTTCAATGACCAACCCATTTGAAGTTGCTGGAGGAATTGAAGGTAAATCCATCTTAGGATGCTTAACATCCTTTGAATTTTTATGATTCATGATAGAGTGGTGACCTAGGGTTTCCATACCCTTTGTTAATTTAACCGAGGAATTTTGTGTAGGGAAAGTATTTCGAGCAAAGGACCTTTTTGGATGGTTGGGTTTTACAGAACCCTCCTCCCGACAATGATTGGAATTCTGGTTGTGGCAGTTTGGTTGCCCTAATGCCCTTTTATTTCTGCGACTCACCATCTACCAGTCCCAATCCCAACCCTCGTAGGGAAGAGGGGGAGCCCTAACCATGTCAATTAGAGAATATTTTGTTTTTGCAAAGAAGGCCTCTTGTTCGTGGGTCCGTGATATAGTCATACACAGATCCTCAGCCCAGGAGTTGTTTGCCAAAATAGAGAAGCAATTTGTGAAGCCCCTGTGAATTCCTCGTGGCAAAAATGAATGCTCAAAAATGATTGTCGATGCTTTCCATCAATTTATTACATGTAGAGCCATTTTGTTTTTCTAATTTCATGGCCAATTCATCGATTTTTCACACGCAGAGCCATTTTTTCATACACTTTGGCCAATTCATGGCTTCCCAACTCATGATAAGATTCTGCAAGATGTATCTTCCCTTGATGAATCTCATTTGAGTGTTGCTAACAAACTTAGGCAGAATATCTACCAACCTTAAGGCAATGATTTTTGCAATAATTTTATAGGAAACATTTAACAAGGTAATGGCCTCCAATTCGTTATGAGGGATCTGTCTCCATCCTTAGGGAGTAACTTAATGATTCTAGTATTGATCTTTGGACCCAAATATTATTACATACAAACATCATAATTAAATTAATGTGATAAAAATTCATTGTAAAAGAAACATTTTATTCAAAATCTTATATATTTATTTAGGATTTTATTGAAAAAGAGGGAATGATTCAATAAATGTGATATGTGTAGGTGTTGAGGGTAAGGAAACACACACACAAAAAGGTAAGGGTGTTTATAAGTGGTATTCTTAATTTTTTATAGTTCATTTTTTACTAAATTAATTAGATTATATTTTTTTCATTTATTGATTTATTAAGGTCATTAGGCTATCTTTTTTTACATCACATAGTCTTATATTGTAAAAAATATCATATTTCTAAGGAAACCTAGTTAATGTCAATTCTAATACAATTGAAAAGAGAAATAATATCGTAACAAGGTCAGGTAAATTCAATATAATTTTTATCTAAACAATCTAAAATCATATATCTAAAACCTTTTAGGAATGAAACAACCAAACTTGAAAGAAACACCAAGTAGCTCTAAAATGCTTCCATTATAGTTTTGATTAATATGTATACTATAATTGATATATCAAAATTAGAAGGATTCTCTTATCGTTGTGTAGCAAGAATTAGTGTTGAAATGTGTTAATGTCCTTATATCAGAACTTTTGATAAGATGTAATTTTTTTCATGGCTCATCTAAGTTTTTGTGGTTATAATTTAATGCTTGAAATGATAATGGAAACTATTTTTTTAAGTCAAATGTAAGGGTGGACTAGAATACATACATATATACAATTAATGTACTTGATAAGAATAGGGAAATAGTATAAATATGCCAAAATATGCAAGAAGATATTAAAAATAATTTGAAAGGTAGATTTGAAATTATGAATATTTATTAACATAAATAAACACACAAGTTATGTCAGTTTTAAGTAAAATCACTTAATTTTCTTCAAATCTTAATATCATAAAATAATTAAAAAACATTACAAAATTTATTTTCTTCATAATATTATTTTAATATACTTGATTATATAGGAGTTCTTTTCTTAGTGTGTTTGTTAAGTGGTGGTGTTGTTGTTACCAACAAATTTCAAAGCCTTGCCGTAATACATTAATAATATATGATTGTTGATAAATTGTTAGAAAAGTTGTATTAGCATGGTATAAAATTATGAAATGGCAATAATCTAGTCTTGATCCATAAAATGTTGTCTCTAACTTAATTAAATTAAAAAGTATTTTTGTGTAAGTTTGAAAATCCAAATATTAAATGTTGAGTAAAAGATTATGCTTAAATTAATAATCAAAATAATTGAACATTAAACAAATATTACAAAATATATAATTATAATTTTAGAAGAATTAATTAATTAATATATAAATATTATTTGAAATATTACAACAAGAATATTAAAATAAAAAATTGAACTTGAAAGTTTTTGAATAATTAAATAAATGTATTTTAAAAATAATCAAAGCTAAATTTAAAATTTGTTATTTTTCTACTTTTTAAGGAGAACTAAACATGAAAAAATTCTATGAAATTGAACAAAAGATTAATATCATTAGGAAAAATATAAATTTACACCTAATGATTTATCACATTTCAAATATTCCAAGCACTAAATTTGCACGACTTGACACCCATATTATTTATACAATTAAATGTTACTACAAATTCTGAGTTTGTTGGATAAACTTCGATTCGATTAAATGTTTATGCTTGTTGGGGCTTCTCTAGCATGATCAATGAAAGATTATGATTATAACAACACTAAAACTATACTGAGGAGCTAAGTTTTTCAACACCAACTGATTCGAATTATGGATTCAGATGATAATACCTGAATGAAAACCTGGATTTGCTTACACAAACAAGGTAAACACAGAATTGAAGCAAGTCAAAAAGTAATTCATTCTATTCAAAAATCCAACATATAACAATTCATGAGATTCAGAGGGTCACCAAAACCCCTTGAGGATCCAAAATCAACAATCATATTTGTTTATTATATAATAAAATTAAAACTATGAAATTTTCAAAAAACTATATCAAATTTTATCCTAACTTTGACTAGACATAACTTTCAACTCACTTAACTCATTGGAAAGGTCTCTAAGAGTTGAAGGCAAAGTCCTGAAAGAAGACCAACCAAAGTTTCAAAGACTGAAAATGCTGGAAAGACCTTAAAAAAACCTAATTACTAACATGTAGAAAAAACTAGAAAAATATGAAAATATTTTTTAGATATTTCAAATTTGTTTCTGATCACTAACACTATATTTGTAGAGTTTTTAAAATGGCCATCCTTCCTCCCAAATTGTATTTTCTGTACGTGAAAGCATTCTTTTCACTCACCAACCCCTCTAGAGGCTTGACGATCGATCACACAGGAAGTGTGAAGGATTGAAGACTATCATTATTAACATTTGATTTGTTTTATTTGGGTTATTATTAGTACTTGTCGTTAGGAAATACTATTGTAATGAAAATTCATTTGTTGTGCTTATATGGTTATTAAAAAAATTATTTAGACCAATGAAAAGCAATTATTTTTCTTTCTTTAAATTTTTTTAATTTATTTTATAGTATAGATGCACATTTGTTAACATTATAATTTACAAAAAATATTTTTGTTGCAAACGATTGGCTAATATCATTTTTCCTCTTATAGGCGGGTTTCTCAAAAAAATAAGTGATAGGTAGTTTTTTAAGTTAACCTATGAACAAGATAAAAAAATGTTCTTTAATTTATAATCAAAATAAACTAAATTTCAATAATATTCTTTTGGCAAAAAAGATAAATATCCATATTAATTTAAGTATTGGGAAAATTTTATAAAATGTTATTGACAAAATAAAAATTGTTATTGAAATCTAAAGATAAAAATTTAAAGAGGATTTTTTAAATTCGACAACCTTTTAGAAATAAAAAATATCATAAAACCAAAAAAACATAAAATCTTATAAAAACGAGGATAATGAAACTAAATCATTGTGAAAAAATCCTAAGCAACATAAAAAAAATTAATCTAAAATATTCATTGCATTATAATTTAATAATATAAATTATGAGTTTATTCACATGTAATATAAGTTATAAAAAAATTAATGACATTTTTTGATTTATTAATTTATTAAAAAAAAAAAAATCAGTTTATTTTTAATTTTTTTTCCAAACAAATCAATTATTCAAAGGTTTATTTTTACAACTTAAAAAATAAAATAAAACAATATATTATTTTAATAATATAAATTATTAATAATAACCAAAATCTTATATATTCACAAAAGGAAAAAGTCATACCTTTCATTTTAAATAAGGGAGGTTTTTTTAATATGTTATTCCATTTTTCTCTTTTTTTCATCCATTGTATGAATGGTATATTGGCCATGGTGGACGTGTACTTGGAAACTAGGGAGATAAGAACAAATGATATTAATCTATAAAGATACAATTAGCTCACACTTTCATCTATAGGGAAGCATACACATTCTTTAACTTCCTCCCAAACTTTGTATGTACTATGATAGAGTTTATAATAGACATAAAAAATACAACTCATGCATCTAATAGTAAAACTATTGGATGCTTGCACCATATAAATGCTATAGGACTTCTATGATTTGTAAAATAATCACTAATATATACCTACTCCCTAACAAAATGACATTGAACAACCAAATATTTGATCCTGATATAGCAAGAAGTTATCTACTAAAAAAATTGTAATTCTACCCAAAGAAAAATTGTAATTTATCATAGTCCAACACTATATTAGTTATATAATTAATACAAAATTTCAATAACTATAACAAAAATTACTATTTCATGATGCAATAGGTAAGAGATGCTCTGCTAGATGGAAACCTCCTTTGTAGGGGCACTTTAAACTGAATTTTGATGGGGCATCTCGTGGTAACCTTGGGCCGGCTGGGGCAGGCATGATAATTTATGATCACAATGCAAATTTTATTTGAGCTAAGTGTCATGCTATTGGTTTTAAAACTAACATTTATGTGGAATTTCATGCTTTGTCTTTTGGAATATTGGATATGACAATCTCTTTGGGAATTAAGGACTTAATAATTGAAGGTGATTCTATGGTGATTATTCTATGTGTTATGAAAAAGAAATCAAATTGTTTGAATTTGCAGTATATACTTGATGTAGAGAAGTTAATAAGATTGCAGATTATTTGGCAAATTTAGCCATTGATAGCAATGCTAATCAGTGAGAGGTGGGTTTTGAGGAAATTCCTTCTAGGGTATGGGAAGGTTTGTAGCAATAGTTATGTGATTTTCTTGAGTAATGTTGATGTAAAATTTTATGAAGATAATTATTTCCGCTTTCCCCTTCAAGTATTCATGTTCGTTGTCTAGAGGAGTGTTCAAGCTCATGGTATTTGATACAATAGTGTTTTTCCAAAGGTTTTTTGATACTTTCTTTTTTGGCAGGAAGGTTTGATACTATAGGTTTATTTTATGAGCTGTGACTAGAGGTTTTCTTCCCAGGGTTCTTTCCTCTGGTATGCTCTTTGAATCTTGTGTAAAAAAAAAAAAAAAAAAAAATTATTAATAAAAAAGTTTAGTGGAATAATCCACTTTTATTGAAAAAAGCAAAAACAAAAATTACTATTTCAACTGCAAATCAAGAGGCAAGTTCTCGCCACTATGTGACACTTGTTTTAATTGGAAAGTTTTATCATTTGCAGAAGGGTGATGTTTGTTCAATTCCATTTGTACCATTCAAATTCACATTCATTTAAAATCACGCCACATAAACTTGAACATATAGTGAAGATGTCTAACTCAGTTTTACAGAGGCTTGGGAAGAATATATGGATTTCAATTTTGAATCGTCTCTTGCTCATTGTAATGAAGTAGAAGTTAAAACGATGGCTTAATTGACTAGGTAATTTCAATTATTTTTTAGCATCCTGTCTTTATGTTAAATCCTCCAATGTCATATGTACATTCTCACCCATTTATGCACAACAAAATGAACTTTAGTCAGTTATGTAAGTACTCTGATCTGGTTTGTAAGGACATTATCTTAGTAGTGTAGATATTTTATACTGTGAACAAAAGATGACATAGGAACATCCCCATTTCTCTCATGGAAAAGCAATTTCAAATGAATGCCCTTAACAGGACAACATTCTTTCATGCCTATTCTTGGAGCCTGTGCTAGCACCTCAATTCTCTTTGATTTTAACTTTGCAGATCCAACAATGAACTAGATCTTACTCCTGTATATGTTGTGACTTCAGTTTTCTAATTTCCCACATATTGAGTTTTTATTGTTGATTAAATAATTTTGAACTTTTTCCCCTGTTTTGAAGGTGTGATCCTAATGTTCTTGAAAAGCCAATAGGCGTGCAACTAATAAAATTCTATGGTAGGTAAGTAAATGTGTATGATGATATTCCTACAAACAAGGTAGGTTTTCATTTAGCACATCAATTGTAAAGTGAATATCAAATGATATTAAATATCCCTGATTGTAACTCTAAGCGATTGTTTCACACTGTAGACAACTTTAAACAATAGGGTAAGCAGGGTGTCCAGTACAATTATTTTTCCTATCTTGTGGGGCTCTATTACAAGATCATGTACCAAAAAAATATCATGTAATTAAGTGAGGTGGACATATCTAATTTTTATATTCAGAGAAAGATCCGTTCTCAAGCAATTATTTTGAGAAATTAATATTTTAATGCTTTATTCTAACATAATTTTGTACAAGACACAGGAAGCTAATTAGCTTCAAAACAATTGCAATATATTTTTTTGTAAAATGTTCTAGCTATGTAATGTATGTCTGTTTTCTAGAATGTGGTGGGTTCACCTTCATAATCTTTATCAATTATAATGTTTTAGTCCTTCAATTGCTTGTTGTTACTGCTACTCTTTGATAAAATATGTAATCCATTTAGATTGTGATGTTTTCTCTTTTAGTTATTAATAGAAACTGTTTTTTTGATCAGTAAAGGCAGAGCCAACATTATATTGATTATGCAAAAAATTAACAGAGCTAACATAGCTAGTAGGTAGTAGGTTTTTTAACAAGATTTATACAGATCATGGAAGACATATATGTCCTTCCGAGATTAGCATAAAGTCTTAAAACATTAACTTGAAAGAGTATACGTCTGAATGGCAGATGCTTTACTGCCCTAAAAACCAAAAATATACTTGATAAGACAAAATTTATAGCTCAAGTCTTAAAAAAAAACTTATACAAAACTCAAAGAAACCTAACTTGCAATTTCCTTTTGACTTCAGATTGCAGGTTCACATTCCTCGCACTCCCACAGCCTCTGCGGGGAGGGCGGCCCCTGCTCTTACATTAATTTAATTTAAAAAAATTATATATTTGTTTGACCATGAAAGCTTCTCTTTTAGAAGACAACCACTCCTTAGCCTACCAAAGCACAACAATTTATTTGTCATTATCCATTATCAGGCAAATTAAGCAAGTTCAAGTCCAATAAATGGATTACCTTTAATAAATAGACAAGCTAATTTCCCCAAGTCACAGACGACCATTCAATCCAAAAGTTTATTAGCCATTCAAAATCACATTGAGCAACAACAATTTTATACTAACTAGTGATACATTTTTACCATTTTTTTTCATTAGGCAGGGGCTATAGCTCAAGCACAGTCCTTGTGGGTATAGTTTTCTACCATAACATTTTTTTTGAATTTATTACATTCTGAATTCAACTGTGTTAGCTTCAATTCAGAAATAATCTCATTTAGATTATGCTCTTTTTAAATGGCAAGAATTATGCATAGAGCTTTCCGTTGATTTCTCTGAAAAATATATTTCTAGGCTCTTACAAAAATACTGAAAAACATATTTCTTGTGCTCTTATAAAATTTTTCTATTGCTGCAAATATCTGAGTTCTGACAATATATCATATATTGATCAAACAATTTTCTAATATGTTTGTGTTTGTAATGACAAGAGTATAGGTTTTTTCAGATTTTTGATTGATTTGGAGTTAAATAGTTGGTAATAGTTTTCTATAATTTATGTAGTATTTAAAAGAGTATTTTTTTATATTAATTTTGTAATTTTTGAATTGATATTTTAGATCATACTTAATGATTGAGAGTGGTATCTTAAATTTTTAGATATGATTTTGTTGGGAAAGGGAAGCATTCAGTTTCTCTTGGTGATGCTATGAAAGGAAGTGGTACTCCTAAGGGAAAGAGGAGTAAGAGGTCTATTATTAGTCCTCCTGTGACTAGGTCGGAGGCTATGAAGCGTAATCTTCAAAGTAGTTTTGGAGAAGGAAAGTCTTCTCCGTTTAAAGGAAAGAGGGGAGCCTCGGTCTCCCCTCAAGAGCAATGAGAATTATATCTTGGAATGTTAGGGGCTTAAATGCCCCTAACAAGAGGCGCTTAATTAAGTCCCTGATGGACTTAGTTAAGTGTGATATTTTCATGTTGCAAGAGACAAAATTGTCAAAGGAGTCTTCTGATTTGGTTTTTTCTTCTTGGAGAAAGTGGGAATTCCTCTCCTCCCCAGCTTGTGGTGCATCAGGGGGTTTGGCATTGCTTTGGAATGACTATAACATTGAGGTTGAGCTAGTTGCTTCTACTGTAAACTGGATGTTGTTCTTAGTTAAAAGCAAGCTTTCGAAGGTTAAGTTTTGGCTTTTTAATATTTATGCTCCTTCTGGTATTCAAAGGAAGACTAAATTATGGGGAGAACTTAAGAGGATTTCCTCCCCTTTAAGGCATGATCCCTTTATAATCTTTGGGGGGGATTTTAATGCTATCACTGACTTGGGAGAAAAGAAAGGAGGTATTCTTCCTAATAAAAAAATTATGGAAGACTTTGGGATGTTCATTAAGGACATGTGTCTTTTTGATTGTCAGTTTCGGAATGGGATTTTCACATGGAAAAATATGCGAAGAGATTTTTCTCAGATTGCGGAAAGGTTAGACCGCTTTTTGTTATCAGATGTTTGGATTGATTTAGAGTTCAAATTTTTTTCCTCTATTCTTCCAGTTTTGGGGTCAGATCATTTTCCAATTTCTCTATCAATTCTAGAAGATAAAGTTCCCTTTAAGTCACCTTTTAAATTTGAACCTATGTGGTTTAGAGATTCTTCCTTTTTGCCTTTTCTAAAAAAATGGTGGAGTTTTGCTCCTTATTGCTCTGGATCCCGAATGTTTCAGATTGCTAAGAAGTTGAGATTTTTGAAATTTAATATTAGAGAATGAAATATATTGCATTTTAAGAACATCTTTTAGGAAAAATAGAGGATTCAAGATATGATTGAATGTCTTAATTCACATGTGATTCAACATGGTATGGTGCCTCTTGTTTTTGATGAACTAAAATTGCTAAAAGCAGAGCTTGAAGAAGTTTTATCTAGAGAAGAAATCTATTGGAGACAAAAATCGAGGGAGATCTGGCTTTCAGATGGTGATAGAAATACAAAAAAATTTCACTCTTCAACAAAAATTAAGAGAAGTAGAAATAGGATATCTTGTATTGAGCATCCAAATGGCAGACTTTTAACAGAACATGAGGATATTGCTTCAGAGGCAGTTAGGTTTTTTAAGTCACTATTGTCTTTGGAGCATGAAGATCTTCATAATAACATTTCTTCTAATATTCCTTCTTTGGTATCTTCGAAAGATAATAAAATGTTGATGTCTCCTTTTTCTCTGGATGAAGTTAAGAATATTGTTTTTGCAATGAACCTTGATAAGGCTACGGGACCAGATGGATTTACTCCTTTATTTTTTCAGAAATGCTAGGATTTTGTGGGAAATGATGTTTTATTGGCCCTTGAGGAAGCTAGAAGGAATAGATCTATTTTGAAAGAGCTTATTACTACAATCATTGCAATTATTCCTAAAAAAGAGGTTACCAAGACATTTGCTAATTTTTGCCCTATTGCTTTATGTAATACTTTGTACAAGATTTTTACCAAGGCTATTTCTTTAAGGTTGGCTAAAATTCTGCCTAGGATCATTTCTTTAGAACAAGGTGGTTTTGTTCTAGGAAGGGAGACAACAGAGGGAGCTATAGTGGTGCATGAGGTTCTACATTCTATTTCTACTCAGAGAATCCCGACCATGATCCTCAAATTAGATATGATGAAAGCATATGATAGAGTAGAATGGGGGACGTTGTGTGTTGTTCTACTTAAATTGGGCTTTTCCAAGGCATGGGTCAAATGGATTTGTGCTTGTATTTCTTCTGCAAGGTTCTCAATTCTAATTAATGGCTCCCCTTGTGGTTTTTTCTCCTCTTCTAGGGGTTTGAGGCAGGGGGATCCCTTGTCTCCTTTCTTGTTCATTCTTCTAGCTGAAATGTTCAGTTGGGCTATAAGAGCCGCTAAGTTGGGAGGGCTTTGGAAGGGAATTAGGATTCATAATGTTCCACAAAGCATTTCGCATTGCTTGTTTGCAGATGATACCTTGTTATTTGGTCAAGCCTCTTTGGGTGAGGCAAGAGTGATAAAGGGGATAATACAGAATTATGCATCCTTTTTTGGTCAGAGAGTCAATGTTGATAAGTCAAAGATTTTTTTCCTTCATGCTTCACAATTGGTTCAGGATAGATTGAAGATTTTTTGGGGATTTGCATCTGGAAATCTTCCTTGTTCTTATCTTGGTATACCTTTCTTCAATAAGAAGGATAGAGTTGAGTTTTGGGATAAGATCATTTTAGTTATCTCTAAAAGGATCCTATCGTGGAATCATAGATGGTTATCTTTGGCTAGTAAGATTGTTCTTATTAAGTCTGTCCTAAATGCTATTCCTATTTATCTCATGTCTATTTTGCAGTCTCCGAAAGCGGTTCTTGTTAGTTTGCAAGATACTCTTAGGTCCTTCCTTTGGAGTAATAATAAAGAACATAAGAAGAAATTCCCTTTGGTAGCATGGGATAAAGTTTGTTTGCCTAAAAACCTTGGGGGCACAGGCATTAGGAGTCTGGAAAGTTAAAATTTAGCCCTAGGTGCTAAGTTGGTTTGGAAATTGTATGAGAGACCATTCTCCTTTTGGGCACAAATTATGTTTGCTAAATATTTAAATAACGGACCAAGAGAGTATGTTTTTCAAGTTTCTAATTTACCGTCTGGTTCAGCTATTTGGAATTTTCTATGTAAATGTAGATCAGTGATTTTGCCTCATCTCTCATGGATTGTTCATAATGGTAGAAAGGTCAGGTTTTGGGAGGAAGTTTGGAATGGACATCCCCCTTTGGTGAACTCAAGGGATTGGTCTCCTTTAATTTCCACTCTTTCTTCCCTTTGGGGTGTCTTTGTGGCTGATTATTTTGAAATTGAGTATAGTGGGAATCTTAAGGTGGCAAAATGGAAATCAATTGAGTTTTTAGATATTGATCAAAATGTGAAATTGGAATATAAAAAGATGTTGGGGGAGAGAGTAATAATTCTTTCTGATGCCGACGATGAGCTTATCTGGACAAAGAATATCTCTGGTAAGTACACAGTTAAGGATGGCTATAATTTTCTCTTGGTTGCTAAAGATTTATCTACTTGGCCATACAAGTTGTTTTGGAATATGGCATGCCTCCCAAAGGCTGGTGCTTTTGCTTGGTTAGCAGTGTAGGATAGGGTCCTTACAAGACTGAGGCTAGATAGGTTGGGTATTACAGCAGTATTTTCTTGTGTCTTTTGTAATAAAAACTTAGAATCCTCTGAACACTTGTTTCTTCACTATGATTTTGCCTATGCTTGCTGGCAGTGGTTGTTTGAAAAGCTTAATCTATCCTTTGTTATTGGTAAGGATCTCCTTTCCCACTTTAGAGCTTGGCCTCTTCTATTTGCCTCATCTTTCTATGCATGTCTTTGGATTATTTCTCCATCTATTGTGATTTGGAATATTTGGTTAGAGCGTAATAATAGTATTTTTTAAAAAACAAGTTCTTCCTTGGCTAAGGTTTTATTGAGGATTGAATCTTCCATCTTTGAAGTTGCTTTGTCTTTTATCTATAAGAATTTGGAAACCCTTACCTCTTTTTCTCATTGGGATGGTAGGGTAACTCGAGTTTGGAGAATGTTATTAGTGTTACCTTCTCATGGATCTATTTTAAATAAGACTAATGCTATAAGTAAGAGAAATTTTGCTTTCTAGAAACCTCCTCCGCAAGGGTACTTTAAATTGAATTTTGATGGTGCTTCTCGTGGGGACCCTGGCCTAGCAGGGGCAGGTATGGTAATTTATGATCATAAGGTAAGGTTTGTTCAGGCTCGTTGTCATGCGATTGGTTTCAAGTCTAACAATTGTGCAAAATTATTTTCTTTGTCCTTTGGTTTGGATATGGCTATATCTTTGGGAATTAAGGACTTGATAATTGAGGGTGATTCTATGGTTATTATTCAAAGTGTCATGAAAAAGAAGTCGAATTGTTGGCAATTACAATATATACTTGATCATATTTTGCAAAAATTAGATTTTTTTGATTCCTTTTTGATTTCCCACTGTTATAGGGAAGTGAATAAGATTGCAGATTTCTTGGCTAGCTTAGCCATTGACAGTGAAGCTAATATGCGGGAGGTAAGTGTGGATGAGATCCCTTCCTCGGTTTTGGAATATTTGAAGTAAAGAAGGGCATAGTTGTAGTCTTTATCAACCTCCTTATTTGGTGTGGCTTTTCTTTGGTGTGGGTTCTGCTATGCTTGATCACAATGTTTATTTTGATAGGGTCTCTGGTTATGGTTTCATTTTTGCTATGTGGTATCATTCTAACCAGTGGTTTGGAGAATTGTGTTTCATAGACAAGGGTAGTCAGACTGGTGTTTTTTGGCAGCAATGGATATGCATCCTTCGGTGATCATACTTTAATCTTCCTTCTATATGCTTCTGTTGGTGGCTTCCTTTATATCCAATACGACTTATGTAATTGGGATGGGTTTTTTGATGTACTATGCCAAAGGGCATTTGGTATTGGGTAGAATAGGCTTGTGTTACTTAAGCAATACTGAAGGGTTTTCTTACTGGTTCTTTCCCTTCAGTGCTTTTTGAACCAGACACTATAAAAAAACTTTTAAAATTTAATATAGTTCAATGGTTCTATCCACTTATGTCAAAAAAAATAAAAAATTAAAAGATATAAACTAATTATGAAAAAAATTAAGAATAAAACTTTAAAAGATCATATAGATGTTCAAAAAAATTATTGAACATCTGTTTTTTAATAAATGTAACATAATTATATATTTAATTAACTTTCAGAAAAATAAAGAAAAAATATAATATTAATTTGGTATGTATATTTGAAAGTAAAGTTAAAGAGGAGAGTTGAAGGTAAATATTAAGACAAATTGTGTTGAGTTATTTTGATATCTCTTAAGAAAGAGATTCTATATTAAGTCATCTCTCTAATGAGTAAAGCTATACATCTTTAATCTTTATAATGAATGACATGTGATAGAGAGTCAACATATTTTCTAGTGAAACAATCAGTTAAATAAAGAAACACTCCATTAATATTAAGATTATAGATTAATCTTTTGAAATAAAATAATCAACTTTATGTTAATAAGAATATACTCAAATAGCTACAAACTAAATTTTTTTGAATAATGATATATTTATGAAGAAATGAATTCAATTCTATATAAGAAAACAACTACAAAAAAATCATCAAGAATACACTAAAGAAAAAAGTTCTTACAAAGAATTCCCATTTAATGATTTATAGATCTTTAGTAATAATAATCCTTTTTGATCAATCAAAGATGGCAAGTCTACTTTATATTAATATTTAACCTAACATTTAGAAAAATACTAGAGAAGGTCATAACAGCTACAAAGAATTTCAATATGATAGGGGCAAGTCTTTAACACATGAATATAGGATTTGTGGATGATTTTGGGTTTGAGATCCTCTAAAATCAGTTTATCTTAATAAAAAACATATAAATATAGGAAACACGTATAATTATATAAAATTAAAGAAACTACAATGAATGATAGGAAGCATGTTACAAGAAGAATATTAATCACCAATATTGATTATTAAACTACCACCTCGTATTACAAAGCACCAAAAAGGAATGTGATGCTAGGTTTAAAGTAAATTTAAGAAATGTACTGCCGTCAAACACACGTTCTAAGAGTAATGGAAGTATACAATAGCATGTGAAAGTAAAAAGATAATAAAGTTCACACATTCCTAATATTTTGGAACTTGAGAAAAACCATCCATAACTATACATAAAAAAATATTACTACAACAAATAATGTCACCTTAATGCAAGCAATGAGTGCTTCAAAGTCAAGAAAAATAAATAAAAGGATTAACCTCAATTAATGCCAATAACTCAAGCAATGAGTGCTTCAAAGTAAAGAAAAATAAATAAAAGGATTAACCTTAATTAATGCCAATATATTATAAAAACAATGACATCCATTTTAAAAAATAAGATAGAATCTATTAGAAAAATATTAAAAATACATTGCTTTTTATATTTAAATTTTTAAATTAATAAACAATTTAAATCTATACATAAAATAAACATATTATAGAATAATATGAATATTAAAATAATAAAATAATATTAATAGAAGTAATAAAAATATTTTAAGATTAAATATTCATCTAAATCATGTAGAAAAAGAAAAAAATCTCAATTTTTTAATAATCATTTATATACTTTTATATTGATTATTAGTTTAAATTGTAATTTTTTTTTTATGATTTTATGTAATTTAAATTATATGATCATATTATATTATAGACACCCAATTATCAAATTAATGTGTATGATGGTATTTACTTGAAATATTTCTCCCATATTTAGATATTCATTGTAAATGGAGTATTTTATTTAAATCTTATATATTTTCTTACATATTAAAGAAATTGCTCTAAAGGAAAGAAGATAATTTATTTAATGCGATACATGTGTTGGTGTTAGGAAGTATTTATAGAAAGCTAAGAGTGTTTATAAGTGGTATTTCTAATTTTATATAGTTCATTTCTTACAAATTAATTAGATGAAATATCTTCATTTTTGTTGATCATGTTAGAGCCATTAAGTTATCTTTTTCTACACCACAATCTTATATTGTGAAAACACCTCATAATTCTAAGGAAACACAACTAATAGCTAATAGAAACACTTAGTATTTCTAAAACCCTTCCAATATAATTTAGATTAATATATATACTATAATTGAGATACCTGCATCTTTGTTAGATTAATGGAGCAAGGGTTAGGGTTGAAATGTATAAATATTTTTAAATAATTTTTTTTGGATAAGATGGCATTTTTGTCATGACCCTTCTAAATTTTTTATGATTAGAATTTAATGTATGAAATTACAATGAAAAGTTATTTTAAGTCATATGTAAGTGTGAACACTACCCTTGATTGATAGGGTAGAATTAATAAAAACATACACATACATGTATGTGTACATACATATAGAATGTTTACATATTTGATAAAATAAAAAGATATTATAAATATGTTCATATATATAAAGAAGGTAAATCACAAATTTGAAAAATAAAAATGAAATTGAAAATATTTACTAGTACCAAATAAACACACAATTTATATTGTTTAGTAGGTCTCTATAATTCTCTTCAAATCAAGATTATAAAATAATTAAAAAATACTACAAAATTTATTCACCCCATAATATTATTTTAATAAACTTGATTGAAAAATGTTAATTACGATAAAAATTATTTAAACTTATTGAATGCATGTTTATACCAATTAATTAAATATATGATTAATATATTAAAAAGGTTGTACAGACCACTCACGTTAAATTGAAAACTCCCGCTAATTCGATGGAAGCTTTCATTCAACCTCACCATTAATTTATCAATTCCGTCTCAGGAAATAATGTGATGTTTCACATACAATAACATAAAATTGTTCGAAAATTGTATCACATTCCGGATCCATCTATTCTCTTCTTACGAAAGATTGGTCATTAATTCAGCAACGAGAATATAAAAATGTACTAGAAGCAGCACAATGTAAAATATCCTTTTAGGGTAAGGTTAAGAAGAAACTGTTCAGACAGAATAAGATTAATAAAATATCCTTTTAGGGTAAGATTACGAAAAAACTGTTCAGACAGAATAAGTATTAATCTTGAAACAGTACGTGTTATCAATCTCCAAACCAGTAAATACATATCACATTCATTGTTTACTGTTTTACGATTTCCCCATATAATGACAAGTGTTTCTAATGCCCAAGAAAAACCAGAATTAAAAAGAGTTCAAAGAAATAATGACAATATTACAAAAATCTAAAATGCCCCAAACAGTACTTAAAAATAGAGCAAACAAATTCATATATGAAAGACTTTTCCCCCAGAATAATACTTAGAATTAAAGCTTCAGCAATTTGAAACATTTAAAAGATATTTCCACGTAAATTAAGATACAGACATCAATATCATTTTAGAAACTGAAAATTTCTTAACGTTGAAATCCAAGCTTTTGCTATCCATTAGCTAAAGTGAGGGTTAAATTTACCTATCGAAAATCAACAAGGCTTCTGATTGAAATCTGCCATTTTTACCTGCAATCACTAATTCACTCAACATTTGGCTTTAAAGAGTCACGGTATTCATTTGTGAAGCATGTAAGCGCCGCCGTTTGATAGTAAGAACTCAAGAAAGAAGAAATCAAAAGCTAGAGGAAAGATCGAAGGAAATTGTCTCGAAGATGTAAAGATAAACGAAAATTTGTCTCTATAAATCATTAAAGGTCATTTCACAATAGAAAGTCTAGGCGCTCAGTGGGATAAAATAAATCTTCTGGATTGCATCTTCTATCCAAGACGAAGAAATATCACTCATTTATTGATTTCAATCATTCCAATAAATTCTTATTGCTAACTTTCAATTGTCTTTACAAAAGCTTATTCCTAGCTTACAACTGCTCTTATAAATGACTGTTACCAGCCGATAATATTCTGTATTTTAGTAACAGTGCTAAAAATAATGCATATTTCTTTGGAAAAAATAGTTTTTAGCTTGCCTTTTATCCAGCTTTATCATCCATAGGGAGAGGTAAGAACTGGTGAAAAGTCTGGGGACGAGTCTGCAAAGCAAAGAAATAAAAAATAATAAAAAATAAAAGTGCGTCAAGTTCAGACAAACTCCATTCACAAATTAGCGGCTGAAATGTGATAAATTTGTATAAAATGTTATTACATTACTGTTATTAACCCCCAAAAGTACTTTAATGAAAGACTATTGCCCCGAAATTAAAAGAGTTTGACGAAGCAATGCAAGTCTTGCAAAAGCATAAAATGAAGTTACAGTACTGAAGCAGCTCCAAACAGTACTTAATAGAGCAGACAAATTCATATATTAAGGATTTTTTTCCCCAGAATGATACTTAGAATTAAAGCATCAGCAATTCAAAACGTTAAAAAGATATTTCCCGTATATTAAGATACAGTCTGCAATATTTCATATTGAATTCTGAAAACTTCTTAACTTTGAAATTCAAGCTTTCGCAATCCAGTAGCTAAAGTGATGGCAAATTCACATATCTGAAATTAACAAGTTTTCTGAACGAAACCTGCCATTTTTACCTGCAATACTACCGAACCAGTTACATTTGGCTTTAAAGAACCAGGTATTCATTTTTGAAACATGTAAGCGCCGCTGTTAGATAGTAAGAACTCAGAATATTTTTCCAAGAAGAAAACAAAAGAAAAAGCAAAGATCGAGGGAAGCTGTTTCGTATATATAAAGGTAAACAAAAAATTGTCTCTGTAAATCCTAAAAAATCATTTCAAAATAGAAAGTCTAGGCACTTGGCGGGATAAAATAATATTTCCGGATTGCATATTCTCTACCGACGAAGATATACCAGCTTTCAATTGTTTTTACAAATACTTATTCCTAGCTTACAACTGCTCTTATAAATGACTGTTACCAGCCCATAATCTTCTGTATTTTAGTAACAGTGTTGCAAATAATGCATATTTCTCTGTTAAAAATAGCATTTAGCTTGCCTTTTAATCTGCTTTATCATCCTTAGGGAGAGGTAAGAACTGGTGAAGAGTCGGAGGTCTTTCGTCTGGAATTCGTCTGCAAAGCAAGGAAATATAAAATAATAAAAATAAAAGTGCGTCAAGTTCAGACAAAATCTATTCACAAATAAGCAACTGAAATGTGATAACTTTGTATAATACCCTAAAGGATCGGGTCCAATTCCAAGCTCGACGCTCGGCAAACGTGGAGCAGCAACACAGACGCTTCGAGTTCGAGGCCCCTCCAACGCTTCAGGTGACTGCTCAGGCCGCTCTGGAGGCACAATTTGGTTCTTTCCGTCTGCAAATTTTACACAATTTATGAAAAACAAATACGCAAAATTCAAACTAGTGCACAAATTCTGAAGTACTTACACCTGCCATGGGTTTTCTGGTGTCCATTGTGAGATTTCCGGGCGGGGAACGTCTTGCCACACTTTTCACACACCCATTCCCGCGGAGGCAATTGCAAAGAAGGATTATCTTCCATCTTCACAACCAGAACAAAATGCAGAGCCTCACTAAACCGAAATAAATCCCTTTTCTACTTCACGAGTAAATTTCAGTTTCAGGTCAGATGTAAAATGTACTTTTTAACAGAATGACAGCTGGCGGGTTCGCAGAATATTTAGATTCAAGACCGTTAATATTTAGAATAGTGGGTTTTTGGACTGTGAAAAGCGCCGCTATTTGTAATAATAAACAATTGCTTGACATTTGAAAAAGTTTTATGCCCTCCTTTAATTTTCAACCATGGCACTCCGGGTTAAGTGTAATCTTGCAGCGTACAATAATATCTTCTAATTAAGTTTGGTTGTGTCTTTCTAACTATTCTTGTAGGTTCTATGTTTAATATTAATTTGTCGAATATAAGATTATCTAAAATTATTTTAATTTTGATATTTGTAAAATCAGACATAGAATTGAGTTGGTGAATTACAAAGTAGGGGAGAGGATTCAATAGTTGAACGCATTTCAATTATTGTGATCGAAATTGTTGATTTAATACCCATACTTGTTGATTTAAAGTTCAATTTTTTGACAACATTGCACCAATAGTTGCGACTTTAAAGTTGTTATTGTTGATGATGACTACCAATAATTGAATGAAATGTACCCTTAGTTGTAAAAAGCAACAAATCATGTGATGCAACATCAATTGCACAAGTATGGGGCCCCCTTTTGTACAACTATTGTTCTCCCCTTTTTTTTGGGCTATTTTGGACACCTTGGCAAAAATCATGTTGATGTGGCATCATATTTGATGATGTGGCCCTAAAACCTTAGTTATAAGCAGGGGACTTGCCAAGTAAGGTGCTGTAAAAAAATTAGGAGTGATTTGAAATTTTTACGTATGATTTTGAGAAGCATGAAGTTAGGGCGTACAACTATCAGGTCCTCTCCCCTAAATTTTAGTTTCGTGTTGGATGTAAAATCTTCATCATTTCATTTTAATTTTATAACAAGATTATTTAAAAGAGGGTTGATACAACATATAGAAACCTAAATAATCAATTTTGGTAAGAAGATTATTCTATTCAATTACATGGTTGTAATTTGGTTTAATCATGGAATAGTTTTAAGGGAGTCAAACCATATCTAACTGTATTCTAAATTTTAAGATTTTGAATATGGATTATAAATTTTGTTGTTTGTTTCTGTATTGTTATGTGTGATGATTCACTTTTGCTTTGTCTATATATCCTTAATTAGAGCCCAACTTAGTAGTGCAACAATTTATGTCTAAGATATAGTTTTTGTTCTAGTAAGTAGAACATCAAGTAACTTAAATTATTTGCTAGAAAGGTGTTTAACTCACAAATAAATTTTAATCTGAAATTAAGATAAGATTTGCTTAAGCATTGCATTATATGACTATAAAAAAGGCTAGGTATTCTCACATGTGGAGCTAGAGCTACTAGAAGGTTTATGGGAAATGAGACCCTAGAATAGTTAATACATTGACCTATACCAATCCTTCTCCTATTCAACATCTACAAGATGAGTCACCAAATAATTAATGGTTGGCTATTATCCATAAGGAAGAACAAGACTATTTGGGAGCTCTATTCATTTATTGTCAAGATTGTTTTAAATAATTGAAATATATAAGTTAATAAGTGAACAAATAGACTCGATGAATAGTACACATATGTTATTGAACAAATATGTAGAAAAATAAAGCATATCTAGGATGGTAACAAATTGAGAAACTTGATAGCGAAAAATGGAGAAAAATGTCAAGGACACTAGAGCACCACTCTAGTGTATCTAATATGACATTAGTGCACCACTTCTCAAATTTTATTTTTTGGAGAATTAGTTTAGAGGGTTTGAAAGGGCCAATATCATAAGGATTTGAGAGGGTTATAGGGCACTCAAATGGATTATATAGTTATCATCCTGCAATTGCACCATTGCTACATTTTGATGAACTCCTAGATGAGCATGACACATTTTGTTTTCTTGCATAGTTGGCGTTCTTCATTGTCACTACTTTTACACATGTTTTGTGAAAAGAAGAAAAATTGCAAGTGCAAACAAAACTAGAACAAATAATAAATTGTATGTGAAGAACTTCTCTTTCAGTCCTATTACATGTTATGGATATTGGTGCAAAATGATATATATTGTGATTTTAAATTAGAAGATCTCTACTGAATGTGATGTTCTAGCTAGCCAAATGTATCAGCTTGAACTTTTAGGATTTGGTACTATATTGTTTCTCACTTTTTAATTATTTTTGGTTAAAGATACAAGAAACTACATGCCATGCTCTTCATTTCAACACAATACATTAAAAAAATAACACAACTATACTTATCTAAAAAGGGCTTGCAAGCCTATGACAATTTTATATTGTGTATTTTTATGCATTTGCCTATTTCATGTTGGATTTTGTGTTGAGGAAATGTCATCTAGCCTACATCTACTAATGGATTTAAGGCTGAGTAATTTTTTTATTAACTAACTCGGAGATTATGAATCATATAAGTGCAGACTATGCATCAAGGGTATGTATACCAGGATTCCCTTTAAAACAGACATCAAAGTTAGATTTTAACCAACCTTCCAATGGAGGAGTCTAGATACAATTGTTCCTTAAGATCAAATTGTGCCAATTCATTGTAAGAAGGCTATGGGTAATTCCCCATTTCTATTTTATTCTCAAACCCATCAAGCTTGGCATCACTTTAGTGGTCCCCTACAAAGCAACATTTATATTCTCTTTAACCTACTATTTTATGATGTGAAATAACACTTTTATAGTATGAGCCTCTTCTCTAAATATCCCATTGTTACGTTCCTTCCACAAATTCTAGGTAGCGAAAGAAGGAATTTGAAGCCAGAGGTTCCTAATAATTGGGTGTGTACAGGGGTTGAGGTTCCATTACTCAATGAAATGATTCATATTCCCTGAGAAGGTCCAACTAATCATAAGATCCACAAGTAACTCATCCCAAACCTCCCTAGTGAATTGACAGTGTGGGAATAGATGATCAATGCTTTGAATATCTTTACAACATAAGACACATATGCTGACTAGATATAAACCTCTTTTATTTAAATTGTCAATAGTCAGTATTATTCCATGAGCAGTAGCCCACCAGAAACAATTGATCTTGGGTAAAAGGCCTTTAAATCAGATCCTTTCCCAATAGAAGTTGTCCTTAGGTTCTTCAACAATGTTATTATAGGAAGATTTGATCGAGAAAGCACCAGAGGGGTTAAAGTGCCAGATCCATTCATCTTCCAAGTGAGGTAAAAAAAGAAACAATCACCAAGGTAGGAAGCCAAGAATCAGGCCTCATTAATCAATTGATTTAGGGAATGAGTAGGAATATCCCTATTAACCAACACCTTATCCATAAGATTTTTTCATCTAGCCTTGTCCCCCTGCCACCAGATATAATCATGAACAAGGTTAGCACAACTTTTGATGAGGATCTATTTAATTTTACTGAATTGAGACATTTCAGATATGGCAATCTTTTAGCCATACATCACCCCAAAAATTAGTGCTCTTCCCATTTACCACCAATTTTTTTCCCCTTTTATGAGAATGTTTTTTGTTTTGGAAACAATGTTCTAGATGTAGGAACCAAAGGGTAAATCTTTCTCAGTAAGAAAGCTGCAGCTTCTAGTATTATTGAGGTATTTGGTAGTAATAATATTTGCCAGTCCTTAGCACCTTCAACCAGCTACCAACCAATTTTAGAAATTAAGGCCCACTTAAATAATTTGATCTTTCTTATACCAAGTTCTCCTTCACGAATAGAGCTACAAAATTTGTCCCAAACAATAAGAAACATTCTTTTTTTTTCTTCAATACCTGTCCAAAGGAAGCGTGTTTGAATTTTCTCCATTTTGTTAGCAACGTAACTAGACATCTTAAAGAGAGAGAGGTAGTAGAATGGGATATTTTGAAGGAAGGATTAAGACCAATTGGATTTTACCTACTAGGCTTAGCAATTTCCCTTTCTAGCTAGCTAGCTTCTTCTGAAATCTTTCTATGATACCATTCGAAAAGCGAATAGTGGGGGATTTAGAAATGAAAGGTAACTCCAAATATGAATTAAAGAAAGTGATGCAACCTCACAACCAAGGATTCTTGTGATCTTGACTTGAAGGTCTTGGCAAATATTCATAAAGAATAGCTTTCTTTTTCCATAATTTATATGTTGACTTGAGATTATAGAATAATTATCAAGGATCTCCTTCTAGCCTCTAACTTTGAAATGTAGGCTTATTTGAAGATGATAATGTCATCTACGAACTGTTGGTGCGATATAGGGTCCAAAGTAGAAGTCGATTTGATACCTTTTAGTCTTCCAGTCCTTTTAAGTCTTTCAATATTTCTCCCTAAGACTTCAACAACAATAATGAACAAGTATGGGGAAATATAGTCCTCTTGATGGAGACCTCTACCATAGGAATAACAACCATTAGGAGATCCATTAACTAGAACCAATAACATCGGGGTGGTAACACATTGTGTGGTCATCTTTAAGAATTTATCTTTAAAGCCGAACTTCTTCAATACTTCAAAGAGGAAGTTCCATGATAATCTATCATCGGCCTTAGAAATGTCTAACTTGAAAGCTATATTCGATAGTTTACTGTGATGAAAATTGAATGTACAAGTTCATGAGTAGTGATAACCGCATCCATAATATGCCTCCCTTTAACCAAGCCTTTTTGGTCATTTTGTCAAGTACAAGTTTAAGCCTATTAACCATGACTTTCGACAGGATTTTATACAATGTGTTACATAGGCGAGTAGGCTTAAAATCTTTAATGGAGATAGCCCTATCATTCTTTGGAATCAAATAAATGTAGGTAGAATTAAATTGGTAGAGGAGTTTACCAAACTTGAAGAGGTCATTAACGACATTAAAGATGTCCAGACCAATAACATCCCATTACTCTTGGAAGAAGGCTGGGGGGAACCCATCAAGGCCCAAAGCTTTGAAAGCACCAAAAGAAAAAATAGCTTCTTTTACTTCCTTGAAGGACACAACTTCTCCATTTCATTCTCATCTTCAGTTATTGAGCCATCATCCTTCAAAATTTGTCTTATCCTATTTCTGCTTCTATGCTTCATAGTAGATTGGCAGAAAAATTTAGCATTCTTGTCTCCTTCTATAAGCCATTGGATCCTTCTTCTTTCTTTTTTAATTTGAACCATTATTCTCTTAGTGAAATCTCCTTAAGGCATTCCTCCTGAGTGGCACAGTTATCTTCTATTTTCTTTTGAATAGTTTCCAAGTTCGCAGAGATAACTTTCTTCTGCTCAAAGATATTCCTTTATCTGTTCCATCTTTTTACTTTCTTTTGTTAAAAGTTTTAGATATTGGAACACACAATACATGGGGGTACCATTAATTGGGACATTCCACCACTGCTCAACCATGCCTCTAAAATCCGGATGTAGAGACCACATAATCTCATATCAAAAGGGCTTCTAAAGCCAGTAAAATTGCATTATAATATGATATAGACTCGGTGAGGATGCATAGGAGAGGGAGTCAATGTCTTTACAGTTACTTGAAACCAAGACCCTATCCAATCTAATTTGAATTAAGTTTTGATCAAGTCTTCTATTTGACCAAGTGAATTTTGATCCAAACAGGTGAATGTCCATCATTCCTGTCACAAAAATAAAGTCTGCAAGATTGTTAATTCTTTCAAAGTAATCCTCTATACCGCCAGCTTTCTCCAAGGGGAACAAGGGAGGTTTAAAATCTCTAGCCATCATCCAAAATTTTGAAGAAGTATTCAGAATGAAGTTCACCAGGGAAGATCATAGGCTAGCCTAAGGAGATCTAGCATTGGGGGCATAAATATTAATGAGATACCACTCAAGGTGGAATTTGAGATCTACCATCTTAAAAATTAGACAATTATTTGTAGTGTGAGTCAAAGTACCATTAAAGGAAGCCAGATTCCATAAGGTAGCAATGCCACCAGATGTCCCATCAGCATCATTGGTTAGGAAGGAAGAAAAAGGCTAGAAAGACTTAGCCACCTTTTGGAAGATTTCAGATCTCATCTTTGATTCCTATAATAGGACAATGCCAACTCTTTGTTCCATCAGCGTAGACTTTAACATGTGTTTCTTTATAGGGCTATTCAATATCCTCACATTCTAGGAGAGGATCTTCATTAGGAATAGTAGCAAAGGATCTACTCAGCCTTGAGAAGAACAAGAATCCCATCTAAGGGATGAAAGTTATTTCTTCTTTTTCTTGGATTCTAAGAGACCATCTAGGATCCTCTATCTTCCATTGGCCACCTCTCTTGCTGTATCCTAGGTCCTTGAATCTTTCTACAAAGGTCTTCCCATTTTATTATCCACCCCTACATTAGCTTTCTTTTTCTTTTTGTTCTTAGCACAAACTTGAGTCCATTCTAAATCCTCATTTTCCTCATAAGCAAAAATCTTTCTTGACTTGCTAAGTGGGGGTGTTGAAGAGAACCCTAGAATCTGTAGGTTCTCCTCCAAGTTAACAAAACCATCTCCCTATTTCCCCTTAGGAGTCTTGATCAAATTTCCTATGTTAGTATTCTCTTTATTGGGATTTAGGCAACTTAAAATTGTTTCCACCTCCAGATCCTCCTAACTAGCCTCAAAAGTCATCCTACCAGGTTGTGGAGTAGGGTTTTCACCTAGGTCCACCACCATTTCCACATCTGTAGAACCCTCACACACCACAGTTTCCTTGACCGTGTTGGGAAACAATCTGGGGGCCATGACCAAGAATAGATCTACCCTTGATGAAGAAGTTGTCAAATCATCAAGTTATTTTTTCTTATCCCTTGCTATGTTTTTTCTATCTTAGTAGTAGATAGGTTGGGACCTGATAAAGGATCCATCAACAAGTAGTGTAAATCTTTTTTTTATTAGCATCATCAATAGAGGGAGCGTTAGGCCTTTTCTATTTCAAAAGAGGCTATTTCTTGCAAAGAAAGATGAGATGACCATATCTCTTGCAAGATTGATAAAAGGTTTTAGCATTTTCGTATTCAATGGGTTGAACCCAAGCACCAAGCCTGGACATGAGCGTTACTTGAGTCGACAACACATTATTAATGGCCACATTAACACAGATTTTGGCAAAGAGGAGCCTAGACTTGTATTGCATAATACGGTCCATGACAAGGAATTTACCAAAGGAGTCAACAATCCCTTTAGAAAACCCCAAATTTTAGAACTCCAAGGGTAACCTAGGGAGGCAGATCCAAGTAGGAGCCACCACTCCTAGATCCTTCCAAGGATCAAGGCCAAGTTTCCACTTGCACAAGGATAAGAAATTGTTAGTACCATAAGACCACAACCCTTCCATAAGGATTGAAACAATATCCTCCTAGTTAACAAAATGAAAGAGAAAAAGACCATTGCCATGGCATTGATAGACATACTACCTTTCAATTTCCATCTAGTGATAGCCCCTTTCCTAACCTGATCAGTAGAAGGTTGGAAGGCCATAAACTTATCGATAAGATAGAGGCTGCGCTCAACAATAGTAGTATTCAACAACACAACATGAATCTCCACTTTTTGATCCTTCACCACACACTCCACCTAGGGAGTTGAACAGTCAAGGGTTATCCCCATCTTAGTGGGGATTCTACCAGGTAATTTATCCATGAAGCTGGTAGGTTCCCCATCAGCAAAAAAGGAATCGAGATAGTACTAAGGCAAGGAAGGATGTAGGACATTTTCCTTAACTAGAGAGTCTACTTTTTGCAAGTGTCTAGAATAGACAATAGAGATCACATGTTCACGGGTCCCATGAGATGGGGATTCCCCCAGCCCCTCCCCCCTCCCCCCGCCTTTGCAACACCCATCAAAAACATCACAGGCAAGGAGCAGTGAGAAGAGGGTAGGAGAACGCAATTCAAATTCGACTTCAAATTATTCACACAAGTTATGTTGTTTTAAGTAAATCCTCTTAATTTCTTTCAAATCTCAATATCATGAAATAATTTAAAATCATTGCAAAATTTATTTGCTTCATAATATTATTTTAATATACTTTATTAAAAAAAGGTTCTTTTCATAGCGTGTTGGTTAAGTGATGGTGTTGTTGTGACCACCAAGATTTAAAGCCCTCTCTGGTAGAGAAGCAACATAGTGTAAAATATATATTTAGGGTTAGGTTACTAAGGTATATCGAGCTAATGTATGTTTGAGAAACATGCTAAAGGGGAAAGGTTGAACTACATTTTGATTATGAAATAACAATCATCTAGTCTTGGTCCATAAAAAGGTATCTCTAACTTAATAAATTAATTAAAGTAAACTTTTTTTTGTGTAAGTTTGAAATTTTTAAATATTAAATGTTGACCAAAAGATTATGTTAAAGTTGAATAGATCAAAATAATTGAATATTGAAAAAATATTGTTACACATATAATTATGAGTTTTGAAAGAATAAATAAATTAATATATAAATATTATTAGAAATAATGCAACAGTTATATTACAATTAAAAATGAACTAGAAAGTTTTTGAAAAATTAAATAAATGTATTTTTAAAAAATCAAAGCTAAATTGAAAAATTGTTGTATTTGGACTTTTTGAAGGTGAAGTATACATGAAAAAATTCTTTGAAATTTTGAAATTGAACGAGATTAAAATCATTAGGAAATATATAAAATTACACATATTGATTTATCATTTCCACTTCTTCCAAGCACTACATTTGGGAATGGCTTAAATCACACACTAAGCTTAAAAGTGTTAAACATTCAGAGTTGCCTAACATTTTCTAGGCTTAATATGTTGCTTAAGGTGTGTGGTCACACTAAGAATACACTTTTAGACTTAAAAGTGTTGAACACTCAAAATTGACTAACATTCTCTAGACTTAATTGATTGCTTAGTGTGTGGTTTAAATTTGCACAACTTAACACTCATATTATTTATACGACTTAAGTGTTAGTGCTAATGCTGAGTTTGTTGGATCAACTTGGATTCAATGAGTTTACGCTTGGGAAATCAAACAAAAAAGGGGCTTCTCTGGCATAATCAATATAAGATTATGATTATAACAACACTAAAACTAAGGAGCTAAGTTTTTCAACACTAACCCTATATTTGTAGAGTTTTTAAAATTATCATCCATCCTCCCAAATTGTGTAAAGAGCATTCTGTTCACTCACCAACTCCTCCAGAGGCCTGATGATCACACAGGAAGTGTGAAGGATTGAAGGCTATCATTGTTACTCCACACCTTCCATGCCATTCAAAGAATCAGTCTAAACTTGACTGTTGCAGCCAATTATTACTTACACGCAGGCCCATGACTTGTATTACACTTCTACAAACATGGTAAAACGATCAAATGAATACTGACATGAAATATTCCCCACAATTATAATGATACGATTAAAATTGGTACGATAGGAATGCAAAGAGTATTCAAAAGCAATTATTTCCTCCACTGCAGAGTCTTTGTATGAGAGCTTTCTCTTATCCCTTCCACTGAGATCGATATTATTTATAGCCTGATTTTGCTCAAACAAAAACCTGGAAGATCCAATTACGGAGGTGGGTTTTCCTCACTTTCTGCTAGGGTCTCCTCTTTAGTGAAGCAAAAACAAGAGGCACTCAGAATATCCTGTGCAGTATTAACTTTCAGTACATACTACAGTCGTTGTGGTGATGCATCAAGAAGAATCCTCGCTCCTTTTTGACGAGGCTATCTTTGGTGTGGATTCCACCGAGTGCCTTCATGGTCGTCAAAAACGGCGCTTGACGGCCATGAAAGCAGTCTTCTTATGCGACTTACAACAGCGATACTGAGGTTAATGGTGGACACGATATTCTGAATGTCTCTTGTTTCTTGCCCCTGTCGGCTGTTAAAAACAGAGGAGCAGAAATAAAACAGATCAAAGAGAAAAACATTTCAGATTACAAGAAAGAGTTTTTTTAATTCAACAATCCATATTTTTTCATTCATCATTCATTCTTGATTCAATTACAAATGCTGCTTTTACAGAGGTCTTAGAAGTTTCTGGAATGGACAGGAGGTAGCTGGAAAGTTCCAGAATTTTGCATATAAAATAATGCTTTCTAGACTGCAGATGTGACAAGAATAGTCCATTAAAATCCTTATGAAAATCTACTCGAATCCTTGTATTTAATACTGTAGATTTTCTTGCTGACTGAGGATACGGAAGATGTGATAGATTATATTGAGGGGTAGTTGAGAACACTCCCCCTTAATCTCAACTGCTATCATACCATTTACCCTTTTGTTCTTTGCACCTATCTTCAACTGCTACTGTAGTAAAACTCTTCAACAATCTTCTCTTTATGTCTCTAATCTCTTCTTCGGTTTTGCTAACTGGTTGTTGCTACAACTGCTACACTTTTCAGCATTCGCAGTGTCTTTGGTACATTCCTTTGACTTCCTGCTGCAACAATCTCCTGAAACTCCTTGTGTCTTCACAATCTGTAAATGTAAATGTTTTGCTAAACAATGATTTCTTGTTATTGATTTCTTTTTACTCTTTCTAGACATATTTGCCTCATTATATTCTGAATGCAGCTGTGTGACGTCCCATGCCTTACAACATCAGACCCGGTGGTAGACTGCATAGAGGTAATTCTTTCTTATGTTTTCTAAATTAGTTGGGGACTTAGGCCGTGACTAAAATTTTAGGCAATACTCCGGGGGTTTACATAGGACCCCTGTTTCCACCATAACAGGAGGCTACTGATTGAAACATTTGCCATGCTTATAAATTCTCAGAGACCTGCGTAACGTAATTGTTGCCTGCAGTATTCTATGCTTTACTAGTACTAATAAAGTCTCTTGAATGCATAATTTGTAAATATAGTAACATAAAATGGTTGCATGTATGCTACATGGCGTATAGGAAGATTGCATCTTCACTTTGATTTTGGTTCACAGGGCACTAGACGTCAAACAGTTAAACAAATGGATGGATGTGTCTTTCTCACTTTCTGTTGGGTCTGCACTTCAGGTTTTTCTTCTACATATTCCTTTTGCTTGGTAGCAAAAACTAAGGCATTCACACCTCATATGCCACTTTCCACTACTTTACCCAATTCCCACGACATGCTCATTTCTAGATCTGCATTTCATGTTGGTGGTGGATTTCAGACTAGTTGAATACTGCCATCGAATAATTAAAGGTCGAATGGAAACAAACTGAAACTATATCTACTCAACCAAGCGTTTTCTGCTTTACAATTCATAGAACTTGTGTCTAGTTTTGTAATTCCTCATATTTGATCCACCTTCAAACCATGTATCAATTGCAGACTCTTCCGAGTTAGTTAAAACTCAATTTTAGACAGTTGTATTTATTGGTATAGTTTTATGCTATAACATTATTTTTTAATACATTCTGAATTCAACTGTGTTAGTTTCTCAATTAAAAAAAAATCTTATTTAGATTATGTTTTTAATGTGTGGCTCGGCACAGCAGATGTATTTTCCTGTGTATATTCTTCGATATTGAGAAGCCTTCCTAATGTATCGATGGCCGAAATCAAATTTTTTATTAATTATAAAATAGAATTTACATGAGTCTGTTCATGCAGGTACCGGTAGGAAAGAACGGATAAGAAAACCTCTGATCTTGCCCGGAACTTTAATCAGCCCAGAAACCATACAATCCCGTATTTTATAATTCTCAATGTATCGATGAAGGACAACTTTTAGTTTGATTTATTTTATAAGTTATCAAACCTTAAGGTATGATTCTCTATATGCCACATGGGTAATTATTTTATTAATAAATTTTATCAGTTTCAGTACAGGGGTAATCTTTTTTATGTACTGAGAATCTACAGCTTTCGATTTGTTTTATTTTAAAGTGATTAAGCCTGTGTTTGTCATATGGGTAATTATTTTAAATGGGGATTTTATCAGTTGCAGAGGGTGATGTTTTTTCAATCCCATTTTTGTACCATCAAAATTCAAATTCATTTAAAATCCTGCCATAGAAACGTTAACATATGGTGAAGATGTCTGACTCAGTTTTACAAAGGTTTTGGAGGAATACTTGGATTTTAATTTTGAATCGTTTCTTGCTCAGTGTAATGAAGTAAAAGTTAAAAGTATGGCTGAATTGACTTAGTAATTTCAATGATTTATGAGCATCGTGTCTTTTATGTTAAATCCTCCAATGTCAGTTGTACAACCGTTTCATAAGTAAATTTAATCAGACTTCTGTGCACAATTAAACATTTGATAACATGGCTTACGAGGTGCATATTTAGATTACAAGATTTTGCATGTTTCCTAGGCTATACATTCAGGAGGATCGAATGCTTCCCTATTCAAAACTATTGTCTTTATGTCTCCAATTCCCGAACTACTACATTCCTTAATGGACATCCAGCAACATCCCCATTTCTCTCATGACAAAGCAATTTCAAAGGAAAACCCTTAATAGGACAATATTCTTTCATGCCTATTCTTGGAGCCTGTGTGAGCACCTCAGTTCTCTTTGATTTTAACCTTCGAAATCCAGACATGAACTATCCTACCTCTGCATATGTCATGACTTCAGTTTTCTAATTTCCCATATTGAGTTTTTATTGTTGATTAAATAATTTGAAGCTTTTCCCCCTGTTTTGAAGGTGTGCTCCTAGTGTTTTTGAAAACCCAGCAGGCGTACAGCTGACAAAATTCCATGGTAAGTCAGTAAATGTGTATGATGACATTCCTACAAACAATGTAGGTTTTCATTCAGCACATCAATTGTAAAGTGAATATCAAATGATATTAAATATCCCTGATTGTAACTCTAAGCGATTGTTTCACACGGTGGACAACTTTAAACATTAGGATTAGCAGGGTGTCCATTACAATTGTTTTTTTTCATATTGTAGGGATCTATTACAAGATCTTATACAAAAAAATATCATGTATTTAATTGAGGTGGACATTGACATTATCTAATTCGCATATTCAGACAAGATCTGTTTTTAAGCAATTATTTTGAAAAAAACTAAAATTTTAATGTTTTATTCTAACGTATTTTTTCAGGTGGGTTTTTTTTTTTTTTTCAGACTATTAGCCAAGAGAAATGTTTTGTATATGAGATAGCTTCGTCAATTTCAGAAGGTTAATTAGTTTCAGAACACTTGCAACATGAATTTTTGTAAAGTGTTCCAGTCTAAGCTATCAGAAACAAGAAATGAAAAACGTAACGGCAACGTGACCAGAAATGAAATATTTAGAAATTGGACTTAAGAAACGGATATATATATAAAAATAAAATTACATAAATAAAAAAGCATGCAAGTCATATATATTTACATTGAGATTTTCCATGAGCTCTGGAGGCGACAAGTAGAGATGGCAAGTTGGAGATACGTGATGGAACTCGGTGGTCAATGTATTAGTCATTCAGAATTGCACTGAGCAACAACAG
This sequence comes from Cryptomeria japonica, assembly GCF_030272615.1. Classification (NCBI taxonomy): domain Eukaryota; kingdom Viridiplantae; phylum Streptophyta; class Pinopsida; order Cupressales; family Cupressaceae; genus Cryptomeria; species Cryptomeria japonica. The sequence continues at coordinate 308,527,851 of NC_081409.1, read as the reverse complement.
TTTTATACTAACTAGTGATACATTTTTACCATTTTTTTTCATTAGACAGGTGCTGTAGCTCCAGCGCAGTCCTTGTGGGTATAGTTTTCTGCCATAACATTTTTTCTGAATTTATTACATTCTGAATTCAACTATCTTAGCTTCAATTCAGAAATAATCTCATTTAGATTATGCTCTTTTTTAATGGCAAGAATCATGCACAGAGCTTTTCATTGATTTCTCTGTAGAATATTGCACTGAATAATACATTTCCTAGGCTCTTAAAAAAACTACTGAAAAACATATTTCTTGAGCTATAACAAAATTTTTCTATTGACTGCAAATATCTGAGTTTTGACAGTATATCAAATATTGATCAAACAATTTTGAAATATGTTTGTGTTTTTAATGACAAGAGTGTAGTTTTTTTAGATTGTTCATTGATTTGGAGCTAAATAGTTGGTAATTTATGTAGTATTTAAAAGAGTATTTTTGATATTAGTTGTGTATCTTTAAAATTTAGATTTAATTTTGTTTTAAATAATAGATAATATATTTATTCATTTTTAACATTATATGCAATTGAAAGATAGAGATTAATTATGAAAAAAACTATTAAGAATAAAGCTTTAAAAGATCATATAGAAGCAAATCTTTTTTTTTTTTTGGTAAATGTAACATAATAATATATCTAATTAACTTAATGAAAAATAAAGGAAACATTATAGTGTTGATTTTTTATAAGTAAAGTTAAAGAGGAGAGTTGAAGGTAAATATTAAGACAAGTTGTGTTGAGTTATTTTGATATCTCTTAAGGAAGATATTGTATGTTCGGTCATCTCTCTTATGAGTTAATCTATATATCTTTAATCTTTATAATTAATGAGATGTGATAGAGAGTCAAGATATTTTCTAATGAAACAATGGATCTCACTATACATTCAACAAATAAATAAAAAAATACTCTATTAATATTGATTAATTAACATTAAGATTATGATCTAATCTTTTAAAATAAAATAATCAACTTTATATTAATAAGAATATACTAAAATAAGTACAAACTAAAATAATTGAATAATGACATATTTATGAAGAAATGAATTCATCTCTATATAGGAGGACAACTACAAGAAATCAAGAATGGACTAAAGTGAAAAGGAAAAAGAAAAGTTCTTACTAGGGATTCCCATTTGATGATCTATAGATCTTTAGCTTCAAACAACATTCCAATAAAATACTGAATCACTTCAATGTGACTCTCCAAAGATAGTGAAGAGCATCTTATTAGCATAGTTTGGTAGGAACACCATAATTTTTACTCCATTTCAATATTCATATCAATGGTAATGTGATGTCAGACGATCATTATGTAATGTTTTTGATCTTTGTCTCATATGCACACTATATATGTGACCTAATAATAATTTTTTGACCAATCAAAGATGGCAGGGATACTTTATATATTATTATTTAACCCAACATTTTAAAAAAAAACTAGAGAAGGTCACAACAACTAAAATGAATTTTCAAGATGATGGGGGCAAGTCTTTAGCATATGAATATAGATAAAAAATATAATTATGTAATCTATAGAAAAAAAAAATGGAACTAAGCTAAGATTCAAGATACCGAGGAAATCAAGCAAAAGTGATCCAACAATAGAAGCAAAACTTCTAATCCAAAGAAAAAAAATATCGATTCAACCTTCACAACTCCCAATCGAGCAAGTAATATCATCAAGAATTGGGAAAGCAATAGAGTGAGGGTGCATTTTCTAAATTGTTTAGAAGGAGATGGATAAATTGAATAGATTAAAGGCTCTGAAGTAAAATTCATCACATAGAGATGCTCACAAATGATCCAAGACATGGAGGGAATGTAAATTGGAGTTTCTAACTTAGCTAGATTCATAATGGAAAATGTAGCAAGGAAAGCTAGAGAGGAATGAAATCCTAACACAAGGAAGATACCACCAAAAGGGGCCTAGAAGAACTTCAAGTCATATATCGAAAGTATAAACTTAAATAGATGAGAAAGAGAAGAAAAATGGTTGGATGTAAGCTCTAACGAAAAGAGAAACATTTTTCATATCCAACAAAAAACTTCATACAATTTAAAAGAAAAATGGACTCAACTTTTGAAAACAAAGAGTTAGGATTATTATTTAGTCATTCACAACCAATTACTATGTAAACAAATCTCCTTAATATCCAAGTAGGGGAGAAGGAAAGCTCACCTTTGAGGTTTCTTCTTGTTGAATGGATGCAAATCATGATGTTCCTAGAAACAATAGAATAGTTGGCCTCTCTAAGGTTACACAATAGCCCTATAAATGCATAATATTATAAAATTAAAGAAACTAGAATGAATGATAGGAAGCATACTACAAGAAGAACATAAATCACCAATCTTGATTATCAAACTACCACCTTGTGTTACAAAGTACCAAAAAGGAATGTGATGCTAATTTTAAAGTAAATGTAATAAATATATTACCCTTAAAAACATATTCTAATAGTAATGGAGGTATACAATAGCATGTGAAAGTACAAATATAATAAAATTCACACATTCCTATGACTTTGGAACTTGAGAAAAAACATCCATAGCTACACATAAAAAATAATAATAGTACAACAAATGATGCCACCTTAATGCAAGCAAAGAGTGCTTCAAACTCAAGAAAATAAAATAAAAGGCTTTACCCTAACTAATGCTAGCATGGAAAAGTTGAAATATCTATACGAATTCAAGTGTAAAAATTTTGTATAGACACAATTAGTATTAGCTATCATATTTAATTTAATATATTTGTTACTTTGTTTGCCTCTTGATAGAAATATTTAAGTCCAATATGTCCAAAATTGAGAAAAAAAAAATCTTAATCTTTCAAGAATAAATTTTCATTTTCTTCATTATATTTATTACAATCATAAAACCCCCCTTGAAAATAAAATTATAGAAAATTTCACTCAAATTGCAATAATATCTCCTTAAGGTAAATCTTGTGCTTCAACCTCTTTTTTTGAGCCATCAAACAACCTCTTTGAATTAGAAAAAATAAATCTATTATTGTGGTTATAAATAACATAACCATCACTTAAGGGGATAATATTGCCCTTGGCTACATGTCATGCCCAAACTTTTGGGCACAAACAAGATAATTTTTTTTTAAAACATAACCTAATGAAGCTAAGTTTATTAAAATAATGTAGTATCAAGTCTTGTCTTAACTACATTTGAATTCTTCTTCAACTAAAGTTAACTTAAACAACTATATTTAGAAAGAGGGATAATCTAAATTACATGCGGAAAATTAACTCTACAAAGGATTTATTATTATCTCATTAATTAATTAAATAATAAATTCACTTAAGCAAAAACCCCTAAATAAATTTACAAGGGATATTATTAAGCTTAACCAATCTTTTTAATCATTGTAGGAATTAATTAAATTAACTCTAGCACTTAGATTTTTAAAACACCTATATTTCAATATAACGATAATTATAGTGTGCATTACATTTGACTAAAGGGCTAAATAAATCCAAAATAAAATTTGCCCTATAAAGTTTATTCTCGACAAGCCTAAATTTAGGTGAACGAGAAAAATAATCCCCTATAGCCAAAATAACCTACAAAAATCATTATAAATTTCCTAAAAGATTAAACTCCAATACACTTTAAAATTTAAAACTTCATATTCACATGTTTATATAAGTGTATATAAAATATGAATGTTTAAATAAAATAACTAAATTAAAGTTGAATCTATACATTCATATTTTGAACTATATATATATATATATATATATATATATATTAAACACATATATATTTTTATTAAACACATATATATTTATATATGTGGATATTTATTTTCTAAACAAACTTTATAACAAGAATACCCCATGTGCCCTAACTAAAACATTATAAAAATAACCTACCCTCTACCCTATTTTTCTTCCATGTTATTGTCTTGCCCTAACCCTAATTTTGGGCTAGGGCTTAACTATGTTATATTTTTTTTGAGGGTAGGGTGTGTGTGTGTGTGTGTGTGTGTGTGTTTGTTGTTGCAGGTTACGGGAGGTGGCATCCATGGAGGAACTCGGCGGAGGAGTGGAGGAGGGTTTCTAGGGCGCCGGGAAGGAAGCATCTCGGGACGCAACTGTGGATACCCACAGTGGTGGCCGAGCGCCTCCCACTGTGGGTAAACACAGTGGCGGCCCACAGCCTCTCCACTCTGGTTACCCACAGTGGGAGGCACCGTGCTGACCACTGTGGTTGCCCATAGTGGCGGTCCCCGTGCCGTCCACTGTGGGTAGCCATAGTGGCGGCCCCGGCCGCGCTGACCACTATGTTTAAACACAGTGGGTTCGGTCCCCGAAAACCCCTCCTTTATTTATTTATTTATTTAATATATATATATATATATATGTATGTATACATATTTTATATATATATATATATATATATATGTATGTATACATATTTTATATATATATATATATATATATGTATGTATACATATATATATATATATATATATATATATATATATATATATATATATATATATAGGGCTAGCTTTACTATGCAAATATATATTAATTTTTTTGAACTTTTAAACAGATTAATTAAAATTTTCGGATTTAAAACAATGTATTTCTATTTATTTTATTTTAAATACCATGTAGCTAAAATTAGAGATAGACTAATTAACTTTAGATTTATTTTCTGCAATTAAGTAAAATGACAGAATTAAATAAATTTAACCAACAACTATATTAGACTAGAAATCATTGAAATAAATCTTAGAGACAGACATGTTAATTTTAGATTTACTTTCTGCAATAAATCAAGGGAAAAATAACAGAATTAATTAAACTACCGCATGCAACATTAGTGCTCATACTAAATGACTAATTAACTATATTTGCATTTAGAACTTCCATAAATAGGACTAAATGTTTTATTTCCAGCTCACTAACATACATGCTTTTCTATTTCATTCTTTTCCAATATTTTAAATGCATAATGGGATAAAATGAATTTCTTGATTTTCAAAATAACATATACACAACAGATATTATTTTCAGAACTATAAGAACTAAATCCAGAAATACACATTTCATTTTTTTGCAATAATCACTTAATAGAATAATGCATTTCTTTAAGACATGTTAAGAATACAATATAGTCAACATTACAAATGGGAGAGATACCCAACTAGTCTCTCATTTCTATTAAATGAGGACTTTAAATAAAATAGATACATTTTCTTTTTTTTTTCAAAGTAAATACAACATATAGCTTTTTTTTTTTTCATTGCTGCAACTAAAACATAAAATATCCCATCCCCTAATCGTTTTTTGCAAATCAAGTAAATCCACTAACTCCTAGCTTGTCTTTTTCTTTTCTTTCCAAGCAATCCTGCAAATAAATCATAAGGCTTTGACCATGGAGTGCTCACCTCCCAGCCTAGGCTTACTAGAAGCCACCCCCGAGCTTGGAGAATCAAGCCCTAGACATGTTACACACATGAAAACACAACAAGCAAGGGAAAAAAAAACACACAACAACACTTTCCCAACCAAGGCTACACTTCATCACAAAATGTGATGTTTTTACATGGGTGATAGTGGACCAAATACCCTGAGGAGACTGCAAGTATGGTAGATCACAAAGCCACCTCATGGAAAACAAAGATATATATCATAAGTTCATTAACCCCACATCCTTATGCCCCCCAAGGCATTCATGCCCTACTTTCTCTCCTTATGACCCCCAAATGCATAAACCAGGCCATGCAGCAAGGGTCACATATACACCCCTTGAGCTCACTCTCACAATGAGAGCCTCTCACTCGAGGGCTGTCAAACTCCTACCACCCGCAAGACCATCCTACTCTCCTAAGAGTAGAAGGCCTTGGTTACTCCCAAATCACAGGAAATGCATAAAAGAATAAAAGATAGGACACATAATAATTTTCACAAAAGAAAATACAAGGAAACTACTTTTACATACAAGCAATCTTTCCAACATAAACATGGAACGTAAAAAGAAACAAAAGGAGAAGATGAACCAGCCTTCAATCTGCCCAAAGGTTTGCTAGAACTAGTTTGAGGATGAGCAGCCCAATTCCACAATTCTTCCTTCTACACTTAGCCAAAATTCTATCCCAAAACTATTCTTTTCAAAACTGCATAATCTCCAAATGGAGAGTGGGTGATTACCCACAAAGTCTCTCATTCTTGCCTAAAAAAACCTCAGTGAGAGTCGTCACAAGTTACTAAAATTGAAAAGGAAAAAGTAAGAGAAAGTGGGGAAAAAACATCTCAGATCTAAAGAAAGGTTATCTAACCTAGATGGCACCTTCTAATTTCAATTTTCTCTCACATTAGGAAACCCACTTTTTGAGGTGACTAAACAGTCACATGGGAGTAGACACATGCCTAAAAATACTCCTAACCCATAGGTATACCTTATGGACTTTAGGAAACACCTTTAAACTACCCCTAGGAGTCCATTTGACCCCTTATAAACCCATTTGAAGTTAACTTTCTGGTCAAACCTGAGTTGACCACTCCAAAGACTCTCTACCCAAGTAAAATTTAGAACCACATTCAAATGTTTGAAAAAGCTATGGTTGAAACAACTCCCTCCAAGAGACAAGTAAAAAATCAAGACATAAATCAACACGTGTCAAGTGACACAATAAAATACATTACAAAATTACACATGAAATTTGTCTCTTGTTGGATTTACACAAATTAATAAATTCAATTTAACACACATGCAACATTTACTTTTACAAATAAAATACGATACATACATGGTGTTGTCTCTCCAAATAGACAACCCCTGGCTTTACGAACATACATAGGTCTAGGTTTGGTTCTCCATAATGTTTCCATGGTCACATGGATAATTTTCCTGTGCATCTCAATTACACATTAGTAATTCCAAATAACCTCAAATAATATTAAACACATGAATAAGAATAAACATCAAACACTCTGCATACAATTTACATTTAAACAAATCGATATATCTTATATCCAAATAAATCCACATAAGCAATTATCATAATCCTCATAATTTTGATCCATACATAAAACATGCATCCTATTTCTATCATCATAGTAAAGTCCTGCAAATCCAATAATGACATACATCATCTCAAATTTATCCTATTCTAGAATCATATAGAGTTCTATATCTATAATGCATACAAATGAAGCATCAATATATATCAATGTTATCCAAATCATGGAATCATATAAGTTCGAAGTCCATAATGCATAAAAATAAAGCATCCATAATAGTCTCAACATGAAAACCACTGAAATGCTAGGATGAGTCAGGGTAGGGCCTCACAGCCTTCCCCTGTAGGCATGAACTTCCTCCTAGAGTTTATCAAAAAGATGGGGGTACTGGGATCTCATATGTGTTGCATCCTCCCATGAAGCCATAACCTCATCATAGCAGTCCCACTAGACCTTAACCTAGTCCATCTCTCAACCTCGAAGGGCCAGCATCTGGCATGCCAAAATGCAAATGGGCTCCAAAGCTAGCTGCCCGTCCGAACTCATCATAGATATACTTTCTCAAAACTGATACATGAAACACATCATGGATGCGTGATAGGCTAGGTGGAAATGCTAAACGATAGGCAACTAGTCCTATCCTCTCAAGGATCTCAAATGGTCCTACAAAGCGAGGTGCAAGCTTAGAACCCTTTTCGTAATGGATTGGAGTCTTACGCGGTCGCACTCTCAAAAAGACTCTATCTCCAACCAAGTAGCTACGATCTATCCTCTTCGCATCTGCATACTTCTTCTGTCTATCATGTGCCTCTCTAAGATGCTGCCTAATCAAATCCACCTGCTGCTCCATATCCCGAACTATCTCAGGACCAATAGAAACTCTGTCCTCTATGCGGTCCCAACTCAACGGTGTCCTACAAGGCCTGCCGTATAATGCCTAATAGGGTGGCATCCCCGACGAAGTGTGATGCTCATTGTTATAGGCAAACTCTACGAAGGGAAGGTAATCTTCCCATCTAGTCTGATGATCCATGACGTACATGTGAAGCATATCCTCTAACACCTGGTTAACCCTCTCTATCTGACCATTCGTTTCCAGATGATAGGCTGTACTAAAATTGAGCTTGGTGCCCATAGCTGCCTGTAATGCCTTCCAAAAGGAAGAAGTGAAGAGGGAATCCCTATCAGAAATAATCTTGCATGGAATGCCATGAAGTCTAACAATGTCTCACACGAACACCTATGCTACTACTGGTGTTGTGAAGGGAGTCCGAACTGGTGAAAAGTGGGCCACTTTGGTCAACTTGTCAACTATCACCAAGATGGCATCATGGGGGCGAGATGACATAGGGAGACCAATGATGAAATCCATGGATATAGTATCCCACTTCCACTCTGGTATAGCATGAGACTGGAGCAACCCACCTGGATGGCAGTGCTCCACCTTGAATCTTTGACACTCGAGGCATCGGGCTACTAACTCAGTGATGGGTTGCCGCATTCCTGGCCAATGATATAACTATCTCAAGTCAGCATGCATCTTCTTAACTCTGGGATGTGCTACATAAGGAGCTTTATGAGCCTCCATAACAATGAACTCTCGCAATCCCCCAGAAGAAGGTACATAGATGCGCCCTCTATGGCATAATAGTCCATCGGACTCTAAGGAAAAATCCACATATTTCCCTTCTAGAGTATCCTGAGATTGTATTACCTGACAAACCTCTAAGTACAATCCATCCTCTGGCAACTATTGCAGTATACGATCTCTCAAATCTGTGCCCATAGATATGGTATATACCTCATGACGTCTCCTACTCAAGGCATCTGCAACTACATTTTCTTTCCCTTTAATGTAGTGTATGTAAAAATCATACTTGCACAAGAACTCCATCCATCTCCTCTTACGTGCATTAAGGTTCGGCTGAGTGAATATGTACTAAAGGCTCTGATGGTCTGAATGAAGCTCAAAATGGTGACCCAAAAGGAAGTGTCTCCACCTCATAAGTGCATGCACTAATGCTGCAAGCTCAAGGTCATGAGTAGGGTAGTTAAGCTCATGAGTCTTAAGTTTCCTAGACTCAAAGGCTATAGCCCTACCATCCTGCATAAGAACTACTCCTAAACCCTCTAGGGAAGCATCTGTGCAAACCATGAGGTCAGCTGAGGGATCTGGCACTACAAGGATAGGTGCGCTAGTAAGTGCCTTTTTGAGTTCCTGAAAGGCCCTCTCACACCTCTCTATCCACTCAAATTTCTTCCCTTTACACTGAAGAGAAGTAATAGGATGTGCGACTCTAGAGAATCCCTCAACAAAGCGTCGGTAATAACCTTCTAAGCCCATGAAGCTCTTGACCTCTGTCACACTGGTTGGCATTGGCCAATCCATAATGGCTCTGATCTTTGATGGGTCAACTGAGATCCCATCACTAGAAATAACGTGCCCAAGGTACTTGACCTTTGAACGAAAGAAGGCACACTTCAACAAATTGCCAAATAATTGATTGTCTCTCAAACACTGCAAAAACTTCCTCAGGTGCTCCTCATGCTCCTTCTCATTCCGAGAATATATCAATATGTCATCAAGGAAAACAATCACAAAACAGTCAAGAAATGTGTGGAATACCCCATTCATGAGGCTCATGAAAATAGTTGGAGTATTCGTAAGGCCGAATGGAACCACGGTGAACTCATAGTGGCCATATCTAGTGCGAAATACAGTCTTGTGGATATCACTTTCCACTATTCTCAACTGATGGTATCCTGACTTCAGATCAATTTTGGAAAATACTTTGGCACCCTAAAGTTGGTCGAATAAATCATCAATCCTAGGCAAGGGATATCGGTTCTTGATGGTTACTTTGTTCAACTGACGATAATCCATGCATAACCGAAGAGATTCGTCCTTCTTCTTCACAAAGATGACTGGTGCACCCCAAGGGGATACGCTAGGACGAATGTGACCCTTCTCTAGGAGTTCCTCAAGCTACATCTTGATCTCATTAAGCTCATTTGTGGTCATCCTATAAGGTGCTCTTAAAACTGGCTCAGCTCCTGGTATGAGGTCTATATGAAAGTCAATCTCTCTACAGGGCGGCATTCCAGGTAGCTCAGAAGGAAACACGTCTGAAAATCCCTTAAGGATAGGATGGTTGTCAATCGATGTTTACTTTTTACCCTCTTCCTCTCTATCACTGATGGTGATGGCAAATAGCTGACATCCCTTTCGCAGGCTCCGCTTAAGCTACATTGTGGAAATCATACGAAGAGATACGGGTCTCTAAATTCTGGTGATTACTATGGGCGAACCATGATCATCCTCACACTCGATCTCTTTCAGGCAGTAATCCATCTTGGCTCTGTGGGCATAAAGCCAATCCATGCCAAGTATGATGCCATATGATCCAAGTGGTGTAACTCTAAGGTCTACTAAGGTGGTGGTATTGTCAATCTGAAGCTGACATGCCCTAACCTCTGATTCCACTGACACTCTAGCCCCTGAAGCTAACTCCACTTCCCAACTGACGCCTTGTCTAGTTGCCACTAGCCTGCAATGCTCCACAACCAATGGAGATATAAAGGAGTCAATAGCTCTTGAATCAAATAATATAGATACACTGCTACCTTTGATCATACGTGCAGCCTCAATGATTGTGGCCTGGTCCTCTGCTTGGCGGTTGTCAAGCGCTATAAAGACCCTATGGGACCTGCCCATATCTCCAACTATAGGCTTTGATGCTGCCACCCTCTGATTCCCTGCCATCTGACCTTGAGGAGACTCTCCTGCCATGTGCCCCATGGCTCCACATGTGAAACAAGCACCGCATGCCTGAAACTGGATGCCCTGAGGTCTAGAGAAAGGTTGTCCCCCTGTCCTGCTAGAACCACTGTACCCACCCCTGGAGGACTGTTGAGTCCTTGCTAGAGGTGTGTAAGGAACTTGAGATCATTGATCTCGCCTTTGACCCTGAGACTGCCACTGCTTTGGCTTTACGCCCTGTTGACTCTGCGGAGGCCTCTGCCTCTGGTTCTATTGTGACTGTTGTGGAGGAGGGGGTTTTGAGAACCCCAATGTGTGTCTATTATTACCCTTCCAATGGGGTTTCTAAAACCCATACGTCTGGGGTATAGGGTTTTGGTTCTGGAACCATTCCCTTGTATCCTATGGCCTGACCTAAATCTCCTTTGCTATCAATGCCTTCTCCATGACAACCCGAAGGCTCCCTGGAGCGGACATCCTCACTGGTCCTGCTATGCTGGCATTCAACCCTCTGATAAAATGGTTGATGAGAAGCTTCTCATCTTTCAGGTAGTCCACATATGGCAAGAGCTCGAAGAACTTGCTCTCGTACTGGGCCACTGAGAGACCCTTCTACTGGAGGTCATGGAACTCATCTATTCTACGCTATCTGTAATGCTCTGACAAGTACCTCTCCCTGAACCTCTCTGTAAAAATCTCCCATGTGAGAGTATCAACAACTAAACCACACTTGTATTCCTCCTATCTCCACCATGTGGAGGTCGTTCCTCTCAATAGGTGGACTGCTACACATGCCTTTAGATTGCTCTCATAAGAGCGCAATGCAAAGCACCTATCCAGACTCAAAAGCCAAGCCTCAGTTTCTACCCTGTCGGTAGATCCCCCAAAAGATGGTGGCTGGAGGCACATAACCTCTCTGATTAGATCCCCTGGATCCTGACACGATCTCTCATAATACACTGGCTCTACCACTAAAGGTGGTCCTGGTAGATGCACAGACTCAGGCTCATGCCCAGCTTGACTCTCTATGGGAATAGGAGGTGGAATCCTACTCCGTTCCCTATCTGCCGATCTATGGCTCCCTGAGTTCTAGTTTTCAACATGATGATCCCCTGCTGGAAGCCTATCTGGGACTATACTAATTAGGTTCTGGAGAGCTACTAATATGTCTCAGTTTGGGTCAACCGGATATTCGGGAGGAGGCTTTAGGTTCCCTTCCAGAACTGATTCCTCCCTATCAACCTCTTCGCATGCCATGCATACACGCCTAGGACCCCTTCCATGCTTGTGAGCTTATCACGTAGTCGGAGGCATCCTTCTGAGAAAAATAAAATAAAATGAATAAAATAATTTATTTTTTTGGAGAAATATTTAATTAATTAAAATTAAATATCATAGAAAATTAATATAAGATAAATAATTAAATAATTAAAGTGAAACGTAATGGAGAAAGGTTCCTAGTGTTGGAAACCTTGCTCTGATACCAAATTGTCATGCCCAAACTTTTCGGCATGAACGGGATAATTTTTTTTTTAAAAACATAACCTAATGAAGCTAAGTTTATTAAAATAACGTAGTATCAAGTCTTGTCTTAACTACGTTTGAATTTTTCTTCAACTAAAGTTAATTTAAACAACTATATTTATAAAGAGGGATAATCTAAATTACATGCGGAAAATTAACTCTTCAAATGATTTATTATTATCTCATTAATTAATTAAATAATAAATTCACTTAAGCAAAAACCCCTAAATAAATTTACAAGGGATATTATTAATCTTAACCAATCTTTTTAATCATTGTAGGAATTAATTAAATTAACTCTAGCAATTAGATTTTTAAAACACCTATATTTCAATATAACAATAATTATAGTGTGTATTACATTTGACTAAAGGGCTAAATAAATCCATAATAAAATTTTCCCTATAAAGTTTATTCTCGACAAGCCTAAATTTAGGTGAACGATAAAAATAATCCCCTATAGCCAAAATAACCTACAAAAATCATTATAAATTTCCTAAAAGATTAAACTCCAATATACTTTAAAATTTAAAACTTCATATTCACATGTTTATATAAGCGTATATAAAATACGAATGTTTAAATAAAATAACTAAATTAAAGTTGAATTTATACATTCATATTTTGAACTAAATATATTTACTTATTAAACACATATATATTTGTATATGTGGATATTTATTTTCTAAACAAACTTTATAACAACAATACCCCATGTGCCCTAACTAAAACATTTTAAAAATAACCCACCCTCTACCCTTTTTTTCTTCCATCTTATTGTCTTGCCCTAACCCTAATTTCAGGCTAGGGCTTAACTATGTTATATTTTTTTTTTGAGGGTAGGGTGTGTGTGTGTGTGTGTGTTTGTTGTTGCAGGTTACGGGAGGTGGCGGCCATGGAGGAACTTGATGGAGGAGTGGAGGAGGGTTGCTAGGGCACTGGGCGGGGGGCATCCCGGGACGCCACTGTGGTTGCCCATAGTGGCGACCGGGCGTCGCCCACTGTGGGTAAACATAGTGGCGGTCGGGCGCTGCCCACTGTGGGTAAACACAGTGGTGGCCCGAAGCCTCTCCACTGTGGTTACCCACAGTGGGAGGCACCTTGCCGACCACTATGGTTGCCCACAGTGGCGGCCCCCAAAAACCCCTCCTTTATTTATTTATTTATTTTTCTTTTATTTATTTATTTTATATATATATATATATATATATATATATTTTAGATGCATATGATATCTAGGGCTAACTTTACTATGCAAATATATATTATTTTTTTTTAACCTTTAAACAGATTAATTAAAATTTTCAGATTGAAAACAATGTATTTCTTTTTTATTTTATTTTAAATTCCATGTAGCTAAAATTAGAGATAGACTAATTAACTTTAAACTACCCCTAGGAGTCCATTTGACCCCTTATAAACCCATTTGAAGTTAACTTTCGGGTCAAACCTGAGTTGACCACTCCAAAGACTCTCTACCCAAGTAAAATTTAGAACTACATTCAAATGTTTGAAAAAGCTATGGTTGAAACAACTCCCTCTAAGAGACAAGTCAAAAATCAAGATATAAATCAACACACATGTCAAGTGACACAATAAAATACATTACAAAATTACACATGAAATTTGTCTCTTGTTGGATTTACACAAATTAATAAATTCAATTTAACACACATGCAACATTTACTTTTACAAATAAAACACGATACATACGGGGTTTTGTCTCTCCAAATAGACAACCCCTGGCTTTACGAACGTACATAGGTCTTGGTTTGGTTCTCCATAATGTTTCCATGGTCACATGGATAATTTTCCTGCGCATCTCAATTACACATTAGTAATTCCAAATAACCTCATATAATATTAAACACATGAATAAGAATAAACATCAAACACTCTGCATACAATTTACATTTAAATAAATCAATATATCTTATATCCAAATAAATCCACATAAGCAATTATCATAATCCTTATAATTTTGATCCATACATAAAACATGCATCCTATTGCTATCATCATAGTAAAGTCCTACAAATCGAATAATGACATACATCATCTCAAATTTATCCTATTCTAGAATCATATAGAGTTCTATATCTATAATGCATACAAATGAAGCATCAATATATATCAATGTTATCCAAATCATGGAATCATATAAGGTCTAAGTCTATAATGCATAAAAATAAAGTATCCATAATAGTCTCAAGATGAAAATCACTGAAATGCTAGGATGAGTCGGGGTAGGGCCTCACACTACACTACCAAAATTAATTTTTATAAGATCATGGGGAGGAGAAAACCATTTTTATTCAACCTTTTTCTCACTCATTTATAGCTAAATGCACTAGATGGAGGAGGAATTTTTAGTAGTGGTTGATTTCTAAGGAGATAATGATCCTAGGATGAGGAATAGTTATCTTTCCAAGAAGAGAGAGAGGACATAAGACACATAAATCTTAAAAACAATCAATTTTTGTTTATAGATCATTAGTCCTCAATCATTTACATGGTTTTTAAAATTCTAAAATTTATCTCATGTATAAAATGTTGTAGATTATAAGAGAAGGAAAAACATTCCAAATGCAACTAAAGATAGAATATCGCATTAATAAAGGTCAATTAACAAATAATAAACAAAGGGTGATTGGGAAAGAATCTAATAAAAACTAGATAATAATTGATTTGGACATGCGTGATTCTGAGGTGGAAGAGGACACCAAGAATGAAAATGAGAAACATAAGGATAGCTTTTTCTGATAAATTTGAAATGAAAGAGGCTTACCTTGAGGATGATGATGGCTCCTCAAATGATAAATCAGAGGACATTGAATTTTAGGAAGCGAAGGAGGAGAAAGCAGGTGAAAGTAGGGAGGACTCAGAGGGTTTAAGTTAATCATAGGAAGAAAAAGACAACTTAGACCAAAATTGCCCTTCTCTAGTGGCCTTTGAAGATGATGAAATGGTTTTGTGCTCCCAAACTCCCCTATTGATAAGGAAGAGATCAACACCAATCAGTTGAAAAGTCAGATTATTGACCTCCAAGTTAAGGTCATGAATATTGAGGTGAAAGTGGAGGAATGCAGACAAGGCTATAGGTTGATGGGGCATGCCTTGAATTACCTATGTGATATCATAGATGGGATAATGTGAAAAGTGGCAATGGGATTTGTTTCAAGGCAGAGTCGAATAAAGAAGAAAGCCAAAAAATTGAAAGGCAGAGAAAATTTGTAGGTGGATGAGTGCAAGGAGGATGAGCTGAGCCCAGAAGTTTGGCAGGAGTAGATGAAGAGACTGGTCAGGAATTGTAATCTCATCGATGAAGATTAGGTTGTTTTCTGTTGGTACTAACTTTTGCTATATTTATATATGAATATTGGTTTAGATAGTTTTAGTAGTTTCTACTTTAGGTTAATTATGCTCCTTGTTATTTCTCTAGATTTATGGTTAATTGAGCCTGTGTCCTCTTAGACTATTATTTTTAATTTTTAATATGGGTACTATCATTACTATGAACTGTTCTTAGTTATATGCTAGTATATTAAGGCTTGGTAGGAAACAATATGTTAGGTTGATTATGGACAACTAATTTTGTATGTGTTTTTTATTACTTCTGAGGGATAGCTTCTATGCTTAGTGATGGTTGCCTAACTATGTGATGCCTGAGGCTATTTTGTTTCTCTTTGGTTTTTCTATTTTGTGAGGGTTTAAGGATCTTTCCCTACTAATGTAATAAAAAACAAAGGGTGATTGGACCACTATAATCGACCTGATAGCCAATTCCAACAATTATAACAAAAATTTCAATTTAGAAAGAGATTATCAATAGATTTTTTAAAGTCTAATAGAGAGAGTATTTTAGGTCTAAAATAATATCAAACTTTGGTAATTTTTTCCTTTTTAGAAATTTACTTTGAAAACGAATCCAAACAAAGGAGCCAACCTTAGCCCGAGATATGATTTATCCTAGCAAATGTTATTTAACTAGTAGTGGAAAGATAAGGATAAATGCTAATCTTTATAGTCATACTTCACACAATATTATTACCTAAAATGCTCTATTTTATTAGAATCTCTTTCAAAATAATTTTTTTCTTCTTTTAATATGGGAATTAACAAAATATTTTCATTTACAAATTTCTCATAAAATGGAGTAAAGGAGAAAACCCAGTGGGAAAAAACTCCTAGAAATTTTTCAATGTGAATGTATAAGTGAAGAAGATAAGTGATAGATAGACTACTTAGGACACCCAAAGGACTACTTGTAACATAGTGTACAATGAATATTCCCCCTATGGGAAAGAAATGAGATTCTATGTAGCCTCTGGCTATAATATGATGCTTGTAGTGTTGGTAGATGTTCAACACTAGATGCTAAAGATGAGCCACACTAGTTGAAAAAACCCACAAATATACATACAATATGACATCCAATTTTAGATATGTAGGAAGTAATATGAATGTTATTGAATTTATCACATGATCCAAAAACTTAATATCTTCACTAGTTTCCAAACATACAGTGTTGAAAACTAGTATGCATATTTTGCTATACATGACAAAAGTAGCAACAACATAGTGTGGTTGTAATGCATGCCAAAGGACTAAATTTTTCAACAACATGCATTTGTGATAACATTGCAATTCATCTCATAGGACTACATTTTTCACCTTCATATAGTGCTAAATAAGGTGTAGAAGTGCTCAAATACATGAATTCATGAAGATGCTCAAATACATGAATTCGTGAAGGTGTTTAGAGGAACAACTTAAGACAACTTTCGAGAGAATGATAGTAAGGGAAAATATGGAAGTGTTTGAATGGCATGACTCATGGAAGATCTCATAGGAACTACTCAATAGACCCCCCTAATTTTGGGCACTTTATAACTTAGTTCTATTTACAATGTAACAAGGTCCTTTGTGTAGGGACAATCAAAAAATTAACTTTTACAAAAATCATGCTCAATTTTGAGCTACCAATCAAAAGTTATTAACCAAACAATTTATCATAAAATGACATATTTCAAATCTATTTGCACTAAAATTAGTAAAATATTTCTAAAGCATGGTCAAATCTAGCCTCCTAATTAGTCATTGGAATTTACATCAAATGTTCTTTTCAATGACTATTCACACTTAAAATTTTGACTTCTCATTTGCAAGTAATGGAAAAAAGAAAAAGAACCCCCTTCATAAGTACATAATAAAAGTTGATTTTCCACAACATTAAATGTTATGAGTAATTATAAAACTCTAAAAATAAAAAAATGTTATTAGGTGTAGCGTCGTAAATTGTATGCACTTGCTAGGGTGGTACAATTTCACACCTAGTTTAGCACCCGCCTTGGCGCATTTTGCATTTTGCATTGCATTTCCCCTTTAGCACTTAATTAATTAAATTAATTAGGTCTAAGGTTCTATTTCATCATCTTCCATATCATAAAGTTGGGCCCTTTTCATTTTATTCTTCCAATACATCATTTAATCTAAAACCCTAATTAGGTCCTATTTTGAACTTGGGGGCTTGATTTCGGGGGTCAAAACATCTTGAAATCAGCTATAACTTTAGGATTCTCTCTAAAATCACCATATCCGATGGCCCTAAAAATTTGGTGAAAAGTTGTCGAGACCATGGCACCCAGAGTGCACACGGTCCTGGACATTTTTCCCAAAATTTTAGGAGCACGATCCAATCATAAAATAAAGCTTAACCCCAAGAAATTGGCAGGAGATTCAATCTCTAGGTCAGCCAAAAGTTGAAATTAAGACCTAGGGTTTCATATATAAGAGCTCTCTTTCTTCATTTGAAAGGATCCAAATTTTGGTTTCAGGGACCTTCTATGCAGCGAAAGAGCAGATCTTTGAAGACTTCAACAACATTCAACATCCATCCATCAAGCATTCATCAATTTCATTCATCCATTTAGGGCTTTGAAGACATTGAAGAGCAATAGGGGACCATCGACTGAAGATTGGCTTGTACCCTTCCCTTGGGGTTGGGTATGATTTCATGTTGTTTTCATGTCTTTGCATAAGCCTCATTATATCATTTGTATTCATGCTTTAGATAACTTTGCATCTTGATTTGGAGCATTTACATTATCATTTACAAGCAATTAGGGTTTACTTTCTAGGTTGCTCTAGTTTGCTTACTTGCATTTTAGGATCTTGCACACACACAAGGTCTACACACACTACTTTTACAATACAACTTGGCTATTCGTGGAGGTGGAAATCACCAAAGCGGGGGTTTGACTAAGGCAAAACCCTATATAGCCGCCCAACATACCCTTTTCAGATATAAGTGCAAATTTTGGGATTCAGACGACGCCACAAGTTGCAGATCAGATAGAAGTAGATAGAAACTGAGCTACACACCAAATTTCAGGGAAAAAGACTAGGACAGGGGCATGGGGTGCCCTAGTCCTACCAGGACAGGGGCGTTGGGCACCTTGGTCCCTGGGACAGTGGCGCTAGGCGCCCTAGTCCCTCTGTCAGACAGCAAGTTTCAGCATTTCTGACAGCTTTTCAGGTTGCAAAACAACAGTTTTAGGAGCAGTTTCAGGGGTAGAATCAGAACAGTGGCACCTGCGCCCCCGTCCTGAACATTTTCACTCAGATTTTAACTCTGGGTATGCATCTGCATTCTTGTCTTGTCCTTGTGTTTACAACTTTCCATTGTTTAATCTCAATTCTGCAATCTTGTTATTAGTTCATACTTGCACTTTGGGGTTAGGAATTGAACTTGCATCATTTTAGCTTTCAATTACCACAAAGGAATAGAAACCCTAATAGGTAGCCCATGGCTCTCTCTTCCACAAAAAGAAGTAGCCAATTGTGTGATACCTCTAGGCTCTTTCGTATTCCACAATGTGTGTCAAAAGGTAGGATTAGGGCATGTTAGCCTAGTCTCGCTTTTTCCCCTACACATTTTGGTGAACCCGACGTGAACTTATTATTGCTTTCTCTTGCATTGCATTTGTTAGATCTAGATCTAGATTTAGTGTGTTTCATTTAAGTTTCATTTTCATTAAAGAAAAGAAAAAAAAGAAAAAAAGGAAAAGAAAGAGTGTGTTTCTTTGTTTCTTTGCATTGTGTGTTTAGGTTTTTTATTTCAAAATGTCAGATTTTTATTTGCAAGATGTTCATATTTATGATGATGTATACAATTATGTTGATTATGAGTATAGCCAAGATGAATTAGATGAAGCTTTAGATGAGTTTTTGAACCCTAAAGATACCAAACCTTCATTTTACCAAAAACTCATAAACATTGTTACTATGCCATTTCGTTGTGATGAGAAAGATAAGTCGAATGATTCCTCTCAAGGGTACATTCCTATCAACTCTTCCACTAAATCTAGTAACATGGTTGTTTTCAATGATCCCCTCTATGAAGAGATGTCTCCTTTTGAATCAAAGGATAAACCTTTTAATCGATATGATCATGCTTTGTTGGATGATGCTCTTGATGACTTTGTGGCTTTATCGAAATCTTTAGACAAGAACAAAACTTCTAAATTAGTTAACATGATAAACCTGAATGAGCATAATAAGCCTCTCTTTGAAGTCCAAGGTGCTTATCCTTCTCCCACCTTTCAAGTTCCTAAATCACCTCTCCTTACTGTCCAAGGAGGGTATGGTCATGATTCCTTTCTTACTCTGAATAAACCTATCATCACTATGCAAGGAAGAAAACCTATAAGTCCTTATAGTTATGCCAAGCAATTAACTAAAGAGGGTTATAATGCAGTTGCCCATACTTACAATACTAGAAATAATAGGCAGCCTAATCCTCCTCCTATTACTCCAGTTTCTCTTCCTAATCCTCAACCAATTCTTCCGCAAGCTCCACGTATTTCACAAATGCTTAGTAAGGACTATGATCTTATTGAACAACTTAAAACTACTCTGGCAAAGATTTCTATTTGGGATTTAGTTCAAACTTCACATGCCTATCATGGGATGTTACAAGATGCCTTAAAAAATTTAGATGTCCCACCTGCGGTGACACCTGATAATAATAATAATAACATGGCTTCCTTGATTGATTCTACAGGCAAACCCAAAGCTCAAATTGTGTTCACACAAGATGAGTTACCTTCTCATGAAATTCAAAATCAATATGATCCTCTTATGATTGTAGTTATTATCAATGAAAGTGATATAAGATGAACCCTTGTGGACAATGGATCTGACCTTAATGTTTGTAGTATTGATTTATTGGACAAGCTTAATGTGGATCATTCTCTCATTAAACGTTCTTTTATTTCTATTCGAGGCTTTGATAATGTTGGTAAAGAATGTTTGGGTATCATAATCTTACCTATTATAGTAGGTCCTATTACTTTACCTACACCTATTCATGTCATCTCTGGTAATTTGACTTACAATCTTCTATTAGGGAGACCTTGGCTTCATAGTATGTAAGCTGTCCCCTCAACTTTGCATGGGCGAGTCAAGTTCATTTATGACAATATAACATACACCTTGCTAGCTGATACTAATCTTCAAGAACCATTACGAACTGGATCTTCTTGTTCAACTACTTCCAATCCTTCTACCACTTCAAATGCATCTACTTCCTTTAAGGATTTTGTCCCCTCTAGTACTCTTGATCCTTCTACTCAATCAGAATCTTCTCCCAAAGATATCTTTTCTCCTGAAAAGGCTCTCTTGGATGATGATTGGGGATCTTTAGACTTTAACCCTACTTTTGTAGGAGAATATAGAGTGCCTAAGATTGAGAAGGGAAAATCTCAGGAAGAAACTAAAGAGAAGCCCACTTTGTCTAAGCAATTCAGTAACAACTTTGTGGCTACCTCCGATTCAAATAACTCTTCAACATCTTCCTCTAATACAAATAGCACTGAGACCTATGGGGCATCACCATCCCTCTCTGATTTAGCATCCCTTCATGGTCGTGGTTTTCACATTTTGGCTAAGAGTGGCTATAGTGGAAATGGTTGTGGCACAAATGAACAAGGAATTAAAGTTCCTTTAGAACATAACATGCATGAATATTCATTTGGACTTGGATATAATTTTTCTAAGCCCACCAAAGCATCTAAAAGACCATCTCTCAATGTGAATGCTATATTTAGTAGTGATGATGATCTCTCTTCAACTAAATCATCTTCTACTTCTATCAACTCTCATTCCCCTCATAAGGAAATCTTGGCGATGAACAAATCTCTTTATGACTCCCCTCAAATTTCTAAATCCACTTATGAATCTTTATCTCCTATTCATCATAAAGTCCTTTCCTCCAGGGTTAAGGCTCTAATAAATTACACTCATCCCTCTCCTAAGATTTCTTGTGACTTTTCTTCTTCAATTCTTATCATTTTATATATGTTTTTGATCTCACTTATAGTTGAGCATTTAGCATGTCATATTCAAATACCTCATTCAATCTATCATGTCTTTAAATAACATTAATGGCTATTATGTTGCTCATCATTATGTGACATTGGTAACTCATTTACTGGGGACTCATTGTCATTCATGATGGTACAATTTCAAGTGCAATCATATTTTTGAAGCAACATAATAGCCTAATTTTCTATGTTATCTCTTGTTCCTATGGGGACAAGAGTGATTTCATACATCTCTTCTTTTTATGGTTAAAATTTCCCTTTGGGGTAATAGTGTGGAAATATTGATCATCTTTGCTTTAGAATTCTCTTTTCCCAGATATGGGAGAAGATGTGTATTCTCTTTCTTATCCTACCCACTTCTTTTGAGGAGCATTTTACATACACTAATGTCTTGCTTGCATGAACTCATGTGAGTATGTAGTACATTTTGTTTATGTCTAAATCTCTCCCTAGAAGATTGTGTAAGTCCTTCTCATTGTCCTTATCCTGGGGAGGCAATGATCTTTCCTTATTTTTATCTAAGGATCCACTTTTTCCTATTTCGTGGATGGTGTGAACTTTATTACTTGATGTTATTCCTTGTATGCATTTGTTGTTGTTTGTTCAAGGATTCTCTCTTACAAGAGGTGTAAGTCCTTGACTACAACCTCTTTTGCACTTGGTAAAATACATCCATAATGAATTCACTCTCCCAATTGGGTTAAAAAGAGCGTCATCCTTCATTAAGAATCACTTTCACCTCACAAAAGAAGGAAGTATTGTAGTCTTAATCTCTTCTTTGTCTTATTCTAGAAGATGTTATATTTGTCTAATACAATTTCTCTCAGGGATAGGTGTCTTTTGTAGAAAGATCTCTTCTCCTCTAAGGATCTCCTTTACACATACTACAGGATATCCCTTTTCAACTATCTTATCCTTGCTTAAAGAGTGCAAAACTCTCTTGCTTGGATCTACGACATTGTTGCATTTTTGGGGTATCTTCTTTTGTGATGAAGGTAGGTATCCTTGTTCTACTTTTCTTATGACATAAACATTACACTTTTTGAGAAATGGGTCATTCTCGGAATGAGAGCACAGACTCTTAGAGCGAGATGTCTCCATTTTTCTTTTATGCAAGGTGATTATTCTCGGAACCAGAGCACAGACTCTTAGAGTGAGATGTCACACTTTTGTACTATACATATACAGGTTGTAGCATACTCGGGCATAGACTCCTATGAGGTGCTTCTAACCTCCCTTACACACACATGCACGAGGTTGAGTGAAACTAGCAGCATAAGGCTAGACTTTCTCACTCTCCTCCCTTACATGGATCACCTAGACAGACTCTAGGGGCTAGTTTTCCATGTCCTTTTTCCCATAGATCACCTAGACAAGATCTAGGGGCGAGAAGTCCATGTTTTCTCTCTCACTATTCTTCTCATGGATCACCAATGTGTGTATTCATGCTTTTTTCCTTTCTTTTCTTCGCTTTTCATTTTGTTTCCATTTACATCCTTCATCTTGTGTTAGAGAACTCTCAAATCCTCACACTCTTTGTTGTGTTGGAATTGAGATTTAGTCCTCTTTCTTACCAAATGATTATCCATTAATTTTTGATCTCATATCAAATCTTCTTGTGAGCATTTGTCATCAATATTCTTTAACAATTCGAAGTGGTAAACATGATACCCTGTTTCAACTCACTAAAATTAGCAAGCCGAAACAGGGGGGGGCATATAGCTACCCTCGAATTTTCATCACTTTCCTTATTAAGCATTAGGTGATTTTGTGATCTAACGTGTGTTTTGTAGGGTGCGGTTCCTAACTATTACTGCAGATACCGCTCGGGGCTTCATCCGACAACTTATGGATATATCCTTTTTCAAATAATGTTTACTTTTCTGTACTTTAGCTTGCATATGCACGTAGTGTTCATATGACTGCTAAAGTGGGGGCTAAATGTAGCATCGTAAATTGTACACACTTGCTAGGGTGGTACAATTTCACACCTAGTTTAGCACCCGCCTTGGCGCATTTTGCATTTTGCATTGCATTTCCCCTTTAGCACTTAATTAATTAAATTAATTAGGTCTAAGGTTCTATTTCATCATCTTCCATATCATAAAGTTGGGCCCTTTTCATTAAAGTGTGCCCCTTTCATTTTATTCTTCCAATACATCATTTAATCTAAAACCCTAATTAGGTCCTATTTTGAACTTGGGGGCTTGATTTCGGGGGTCAAAACATCTTGAAATCAGCTATAACTTTAGGATTCTCTCTAAAATCACCATATCCGACGGCCCTGAAAATTTGGTGAAAATTTGTGGGGACCATGGCACCCGGAGTGCACATGGTCCCGGACATTTTTCCCAAAATTTTAGGAGCGCGATCCAATCATAAAATAAAGCTTAACCCCAAGAAATTGGCGGGAGATTCAATCTCTAGGTCGGCCAAAAGTTGAAATTAAGACCTAGGGTTTCATATATAAGAGCTCTCTTTCTTCATTTGAAAGGATCTGAATTTTGGTTTCAAGGACCTTCTATGCAGCAAAAGAGTAGATCTTTGAAGACTTCAACAACACTCAACATCCATCCATCAAGCATTCATCAATTTCATTCATCCATTTAGGGCTTTGAAGACATTGAAGAGCAATAGGGGATCACTGACTAAAGATTGGCTTGTACCCCTCCCTTGGGGTTGGGTATGATTTCATGTTGTTTTCATGTCTTTGCATAAGCCTCATTATATCATTTCTATTCATGCTTTAGATAACTTTGCATCTTGATTTGGAGCATTTACATTATCATTTACAAGCAATTAGGGTTTACTTTCTAGGGTGCTCTAGTTTGCTTACTTGCATTTTAGGAACTTGCACACACACAAGGTCTGCACACACACTACTTTTACAATACAACTTGGCTATTCGTGGAGGTGGAGATCACCAAAGCCGGGGTTTGACTAAGGCAAAACCCTATATAGCCGCCCAACATACCCTTTTTAGATATAAGTGCAAATTTTGGGATTCAGACGACGCCGCAAGTTGCAGATCAGATAGAAGTAGATAGAAACTGAGCTACACACCAAATTTTAGGGCAAAAGACTAGGACAGGGGCGTGGGGCACCTTGGTCCTGCCAGGATCGGGGTGCTGGGCACCCTGGTCCCTGGGACAGTGGCACTGGGTGCCCTGGTCCCTCTGTCAGACAGCAAGTTTCAGCATTTCCGACAGCTTTTTAGGTTGCAAAATAGCAATTTCAGGAGCAGTTTCAGGGGCAGAATCAGGATAGTGGCGCCTGCGCCCCCATCCCGAACATTTTCACTCAAATTTTAACTCTGGGTACGCATCTGCATTCTTGTCTTGTCCTTGTGTTTACAGCTTTCCATTGTTTAATCTCAATTCTGCAATCTTGTTATTAGTTCATACTTGCACTTTGGGGTTAGGAATTGAACTTGCATCATTTTAGCTTTCAATTACAACAAAGGAATAGAAACCCTAATAGGTAGCCCGTGGCTCTCTCTTCCACAAAAAGAAGGAGCCAATT